>NW_022589705.1:38259039-38823014 GCF_004348235.1 Phoca vitulina | reverse complement strand
ATATATATATATATATATATATATATATATATATATATATATAATATATAATGCAATGCTTATATGTATATAAAATGTAAACATGACTGACTCAGATTCTAATTACCTGATAAAAACTCTAACATTTCATCTTTCATTTGTCTTTCCTTGTTCATATTAATCAGTTTTTTATAGTTTTTATCTTATAAAACTGATGTCTGTATCACCCATGAATCTGTTTATGTTTTATTTTTCTGTTATGTTATGTTATCTGTTATATTTTATTTTTTTCCCTTTGGTTTTCCAACACATGGCCCTGTCCCTTACCATGCCTAGAATGATTTTTTTTTTTTTGAAGATTTTATTTATTTATTTGACAGAGAGAGACACAGCGAGAGAAGGAACACAAGCAGGGGGAGTGGGAGAGGGAGAAGCAGGCTTCCCGCGGAGCAGGGAGCCCGATGCGGGGCTTGATCCCAGGACCCCGGGATCATGACCTGAGCCGAAGGCAGACACTTAATGACTGAGCCACTCAGACGCCCTAGAATGATTTTAATAAGTGAAAAACACCGAATATATTAAGGAAGAAACCCCAGATATTGTGATCTTTCACCAAAAAAGGATTATCCTTTCCTCTCCTGGGTAGATAGAATGAGGGCCTATCTTAAATCATTTAGGAAGGGGCCAGTTTTAGACTGGATTAAAGTTTTTATTAAATTAAACTAAAACTCAGTCTATATCTCATTTTCCCAGTCTCTAGTCCAGAGGTTTTCATCGCTTCCAATTAGCTTGCTATATTCACTAGGTCCACTTACCCTAGCAGGTCTTTGTCATCTTAGCACCAGGACAGGCAGAATTTTCCACTTTACTTCTCAAAGTTTGTGGATTAGTTCTTAAGCCTCTTATTTTGTACACCTTCAGAATTTGGCACATATTTTGAGGGAGAGAGGATCAGTTCTCTCTTGAAGCTCCTCAAGTATCCAATTTCATAACTCCATCTCACCTAACTTCCAAAATATCTATTGGTTTCTCTATCCTCAACAATGGCCCTCTGCCCAGTCAAAACCTATTTTCCCAGTCTACCCATGAAAGAATCAGTACAAGCTTCCAGGAAAAGTGCAGCTGAAGATCATTATTATACCTTTCTAACAATCTCCCCTTTCCATGCTTTTAGCCTCTCCAGATTTCATTATTTTTGCAGCTGTGTATATCTTTAAACAGAGGATTGTTGTGTTTATTTTGCTTTTGAAAAATAGTTCTTCTCAGCAGATGACTTGGTCTACCAAAAACTACTTTAAGCTACATGGAACAGAAATGCCTATTAATCTATTCTTATCTTATTTATGTCTTCCCAAATTCCTATCAGTATACTGCTCTGCTGTTGGGATGTCTGGTTTTCCTGTCTTATCATGGCTTTTATAATGGTTTGTTATAAGGTCATATCAGTAGTAATTTGAGAGGGAGGACAGGTTTACATATACCTTCAGTAAGCCATCTTGAACTAGAAATCTCATAATATTTTGAACCTTTTGACCTATATTTTTTATGTTCAATTAGCCAACATATAATACATCATTACTTTTTGATATAGACCAGAAATTAACAGAGACAATCTATAGAAACAGGGACTTTACAGGCAATACGATGGCACTAAACTCATATCTTTCAATAGTTACTCTCAATGTGAATGGGCTGAATGCTCCCATCAAAAGGCATAGGGTTTCAGATTGGATAAAAAAGCAGGACCCATCCATATGCTGTCTGCAAGAGACTCATTTTGAGCCTAAAGACACCTCCAGATTGAAAGTGAGGGGATGGAGAACCATTTACCATGCCAACGGACCTCAAAAGAAAGCTGGGGTAGCAATTCCCATATCAGACAAATTAGATTTTATACGCAACTAATGAATCCTTCTGACCTATATTATAGTTCTCTGATTATGTCTTTCTCTATTAATATATTATAAATTTCTTAAAGACATATGTTATTCATGTTCATGCTTGCCATAATGGCATGTGTAATCACATATAATAGGTACTCCTCATTTACTTCTTAAATTATGAAATAAATGAATAAATAACGTCATGATGTTCATGGTCAATGGCTTTATCGGCATCTTTCACATTGTAAACTGTATTGATTTTAAAAACACACAAAAAATTGTATATAATATTAGAGGCAAATATTTTGTTTCTTTATAGAACCTGGTATATTCTATGCCCTTAAACAAAACTTAAGCAATAATAAAAACAATTTTTCTTCAGTTTCTGGGATTTCTCAAAGAGACTTCTTTAAAAATGAAGGACTTTAATCACCTGGTCCCTTTAGATTTTATAGTAGTTCAAGAAATATACTTTTTAAATTCCTGATATATATGTCAGTTCTCTCCTAACACTTATTTCCCTTTAGAAAAGAAGAAAAAAAAAATCACACGAAAAGGGAAATTGAAGAGAAATGTTACCTAACATGTAAAAAGTCACACCTTTCAAAGATTATATTTCCACTTCTACATAATATGCTGTCATTATGAAATCATCAGTGCATTTTTGAGTCATAAACAAGACACTGAAAAGAAGATGAATAGCAATGAAAGTGGCTTTCTGGAAAGTGACATCTATTCCAATATCAGAAAAAAATGAACCTTCTGAAATATTAATTGATCATAATGAGGAGGCCAATCTTTAGATAATCTAAACAGAGGAGCCAGGGAGTATTTCTCATAGGCCTGCAGCTTGTTGTGAAGGCACCTATGAATACTGGCTTTGAATTTAAATTTAAAAGGAAATAAAAATAGATCAGCCTATCAGACTGTCAACTTAAAAACTTCAACTGGGAATGCCATGGCTTCTGTTCCTTTGCAATTGAAACACAGAGTAGGAAAAAACATCATTGTATTAGAAAATAAAATTGCCATGATTCCTGGCCATTAGAAGGACATTTCAAAAATATCAGCCTCTGCTTTCTTCCTGAACTTAGAAATGAATTACAGATATAGGTCATCCCAGGAGCCAATGAACAAATGCCCAGTTATTTTGGCAGTTTCCCAACTCTGTCAAGAGACCCTTAATCTGATGTCTTTTTCATAACTGGTATAGGAGACGGCGCCACTGTCTACAAATTTCCTATCCCATTTAGTCTTCATATTCTGGACTTCTTTGACTTTGCACCCGAGTATTTCCTTTTCCATGAGACTACTATTTATATAACTTGTTTGCAAGGAACAAAACAACTTATTCAGCACAGTTCCTTCAAACACCAAACTTTTATTACCAGAAGCTTCAAATGGACACCTCTCTTGAATGAGCCTCATATGTGATGGAGTTAAATATGGAAGAAGACTCTCAAGTTCCCAGCTCAAGAGTAAATGCCAAAAACAATGACAGAGTCAGTAGCTATGCAGTGCATCAGAGTATTCAGAAAGAGAGGCCTAACCTTTCTTCATCTTTATATTGTGTTCTGAAGTTGCCACCACTGTATTTGGAAGAGCATAAACTTAGAGCAGTGAAGGCTCATCTTAGCCCTTCCTTTGTATGTCTTTCCATAATGGTAGGGCTTCCCTTTTTCTCCAGCTTTTACCCTGTTTCTGTGGTGCGCAACATTCCCCACTTTTATCAGTTGACTGTGGGCACAGAGCTTCCATTCCCAGCACTGTTTATCAAGAAGTGAGGCAAAATTATGTAGGATCTGGTCTTAGAAACCTAAATACCTGTGGATACAACTTCAGGTAGTTTCATGCCTAAAGAGCAAGCTAGAGCACATTCCAAATATTCACACATGAAGTTCATTAACAATTTTCTTCTCTCAGTAGCTGAAGATAAATCCTTTAATTTGAAGTGAGCTTAACACTAATGAGTCATGTCATTACTCTGAAATCCTTTAAGTTGTGGGGTTTTTTTTTCCTCATTGTCTTAGTGAGGTAGAAATTAAGGACAGTTCCCATTAGCTCTCTATATTTCCTGAAGCATCTGCTCATAGTTACAAATTGATCCATCCTAAATATTTATTTGTCTGTAAATGTCATGGAGTCAACACTTCACTTTAGACATTTTTTCCCCAAACACAAAATTACTTTTAAAAGTTCTGTCAATAACATCATTTGCAATTTAAATGCTTTAAAAATATGATCCTTCCTGCTGTGTTTTTGAATACTTCCTTCATATTTAATTGCTATAGACACTTCAGTTCCTAATTAAACTTTATTGTTTATGATGTTTTAGTCATTAATAGACATGACGGGGGCGGGGGGAAATGGCTAGTTCTAGTAAATTCTCTGGCTGTTAATTCTAGTCTGAATCTTAATACCTTCCATAGCTATAATGAACTCATGGGGCTGAGAGGAGGATGGGTAGAAAGTGAGACACAAAACAAGTACATAGTTCATGTTTTTGAGGATTTACTAGACATTCTGGAAGACAAGCTTGAATTGGACTTGAATTGAATTGGGCTCCTTGATTTGTAGGGGAGATTAGCTTAGAAATAACATCTCAAACTCTTGCAAGATGAATATCCTCATTTTTCAAGGCTCCTTTCTCCAGCACATCCCCAGGTTTTGCATTGGTGACAGGGAGGAGCATATATTGCACACACAAAGCCTGCCTCATCCTCAGAGCCCTAAATGGCTTTTATTGTGAGAGAATGGAGACACTTGATGAATCTGATGGGGTTTGGTCATGGGAAAGATTTGCTATGAACCATTGCACCAAGGTTGAAATGCCCAAGAGGCTGACAAGCTTATTGCCCATTTCGGAGATTAAATAGTTTTGGAAAAATTTTCTCCCCTGGCAGTTGTAATTGTGTCTGTGAAATAAGTGTTCATTCTGCTTGAGCACTGTGGTTTGAATGCTTCCTTCTATATTTTCCCCTAGTGGATTGATTCTAAAAAGGTCTGCTCAGATTTCCCTGTACCAATGCAAATAACCCATGAACTTGATAACACACCCCCCAACCCCCCCACATCCTTGCCATGTCCCATGCTAATGGGTAATCAGAGACACTGCCAAGTCCCTTTATCATGGATTATCTTTGTAGCTGTTTGAAGGCAGGGAAAGGAGCTGAAAACTCTTCCAGGTTAGTGATATGGTTATAGGAAATGGACAAAAGCTACTATCAGTAACTGGGAGTCTTGAGCTGCCAGAGAGCACTCAGGAGTAGATAAAGTGATCTTTATTTGTTGGGACTTCCAAAGCATGCGGGATGGCCTCAATTGCCCCAAAATAAAATAAGGTGAGGGTAACATCTCAAGAAGAGGGAAGAGGGTACACGCATAAAAAACAAAGGTTCATCACAGACAGATCATCTATCTATTCCCTGACTTTGCCCAGGGTCAACATTGCATATTAGTCTGCTAACTGTTGGAAAACATCTGACCTTTTGGGTGATTTGGAATGTTTCTGTTCCTAGCCTGGTTGGATAAAGATCATTATGTTTTAACACAGACCACACTATATTTCTCTTTCTCAATCAACACCTAGAATTCTTGGGTTTACCATTTTAAGGAAGCCTTAGTATCATACCTCAAAATTGAGTGTGAGAATATCAAAGAGACCTGGAGACAGTTAATAATATTTATTTCTGAGTATTCACTATACCCCTAGGACTGTGCTAAGTCTGTGAGTGATTATTGTACTTAATCCTATAACAATTCAATAAGGAAGGTTCTGGTATTATCCTGTGGAAACTGATAGAGAGATTAAGCAACTAGGCTGAGGTCACATGGTTAGTAATTAGTTCAATCAATTTGAACCCAGGTATTCCTGATCCTAGAATATGAGCTCTAATTATAATCTTATACTGCCTTCCCTTTCATCCTTGGTACCTTGAGGAAGGATGATGAGCTGATGCCAGAAATAATATGATTCTCTACTAACTAGAAATAAATACTGTATGGGGACCTGGATTGGGTGCACCTGATCTTTATGCCATTGTATTAATTGGGATGACTTCTCACTAATTTTGAAAGTGTTTTTTGGTAGCTCGAAAGCATCCTAGGGTGGTGTTTTTAGCCCTATTACCTTGTTCAGGTATCCTTCTCTTTCTACTTTTATGAACTGTCAGTGCTGATCAGCATCCATGCTGAGGAGAAGCAGGTGTAGTCCCAGGATATGAGTGAAATGTTCAGATGACTGGTGGAATTAGCTCAGCATCACATCCAAACCTAGAGCCAACTGTTAGCTGAATGACAAGAGAACATGAAGGAATCTAGGCTGAATGTGGCCCAAGTCATACTAGATTTTAAGTTTAGGCATATCCTTTTTGAGAAAAGCAGAAATTAGAATGGGCAACAGAACTTGGAATATAAGTATAAAAAGATCGTAAAAATTTACAGTGAGAAGCATGTCTTAATCAAAGGAAATGACCACAGATGAGGTCAAGTGATTGGTGTACAGGCATTTGAAGTTGAAGATGGCAGGTTGATTGCTATTTTCTTACATTTTAACCAATTGGAAATGAGTAATTATTATTATATGGATTTTTATGTTATAAGTTTATGTGTCAAGGGCAAACCTCTCCAGAGTCACAGGGTGTTCCTTTCACATTCACTGCCTACTAGTTTCCATCATTCTTGGCTGCATGTGATGTGGTTCCTTGCTTGGTTTATCCAATTCTTTTCTTCCTTCCCTGGTCCTCCAAGTATTTAGATACTGGAAGGAAGGGAGATCAGGGGCAGGTGCAGAGACCTTCCCTGTCTCACATGGATTTTGTAGGGATTAATGAACTAACATATTCTAAAGTGATTTTAAAAGGTGAAGTGCTATGTAAGTGTCAAGCATGATTAACTAGCAGCCAAGTTATTAGGCACCTGAATATTATGCATCTTTTCTGAATTTTAGGAAAATGGAAGTGCATATTCATTTTCAAAAGCACTATTATTTAAATGATGTTCAGGCACTCAAATAAAAGTCTAGCCCAGTTCTAATTATCTCTACTTTGCTCATACCAGTCATGTAGACCTTAAGAGTGGCATACTTAATGCAACTTGTGAGTAAGATAGATCCAATGACCAATCTTGTGGCATTTGCAGTGCATCGGGGAAAAAAAACACAGTATAATGCAAAATATTAGTTGCCTTTCACCCTACCCCTCATCCTTCTAGTGCAGGAGTTATTGAGGCTTGGTGGTTGGGAGTGTGAACTCTGGCCCAGACTCCCTGGGTTCGAAACCTCACTCCACTGCTAGCTAAGTGATTTGAAGAAGTTGAGTTACCTCCCTTTGCATTAGTTTGTTTATGTAAAAGCTGGGAACAGTAATAGTACCTGTTTCATCCTTCATACATGTAAGGTGCTCAGAAAAGCAGTTCCAAACATGTGGCAATTGCCTCTGAAATGTCAACTAGTATCTTTGTAATTGTCATTAATACTGACCGAAGCAGTTTCCGCCCATGGATAGAGAAATAATAAATAGAGGTGGTGGTGATTTTGCTAGCACTCCTATGACATTTGGCAGCTTACAAAGCCAGTGACTTATGATATTAACCTGTGGTTTTGCAGCAGTTGTTCTTTGCCTAGATCCTCACAACTTGGGGAGTTAACTTAGCAGAGTGGTAGCTTTTATTTTTGTCTCATTTGCTCAGCAAGGTTTGAACCCCCTTCTGGTAATTCCCTCTAGCCACTACATGTTACCCTAGGTACAAAACGGACACAACCCTGTGCCTGGTCAGTCACAGACTTCTCGTTCTGAGGTAAGCATGTGAGCCAGCATGGCCAGTCGGAGGCCTCCCCTGGCTTACTAAAGAAGGATTGGATTTGAACTTGAAGAAAAAAACAGCTTTGCCTCTAGGTCCGTGATTGTAGAAGAATGTGAAATTAGGGTTGAAAGTGGCCGAGTTCATTCAAGTGAAGAAGATATGGCTGAATAGGAGAGAATGAAGCCAGAGCAGAGCAGGGCTGAGCTGTGAGATGGAGGAGGAAGGGAGTTCTGGTAGGTTTTGTGTCTTGATTGTAGCATTTGAGGCCCGGGTCCCCCTCCTTTGATTTGGTCAGATAGCTCAATATCCCTCCCAGCCGTATGAACTAATAAACTTATTCTTTGTGTTCTCTTAAAATAGTTTGAATTGGTTCATCTTTTGTAACTTAAAGAATCCTTATAAGACAAAAAGGATAATTCACCCATTCTACAGATAAGGGAATTGAGGCTCAGAGAGGTTAAGTGATTTGCTCATGAAAACCACAATACCAGTGGTTTTCAGAGCCAGAACTTCATGTCCTGGTGAATGACCCCAAATGCTATATTCCAGTAAAGACAGCAAGGCTGAGGAACTTGGAGAGGGAGCTGGTAATTAATGAAAGGGGCAGAGAAGTTTCAGGGCACCATCAGGTCATGGCTATCCACAGAGCTAATTCATTCACTGGTTCATCAAGTATTTGTTCAGTCACGGAACAACAATCTAAGGCAAGCTGTTTAGGCAGAGGAAGCGAGTGATCTGCAGGTACCCCTGGCTCTCTTGGGTACCCGTCTGCTCTCAGCTACTCCCGGCCCAGCAAGGGGTAAGAAACCGCAGAGCCAGCTACCCGCGTTTTCCAAGTTGCTAGTCCGGTGAAATGTATGCATGCAGTACATGTCAAACACTTGGACCTCTCAGAAAATTGATTATGGATCTTGCCCCTTCCTTAAAAAGCAGGCTTTTGTTTTTATTAGCATGTGTAAATATGGAATAACTTCTGAATGCAAATATGGATGCCATTTTATTTTTCTGACATGTTTGGAAGCAGCCCGGGGCAGGGTGGCAGTGAATCAGTAAACATCATGGGTACACTACGCTGGGAATTCATCAACTGTGCACACTACTAATAGGCTTATGCCATATGTTCCATAATAGCATGTTTGCTAACATGGGACTGGGCTGCCCCATGGTATGACAAAGCTGCCACGTCAGTTTCTTGATGTATAGAAACAGCCTTTGCTCGCCAGATGTAGAAATCCAGCAAGGTCATTTTAGGAGTAATTTCCATTTTGTGTGCTTCCCTTTCCCCCTCATTGACTGTAAGAGAATGTGATGTGCCTCATTACAACGTGATTCCAGGTGCATAACACAATAATGACCTTTATGCCAAACACTGAAGTTCACATAATTGATAAGCTAGACTCCCATTTTGTGATGTTGGAAGCCATTAGCTAGAGGCAGAAACCATCTTAACTTCTTGACATAGGAGGTCACAGGGTCAAGGTCAAGGCCCAGGCTGCAGCCATTTCTGGACTCAGATGAAAGAGGGAAACAGTGTTGCCTGGCAGCCTGAGGGTTTGCAGCCCTTCCTGTGAGAGTTGGAGATGCCCTGGAGCCTGTGGAATGTTAAGGAAGGCCTGGGGATCCAGATGGGAAATGAAGGGGGAGCAGCAGATCTGCACGGGGATGGGCCTGCATGCTGGGCTTCTCCGTGTAGGACTGCCGTCCGAACCATCCCCTCCTTTTCTCTTTTCAAGTCCTTACTGATTTCCTCTGCTTTGCATCAGACCCAAAATTATACTGTCTCTCTATAGGCATTCCTTCTTTTTTCTCTCCTAGATCTTAGATTGTTGGTGCTCAAGTGGGAAATCAGGGATTTGTTATGGCGTCTTTACAACGACCTGGGAAAGTTGAGGATTCCATTTTCACCCACCCAGGGAATAGGTTTCCTGCCAAAGCCGTGTGTGGCTTCTGCCCTTTACTGAAAATGGCCAAACAAATCAAGTCCTTCCCGTGGCGATTATGGCCAGTGTGTTGATTGTCCTTTTATGAAACACGCATTTACAAATGGCATTTGAATGTCCGAAGCGGTGCCAGACCTCAGGACCTTTCCTAACTGCTCGTTTTCTTGTTTTTGCTCTGACTGAGGACACGGTGTCTCATATCTCCTACAAACTACAAGAACCCAAACCTAGTGCAAAAAATGGGCAATGAACAGGGAAAGTAAAAAGTCACATGTTATCTGAAATCTGGAGCTTGTAAATAAAGAAAGAAGTGATAAAGAACAAGAATGAGAATGTATTCGGTCAGAGGGAAAGAGAAGTAGGGATTTGAGGATGTTAAGCAAAAGAAGTGAAACACCTAAAATGATAAATAAAATGGCTTGTTTGTTTGTTTGTTTATATCCCTGGAGTTATAAGCATCTCGGCCTGACCATGGGTTAATGGTTTTTTTAGGAGGGGCCTATCGTGTGTGTTTACTGATGTTTGATTTCCAGAGCTTCTAGCTCAATCAGGGACAAAGGCTCTATGTTTCACTAATGCTCATAGATGAATAATGCCTTTTTAAAATATTGCCAGCTCTGCTGTCATTTCAGGACCCCAGAGACTCTGCTTATTAGGCCGGCAGGCGAGCGAAGAAATGAGTTGGGCAGAGAGGTGGCAGGGGTTAATTTCATATTTGTCACGAGATCTTGCATGATTTCCCTAAAAGATATTTAATTTCCACTGGGCATAATAACTTGCAGCTGCCGGAATATGCTGTATACTAGTGGCGAGTTCTTGTCTTTGGAGATTTATGCAAGTCGTTATTTAAAAATAGAGATCCGGGAGTTACAGCTGGCTAATTAATCTACCACTAAGGAAAGCTCAGCAAGTGACCCACTTAACTGTTTCCAGGAACCACAGCGACGCTGAAGCAAACTTTCAAAAATGTCCTACTCAAAGAACCGAACAAATACATCCCTGTGACATTTCGTGGTCTGTTCACGGTGTGGGCGTCCCTTCTTCATGCCCGTTTCTTTCCCACAAACACCACTCACTCAGGCCCTCATCCCTATACAGCTTGAATTCCTAGATGCTTCCCCACCTGTGTCCTCCATCCTGAGGACGGACGCTGGACGCTTCCGGGCTCTCCTTTCTCAGTCTCTTCTCTCTCTGTATTGCTCACCTGCTCAGGCCACATCCTCAGTGCATGGTTTCTACCACCTCAGCTCCAAGGCTCAAGTGATTTCCCACCTGAGCACCAACAATCTAATCTGCCTGACTTCAGAGGGCTCCTGCAAGACAGCCAAGCCATATATATTCACCCATTGTTCCTCCACTTTCTCCACGTGCACCTGCCTCTCCTGGCATCATGGTCTCTCCCCTCTCATACTGTCCCTTCACCCATCACCTTGCCATTCCTCCCTCAGTGTGGAGATGGTCCGTAGGTCCTGCAAAGATCCATGACGCCTAACACAGGCTATGTCGAGTTTTCTCCTTGGACTTGACGACAGAGAGTTGACATTAATCAGGTCATGACACATTTTTATCCTTGGTCTGTGAGGGCCCTGATCTTATTTTTAAATTAATCAATTAATTAATGTATTATATTTATTCCTCTTCTCTTCCCCCTCTGCCTAGGCGGGCATGTGTTATGCTCTATGTGCATTTTTTTGATGGCATACATCTTTGCCAAATAATTAATATTATTATATGTGCATGTGTTTGGATTTACACGGATGATATATATTACATTTCATCTGTTCCTTACTTTATTCACTGCCCTTTAAAGTCTGTGCATGTCTCTAAATCTGGCTGCTGCATACTCCGTGGTGGGCAACCATCACCTTTACCTCTCTGCTTTCTCTGTGATGTACTTGCACAGATCCTTCCCACCCTCTGGATTTCCTCTTCTCTGAAATCTTTTGGCATTCATTTCCCTTATAGCTTAATTTTATGCTGGTGTTTGGTTTGTTTTTTTAATTTTCCTATGAGTTTTCATGTTTTCCCCTTGTCTTTTGTGTAACTCCTTGAAGATCAGGGACCATGTCTTGTACTCTTCCCTCCCCCACTCCACCCATCCCCACCTCTGCAGACCTTCTTTGGAGCTTGGTGCATGACCGACACTCAGTAAATCCTTGTTTATTTAGTGAATTGAATAGCGGGACTCCTATTTATACCTCCAGTGTCTAAAATGGCACCTGGCATGTTGCAGGTGACCAGGAGATTTGTTTGAAGCAAATGGGTATCTTATCTTTCCCACGAGAAAAGGAATATGGAATAGTAGGATATACAGAGGTCAGGATACTACGTTCTAGTTTCTAATCTGCCACCGAGTAGGTGTGCAACACCTGGCGTGTCAGAGAATTTCTCTAGGTCCTGTTAAACTGAATGATTTCACAGATCCTTGATCATTCTACCTTGCTAAGCTTCTGTGACTTCCCTAACAATTTTTCAACATGAAGTAAGAGAGTCTTCAATATGAAATCACCTGCATGGAATACAGAATAGTCATACTCAAGGCAATAGAGCATGGGAAGGGTAGAGATGAGAGCATATCCTACGGGTTTTGATCTTAGGCTCCCAGAATGATTAGGAGGACAAAATTCTTGCCACTTGTAAAGTGCTTAGAAGAGTGTCTGACACAAAATCAATGCTATGTAAATCTTTACTATTATTTTTATAAATTTAAGAAAATCTACTAGCCTTGGCAACAGTCTCTTGTCTGGCATTTGGAAGTCAGGTCTTCATGCTTATGTGCAAACAAAGCCAAGAAATTCTAGTATTCCTGCTGAAATTAATAGTTTTCTTTTATAGGACAATAATCACCAGACAACAGTCTGATTTCTTTTAGGCCCCAACTGTTGTCTTTTTGGTAATGGACAAGTTCTAATTTTCATGGCTTTTGTAAAATGAAGCATGTAGCAGCCAATAAAGATGTTAGAACAAGAATCCTGAGTTTTGTGTTTACTATTTATCAAAAAACAACTGCTTTTCTGTAAAGCAATCACTTAGAAATGGAAACAGAACAGGAATGTGTTAATACCTTTACAGATGATATTTTTCCCTTTAGTAGGGAAGAAGTAACTAAATAATCTAATTTGCTTTCTCTTATCTTTAGGGAAGTAAATTCAAATATTGGACAAACCATTATTAAAATTCTGAACAGCACTTGATGCATGAGCTTGTTTTTTGCTATAAGTTTCCTTTTTCTCTAGGTCAAGAGGTAAAGCTATTTGTCTAAAAGAAAAAGCATTAAATGGTATTGGTGATGGGTTACAGGTTTTATAACTTAACTGTATTTGCTTCATGAGCAAAAATAGAATTTAATAACTATTTTATTCTACTGTTCTACTGGGTAATGGAAGTCTTAATCAAACAACATTTCATTTTAATGCTTTTATATATAAAAATCCAATCTGTAAAATTAGTCTGTTATCTAAAAGTTAAGAAAAAAATCAGGTAAAAATACAAAATGGAAACTGGGAACTCCAGATGAACTGGAAATTTTTGGACCAAGGAAAGATTAAAACTTCTACTCAAAAAGTTGGAGAAATAGATAGGTAAAATGTTCCAATAACAACAATAACATAGGAAAATAACTATGAATCACTGGTTTTAGAGGTCAGAAACCCTGGAGTAAACTATGACTTACACGGTGAATGGGGAATTTTAAAACACACCTTGTGTTTTTGCTTTTGTTTCTGGGGGTTTTTGTTTGGTGGTGGAGATGGTGGTGGTGGTGGTGGTTTGGGGTATTTCTGGACTCACGAACTTAATTCAGGAGAGTACTATAGATTTGTATTAAAATAAAAATGAGCTGTTTTCTAACAATGTCTTTCTGTGTTGTGTTTCTCAGGTAGTCTCAGCAAAAGCTGCCAATTATTTCCATATGCTATAAACTGAAATAAAATATACATTTTTAATAGCCAGAGAGGATTGCCATGAAAATTAAAGGAGATGTGTGGGAAGACAATCTGAAAAATCTAAAGTCCTATACATGTTTGTTTCTGTTATTATTGTATTCAGTAAAAATCAGAACAATGCCTACCATGTATCAGGACCTGCTTTAGGCACTGAGGAGTCAGAGAAATAATAATACTCATCTTTACTTTCAAGGATTTATAATTATATTGGGGAAACAGAGAATGTCAGGGTAAATGCAGTGATAGAGATAGGTCGGGTGCTTAGGAGCATAGAATGAGATACCTGACTAAGTTTTTAGAGTCAGGGATGTCACAGAAAGTTAGGGAGAGGAGAAGAAGGGAGTCCCAGGAAGAGATCATGAGTGTAGCTTTGAGGTGAAAAAAAATAGCACAGTATATTCCAAGTTAGTAAAAGGATCAGTATGACTAGAGCTTAAAATATCAAGCAGAGAATAGCAAAAGATGAGTCTCAAGAGAGCAGATTATAGAAGGCCTATATATTATGTGAAAGATTCAGGTTTTATCCTGTTGGCAATGGAAACCCAGTGAGGCCAAGCCATAACATAGGCACTCAGGGGGAATACGGGAGGTACATTCGAGAGCCTGAGGAGGATATTGCTGTAGTCCAGGTGACAGATGGCGAGAGCAGAAACTTAAGCAGGGAGAATTGGATAGAACAGGGAGGGCAAATCTGAAAAAGAGAGAAGAATGGCAATGTATGGTGATAAATTTTGTGAGCGTTGGTAAGGATGACCCTCAAGCTTATAGTTTGACTGATTAGGTGATTTGTAATACAATTTATATACAAAATACTGAAGGAGAATCAGGTAGAAGGGATAAGATATATGTTCATTTTTAGGCCATGTTTATCTCAAGATTTCTATAAGACATTTGAATGAAGGTGTCCAGGAGGCAATTGGATATATGACCCTGAATTGTGAATAATATACCTGGGTAGGAAATACAGATGTGTAAGTCATAAGCATAAACGTAGTGGTTAAAACCCTCAGAGAAAAGAGGTAAGGACATAAGCCTAGGATTGCCAGCTTTTAGAAGTTGGGCCAGTGAGAAAGCCAAGAAAGACACCGGGAGGAGACAGTGAAACAGGGTATGAAGGGACTCAGTAGAGTGTCGTGTCGCAGGGGTCAGAAGAATAGAGGTTCAGGAAAGTGCTAAGATCCAAAGTGAAACCAAAGCAATGAAATCCAGTATAAGGACTTATATCCTATAAATTTAGAAAGCCGTGACTTTAGGGGACTTTATCTGAGCAGTCTTTACAGAGAATTATGGATGGGAGGAAGTAGAGGGATAAGATGGCAGCTAGAGGAAATGTATTATCAGGAGTGGGTTATTTTAAGAGTAGAGTAGTTGAAGTAAGGTTAGAGGCTGAAGAGAATGAACCAATAGTGGGGAAAGGTAGGACTCTATAATAAAACAAAAAAAAATTAATGTAGCATGTTCCCAAAGGAAGTGGGAGAGGTGGCGAGAGCGGAGGGGGAGATCCATAGGAAAGGTTGACCTTAAGCACGAAGGACATAAACTCTTAAACCTCTGAGACCAGAAGGACAGCTGGGAGGAAGAGAGAGGGTGACTGGGTGGGGAGGGGGGGAAGAATAGGTATAATAGGAAGAGAAAGTCATGCTTCATGGCTTTAGGACAAAGGTCATAGTATTTACTCCTTCCCCTAAGGACCACATACAATGACTTAGCAGATTAAATCCTTTTCAGTGTTGCTCTCCCACCAGCCATTAAAGCATTCCCTCTGTACCCTTGGTTCTCATGCTGTTCCTCTCCCGCATCCATGCATGGGGTTTTCTCCAGCAATGCTGGATTCCCCAACACACAGGGTATTCCCTTGGAATACCCATTGATTTTCCTCATTCAAGTAAATTATAAACTACTGTATTCCAAAATATAAATATCT
Source organism: Phoca vitulina (assembly GCF_004348235.1). Lineage (NCBI taxonomy): Eukaryota > Metazoa > Chordata > Mammalia > Carnivora > Phocidae > Phoca > Phoca vitulina. The sequence continues at coordinate 38,807,542 of NW_022589705.1, read as the reverse complement.
GATATCCATCTAGCTGGGCCAACCATCCCAAGAGCATTTGCCCTTTAGATGGCTACTCTGGCTCTCAGGGGCCTTGCCTTATTAGTCCTCACCCCTCTATTCAACCTTTCTTCCCACATTTCATCCATATGCATACTCTGCTCTATTGACACTTAAGTCTTCACTTTTTCAAAAAGTGAAGCACCTGCTATGGAAATCATACAGTAGGAATGACAATTAAGACAGTGAAGATTTTCTGAGTCATCCCCATTGTCATACCTGACAGGGGAATGCCACAGACAGATCTGTACAAAAGGATGCTGTGGCTTCTGATATAGCATATCCCAATATATATCACCTCCATCCATTAGAAGATTTAAGCTACAGATTAGGAGTACTATTTATCCCGTCTTCATATGAAGTTAGGAAAATTTGAATCAACACTGCTTTTTAAAAATCAGACGTCACTGCTATTCACTGGTTAGTGTTACAATCACAGAAGCAAAGATGAAGCCACTTCCTAAAAAAAAAAAAAATTAGTGATTTTCATTATGTCCAAACAATCTCCAAATGAATAGAAGGGGAAAAAAATGCCCATAGGAGTTTCTTGGGTTCTGCATCATACCTAGATGCCTGGCTCTCCCCCAAAACTAGTTCTGCCCGGGCTGATAATAGACTACCCCAGAGTCTCTGGTCTCTATAGAGTCTGGATCTAGAATGGACAACTTTATGATCAGGGGGTTCTGGTTTTAGACTCAAATTGATTTGCTTCCTGTTTACCACTTACAAACTGTGAGACATATCTCAGAGGGTTTTTGTGAGGATTAAGTGTGATCATGAATTTAAAGGGCTTAACTTTCTTGCTAGTACATAGTAAGTTCTCAATAAATGGAGGCTTCTATTGAATTATTACTATTAATAATTCATGCCCTGGGCACCTGGGTGGCTCAGTCGTTAAGCGTCTGCCTTCGGCTCAGGTCATGATCCCAGGGTCCTGGGATCGAGTCCCACATCAGGCTCCCTGTTTGGCGGGAAGCCTGCTTGTGTGCCTGCTCTCGCTATCTCTCTCTCTGTCAAATAAATAAATAAAATCTGTAAAAATAATAATAATAATAATAATAATAATTCATGCCCTGATTTAAGAAACTGCCTGATTATCTAATTTGCTGGCATATAGTTGCTCATAATATGTTCTTATAATTGTTTGTATTTCTTTGGTGTTGGTTGTGATCTCTCCTCTTTCATTCATGATTTTATTTATTTGGGTCATTTCTCTTTTCTTTTTGATAATATATGTTTTAAAAAAAAGAAGAAGATAGCAGGAAGGGAAAAATGAAGGGGGGGAATCGGAGGGGGAGACAAACCATGAGAGACTATGGACTCTGAGAAACAAACTGAGGGTTCTAGAGAGGAGGGGGGTGGGAGGATGGGGTAGCCTGGTGATGGGTATTAAAGAGGGCACGTACTGAATGGAGCACTGGGTGTTATATGCAAACAATGAATCATGGAACACTACATCAAAAACTAATGATGTAATGTATGGTGATTAATATAACATAATAAAATTAAATTAAATTAAAAAGAAAAAAAGAGATTGCAGAGGATCCACTATGATATGAATAAAGGCGTAAAGCCATCGGTCTGTGATAATTCTATCTATTTTCTGATTATGGGTAGTGTGTTTATAAAAAAAAAAAAAAATCCTGGCTTAACTGGCCTCAGGCAGAGGCTGGGACTGCTTTCTCATCCAGCCTCAGCTATAAAATGATGAGTTTCCTTTTCAGATACACACACATGCTTGCTTCTCTCTCATCACTGATGCCTACTGTCTGTAGTCGATTAATGATTGGCCACTTAGGGTAATCGTTTCCCTCAGAACCAAATGTACTTACATTCAGTGGCACCCACTGTAATGCAATTAATTTGGTCCAATAATATCCATCTAGTAGATAAGCCCATATAAATGAGAGCCGTAATGATAAGCTACCTCCTGTTTGTTCATTTTGAAGAGACTCATTAGGGACAGTGGTCCTCAGTGTTAATGAAATGATACCATCTAATTATAGAATTCCAGTACACATACTAGTGCTAGAATTAGAGCACTTGCCACCTAACAGATAATGTCATTGTCTGCACCTTGCTGTTGTCCCCCTTTAGGATCCTTCCACCTTGGTCCAGATCTCCTCCTTTCCTTGGGCCTATTTTGGAATTCAGCCATCTTCTGAATGCTGGTAAAAGCCTAAGCTATAAACAGCTTGCTTTTTGGTGGAGCAACTCATGCCTGAAAAAGTTGATAATGATTTCAGAATTTCTTTTAATTGAGTTTTTAATTACAACAGAGCAACTATCCCATTCATATGTAATTTTGACAAAGATGACAAGCAATTTCATATTCTTTGGAGATCATTTGACAAGTGTAGGAGCCTATAGTTAAATACCAACTGCCTTGTTTTTGGACAGGAGTACCTGACAACCACTTACTCAGGGAAGATTGGGAACTCGAGCATCTGGATCTCAATAAATTATTTGACAGAACAATCCAAGTGCTATAACACAAGCTGCCACTAGGAATGTAAATCTGATTGGCTGGCGTAGAATCTCGCTTTTCTAATTTATAGTCCACATATTATGAACTGGGATACTGTATAGCCAATGGGTGTATGGGCAGGTTCTACCATAAATAATTTTTTCCTGTTTTTAGACTATCAGCACAACAGATTAAAATATACAAATAAATTCTTCTAAAATGCAAAGCTTTAACTTGAGTTGGGTACCATGATTCTTTATTCTTTTTCTTCTTTGGCATTTACTTAAGAGTTGTAAAGCCCATGCTCAGAGTTACAGAGCTCCAGAGTGATGATTAGACCAAAGAAACTGCTACATCCCAAAGAGCAGAGACCCAGTCTAACAGTTAGCTGGTCCCTACCAGCACCTCCCACAAGCTTTCAAAGACCATTTGCATAGGCCATTACAATATCAAGAGGCCCCAGAAGAGGCCACAGAGCAGTAATTCTCAGACTTTGGATTTCAGAGACCAGGAAAAAAATTCTTACTTGGAGTCCTACTAAGGATAGTCACCTTTTTATTTTGCCAAGTAAAGATGTGTAAATTTTTTTTTCTTTTCACTCATTTGTTAATTTGTGAATACTTATTTAGTACATACTGTCTTGCATCTACTAAAGTATGCCCTGGGAATGCAATGAAAAACAAAGCTAGATATAATCCATGCCCTCGTATTTTATAGTCTTGGTGGGGGGGATAGTTATTAATCAATTATACTAATAGTTATAAAATTCACAATGAGATAGGGGCTATGAAGGTTTTCTGAGAGGATATAACATATTAATTTTATATGGACAGAGAAGGGCAGGGAACTCTTCTTTAAAATTGTGCTTGGAGGTTTGGAGGCATCTCTGAGCTCACCGAGTAGACACCATGAGCAAAGCTCACCCTCCTGAGTTGAAAACATTTATGGATAAGATATTATCACTGAAATTAAATGGTGGCAGACATGTCCAAGGAATATTGCCGGGGTTTGATCCCTTTATGAATCTTGTGATGGAGGAATGTGTGGTGATGGCAACTATGGGCAACAGAACTGTGGGATAGTGGTAATATGAGGAAATAATGTCATCATGTTAGAAGCCTTGTGAGAATAAACAATGAGTGTGTTCACCGGAAGAAATCAACTGCTTCTGAATATCCTCTCTCCATAGCACCTGTTTTACTACAATATAAAAATTGGGTCATGTGCATTTTCACATTGAACTTTTTGTTAAATAAACTTTTGTAATAGTAAAAAAAATGAAATAAGATAAAATTGTGCTTGGATTCAGCCCATGATAAGAATTTTTAACTTTATTGCTAAGAGTTATCTGGATGTCACTGGACAATGGATTGGAGAGAAGGAGGAGTGGCAAGAGTGAGATCAGGTGGAACAGAATGTCAGTGCTGTCGATATGATTTGTGTGATGTGATGGCCAAGTGATGGTGAGTAGTTGGATTTGAAGACTATTTTGGAGCTAGAATTGCTGAGACTCATTGATAGATGAGGGGATCAAGGAAGGAAGAAACAGGGTATTAAGAATGACTCTATATTCCTGCCTTGAGCCACTTGCCATTTCATATACCATTTACCAAGATAGAAGGACCAGGAGAAGGACAGGTTGAGGCAGGAAGGGACAATCAAGGGTCCTTTTTGGGGCTTGTTAAATTTAAGGTGCCTGTGAGATATCCAATGCCAGCAAATACAAGAATCAGAAGTTTAGAGGAGTACTTTCCTACTAGATACACATTTAGAAGTTATCAGCATATTGATGGTATTAAAGTCATGGAGTAGATAAGATTTCACAGAAATAAGCATTATGGAACTTAGAGCATTTTGAGGCTTGATACAGAAGGGGAAAGAAATCTTCAGAGCATTTTTCTATGAAAGGGGTGATGTTTTAACACCCAAAATAGGAAGAATATAGTATCTGTTCTTTAAATTAAGGACATTTCATCGCATGAAATCCTCTCTCCGTTGGCCTTACCATTCCTATTTTGCTGCAGATCAGTGAGAACTTTGTCATGGAGCAACAGTTGCAAACCACTGCCCTAGAGTCTCTTCAACAGCTTTGGGGGGGAAGGACCTCCTTTTGGTCACAGGAGTTCTCATCCACCCCGGCTTCATTTGACCTCTTAGACTGTTCAAGCATAAAAACTCATCTGGGGTTTCTAAATTAAAGTAATACACAGAGCGACATAAGATCCTACAATAGGACATCAGTTCCCTCCTATCCTAAAATGCAAAGTCAGTTCGTTACCTCCTACGCACTCTGTGACATTCCTAAGTCAGAGGGCTACATTGGCGTTGTAGCGTAGTTACATGTGTGCACCATTAACACTTACATAGCTATCTCCTCCTCCTGTCCACCATAGCATTGGCGTCCATCACAGTATTCTTTGCTAGTGCACCTAGTAAATGTTTCTGAATTATCTCATCACAATGTTCCAGACAGCCATGGTCAATCAGATTGAATGTGGAAGTTATTGTAATACTACTACTGACAATAATAACCATTATATCATCATACTTGCAACTGTTATTGATAGTAACATTGTTAACACTTTGCGTCATGCACCGCGCCAAGTGTTGCCCATACCTCATCTTATGTAAGCCCTAACTACAACTTAGAAGTTTGGCTCCATTTTACGGATGAAGAGACTAAGACTGAAAGATTGACTTCCCAGGTGTCCATGTCATTATTGTTTTTACATTGTATTGTAATCACGTGCCATGCCATTATCTGCTCTGGTGGAAACTCACTGGGACTCCATACTTTTCCTATTCTAAACCTCTGCACCTGATAGTGCTTGGCACATTTAAGGTGCTGGTTAAATATTGAAGATCGTATATACTCTTTAGTGACAGGAGCCTTTTGAAGGGTGATGATTGTGTCTTTCATGATTTAGATTCTCTCACAGTACCTAGCACAATTCTCAATAAATATCTGGAAGGTTGACTATGTGGGTTTTAAGTTGGCCAAAAAACTGGAAACGAAGAAGATTCTGAGGGCGCAGCAGGGGGAGGGATTACCACTGAAGGAGGATTAAGAAGAAGCAACGCCTAATAGGCTGTTGCTGCCACTGTGGGTCTGACTCTTACTTAAGCATTCTTATTCATGACCTACGTGGAGAAAAGGAAGAAGCTGCGTGTTTTAGAAATTCACTAATAATTCCAATTTAGAAAATATCGTGAGCAGCTCAGGCAACAGAAATAAAATGCAAACGACCTTTGAGACTTGAGGTATGTAGGCTGGGAATAATAACTGTGAGCGTTTGAAAAAGGCAAGGCAGTGCATACACCTGGGGGAAGAGAATCCAAACACAGAGCTGGTCTCTGGGAAGCAGACGCCAGAGCGCAGTGATGCCAAAGTAGGCCCAGGGGGCATAGTGGTCTGCAAATTAAATTCAGGCCAGCCAGGCAGTCTGGCAGGATGAAAGGGAAGGCCAGGTTGAGGCTGCCTGTGCAGAAGGGCGCGTACTAACAGTTCCTCTGTGGACACGTCAAGCTGAGAAGCACCTGGCACCGCACGCTCTGTTCCCGCCACCTCATTACTGGGGCAGCTCAGGCAATTTGCAAGAAGTGCAGAGAATAGCAACAAGAATGAATGAATTCAGGGAAGGATGTGGATGAAAAATTAAAAGGATTAGAGGGGCTATAGTTTAGTTACAGAAAGCTAAAGGGAAGAGGAGGGAGAGGCCCAGAAACAAATAATAAATAGCCAAGTCTACTCTAAAATAACCAAGTGGAAACTTGCAGAATACCTATCAAATTGAGACTTTTCAGAGGAAAGTGGACATTGTCTTCCAAGCCATGGGCTTCTTGCCTGAACGGGCACTCTGCCTACCCAGGTGCTCAGTAAATACTATCTTGTAAAATAACTTTCCTTTGGCAAAAGAGCATAGGATCCAGGAAATAGACCAATAGGAAGCACATTAGAAAGTCAGCCAACCCTTGCCTTAGTGCCCAGTGAGGACAGGATTAAAGGAACTAGATTTCTGTTGTGTTATTCAAGTCAGACTCTTTTCAACAATGACGTTGCCTCTTCCCATTGAGATAAACACAGAACAAAATAGAAACCTCTGTAGCACAGGGAATGCGTAAGACACGGTTGGCTAGCCTTTGGGTAAATCCTATCATTGCAGTTTCCTTTATGTCAAGGGGACTAGTGAGATGCTACCTTTTTCCCCCTCCTAGCTGGGGTAGGAGGTGGGTGGGGAGAGCTGTACCTCTGGACTAAAGGTGGACTTGGTGGACTTCACTTTTGAAAGGTCAAACACACAAAAATCCAAGTAGATGGGTTAGGGGTTAATTCTTTGTTTTATAGAAAGAAGTCTCCGAAAACAGCAACTACCCGGGTGCTCCTGAGTCTGTCTTTGTTTTCAGATCATTAACTCCACAGTTCTTAGCCTGAGATAGTTAGGTATTCCAATTCCCAGCCAGTTGCAAAGCAGTCCCACACCCGTTATTCAGTTCCAGCCTCAGTGGGCTCCTTGAGCTCCTCAAGCAAGCCAGCCCTCTGAAACGCTGTTTCCCTCTCTGTGGGGCGTGTTTACCCGCTGACTTCCCTGCCCCATTCCTGCTTTCTGCAGGGCTGGCTCCCTCTCCTTCATCTCCTCTCAATTTAAATGTTGCCTCTTCTAGAAGCTATCTGTTCGGAATGAGTTTGCTTCCAAATAAGAGGAAATCTCATTAATAACCTGCTAACAAGAAGTTCAGCATGAACAGCCCAACCCAAACTGTGGCTCAGCCATGGCATCAGGGACCCAGGAGCTCGTCCCTGTGCTCCACCCCCCACAGCATATGGCCTCCATCTTCATCATCTCAAGTTGTCTGTCCCACCCCAGGCATCACATCCATGCAGCAGACAGAATAGCAAGGACAGAGTTAAGATGAGGTGAAAGGCTTTCTTCTAGTGAGGCTTTGCCACTCTCCCCAGAGACTCTTAACTATGTCTAATGGGTTAGAATTGTGCCACGCAAGGGAGTCTGGAAAACCAATATTAGCTTCCCAACCTCAATAGCAGAAGAAAGCAAGGGAGAAGGGCAGATGGGGGTAACTTTCAGGTAGCCAGATCTCAGTGTCTGCCACAGTATCTGCCCCTTGCCCTACCCAGTTATTCCCTGTTAGAGTTCCCTACTTCTCTTCATGGCATTTATCATGGTTTATAGAGGTACATTTGTAATCCCACTGGAGTGTGATATACATTCATTCCACATCTGGCTCTTTTACCACTATATCACCGGAACCTAGCTTTGTGTCTGAGAAATGGCAGGCACTTAATAAATATCGCTTAATTCACGGGCTAGTTGGCTGCTAGAAAAGAAGAGAAGCTACCTCTGAAATCATCATATAATCACAACCTCCCAGGAGAATAGGCTTCTGGTTATCAACATCTGATTTACATATAGCACCTTTTTTATTTATTAAAAATATTTCAAATACAAAGGGATATATACATGATATACTCACATATATATATATATGAAATAAAATAATGAACATTCCAATACCTACCACCCAGCTCTATCAAATTCACAGATTTTGCCAGAGGCCTTTGAGGTCTGTTAATATCGTTGTTGAATTTCAAAACAAAACATCTCGAATACAGTTGAAGTCCCTGTGTCCCTGTTTCCATGCTCCTGCTCCTACCTTCCTCTGCCTGGAGGCAACCACTGCCCTGAATTTGGGTTTACCAGTCTAGTATGTGTTTTTATGACTATCTATACACATCCTTAAGCAATATAAAACTATAGGGTATTGTGTTGCATGTTTTCAAACTGTATGTAAATATTGTATTTTGTATGAACACTATACACATTATATAAATCCGAAAGTATTATTCTCCAATCTTTTCAATCTGTCTTGTTATTGGTGTTTAACCATATTTTTGCATGTAGCTATGCAGTTTCATTGTGTAAATATACCACAATTCAGTTACCTATTTTTCTCTTGACAAACATTTGGATTTATCATTTACAGTCTTTTCCTATTACAAATAATGATACCTACAAGTAACATTCTTCAACATACTTCCTTGTCATGTGTGTGAGGGTTTCTTAGTGAAAGGTACACACCTAGAAGTAAAATTACAGGGTTAAGGACGTATATTTCTTCAATTTTCTTTGATTTTGCTAGAGTGTACTACAAAATGTTGTACCAGTTGATATTCTCACAAGTAATAGATGAGAGAAACTCTTTCTGTACTTAACACTTGGTATCAGATTCTGATTTTTGTCAGTCTATTGATATGAAATGATATCACATTGTTTTAATTTATATTTCCCTGGCAATGAGGAAGGTTGAGGATCTTTCAATATGTGTGTCGGCCAGTCAGGCTTCCTTTTATAAAAATTGCCTATTTGTATCCATTGCCCCTTTTAGGAGAATGGGGATTTGTTGGGGTTTTTTTTTTCTTATTGATTTGCAAAATTCTTTACATATTCTAGATAGAAATCCTTCCTTGTTGGGGCACCTGGGTGGCTCAGTCGGTGAAGCGGTTAAGCATGTGCCTTCAGCTTGGGTCATGATCTCAGGGTCCTGGGACCAAGCCCAGAGTAGGACTCCCTGCTCAGCAGGAAGCCTGCATCTCCCTCTCCCTTTTCCCCTCCCCCCACCATGCTCGCTCTTGTACTCTCTCCCTCTCTATCTAAAATAAATAAATCAAATCTTAAAAAAAAAGAAAAGAAATCCTTCCTCCGTAACACACATTGAAAATGTCTTTGCCCAGACTGTTGTTTGACTAATATTGTTTATAATATTGCTTTGTGAATAAGAGAGTTAAATTTTAATAGAGTAAAATTTATCGACCTATTACTGGGTGTTTTGGGCTTTTTATGTCTTCTATAAGGAACTTTTGCTATCTCCAAAATCTTAAAGATATCCTTTCACATTTTCTTATAAAAACGTTCAAGCTTTTGCTTTTCACAATTAGTCCAGCTGCAATTATTTTCATATAATATAAAGGGATCTAGCTTCATTTTATTTTTTCCACATGGATATCTAGTAATCTCAGCAACATATTTTGTGTTCCATTTTTTGGGTCACATTGATAATCAAGTTTCCCTATCAGCATGGTCAGTTTCTGAGTCCTGTAGTATGTTTCAGTGGTCTGTTTTTCTACTCCTGTGTCAATACGGCATTTTGTTTATCGCTGTAGCTTTAGAGACGCCATTTCATAGGGTTTGGTCAGGGACTCGGGAGCCACACTCCTTGCGTTTGAATCCTAATGCTACTATTGCCTAGCCATGTTACCTTGAGAGAGATTCTTAATCTCTTTGTACCCCAGTTTCCTTTTTATCTGTAAAATGGTAGCAATAATCTTATTAAACCGAATAGATGAAAGGCTTTTCCCTGGCGTATAATTGCTCAATAAAAGTTAGCAGCTATTGTTTTTATTTGTAGTATCACTATTATTATTACTAATTGGGATATCTGATAGAGCAGGCCACCTCTACCCTTTTCGTCTTCCTCAAAATGTTCTTAGTTATTGTTGACCTTTTGCTCTTTTAAAGGAATTTCAAGATTGGTTTATAATGTCTCATAAAAAAGGCTGTTGAAAATGCAAATGGCATCGCATTGCCAAATGGATTAATTTGAGTCTTCTTATCCATAAACTTGGTATACCTATTTGTCTATTCAGTCCTTTTTTGTTCATCAGAAAGTAATTTTGTAATTTATTTCACAGAGATCAACACATATGTGTTATATTTATTCTTAGTTATATTTTAGTTTGTTATTATTTTGAATGAGGTACTTTTTTATATTATTATTCTTGAATGACTTATTACTGCTGTGTAGAAATCCTATCATTTTTATATTGAGCCTGTATTTAGCCACCTTGCTGAACAATTACTAATTCTAATGGTCTATATATTCTCATGGATTATTTATGCAAACAAACTGCCCATTTATACAGAAATACAGTGTTGTTTCTATCTTTCCAATATGTACCTCGTTTTATTTTTTTTGTTTTATTGGGTTGGCTGAGACCTTCTAACAGCATTAAAGACAAGCAGGGACAGCAGGCATCCTTGTCTTATTCTCACTCTAATGGTGACATTGTTAAGTTTCATTGTTAAGTTTGATCCTTGCTGTAGATTTTTGATAAAGAATAATTATCAAGTTTAGAAAGTTCCCTTTTACTTCTAATTTATTAAGAGTTTAAACTTAAGTAAATGTTAAATTTCACTAAATCTTTTTTGACATCTATTGAGCTTGTCATGGATTGTTCTTTAATTTGTTATTAGTATTGTATAATGCATTAATAGATTTTCTAAGGTTGAAACATCTTTTCATTCCTAAGATAATATGCACTGGTTATCCAGAGTGTTTTAAGGAAACACCTGGGTCTTTTCCTAAAGGACAAGAGACCTTAAAGATTTTTGAGCAATTACTATTTTAATTTGACTTCACGTAAGTTTCTTTTCAGATCTTTGTATGTTTGGCTCATAATTTCTTTATTTCTTTCATTTTTTTTTGGAATTTCTATATTTTTAAAAATGAAACACGTAAAAGTTATATAATAGTAGCAAAATATATGCACAGTGAGAGAGGAGGGTGGAAGTGTTAGTTCTGCTTATTTTGGACCATGAAATGAAGAGATAGAAGAATGTCCTATCAGCAGAATTTCTTGGGTTAGTAACTTGGTCCAGTGCCATAATTACTTATTTACTTAGTAGGTGAATCATGCTGGCCATTTGTCTAGACACCTGGTGACACTTGTATTTAGTCATTTAGGAAACAAACCCTTAATTGCTCCAGGGAATTGGGTACTGCTTGTGAAGTAGGAAGGCTTGTCTTCCTAAAGGCTATCCTGGGTAGCACTGATGATGGCTGGTCATGGAGAAAGAATCTGCTCCTGTTCTCTTAGAGCTACTTTTGTTTTTTCTCTGTTTTTATTCATCTTTGGTAATTGCATCATTTTTGAGACTTATATACATGTAAAACCTTTTGTAGTTCTAATACTCAGCAAAGAAACCATGTTCTACTCAATAATTAGAGCTTTCATATTAAAAAATTATTTCAGTGTAATTGCTCTTGGTGGTAAAATGCTAGGTCACTGTAGAAATATGGTTTTGATGGTTGTTGAGCAGTCCAGTTTCTGAATATCCTAATTACATGCACATATTCATACAATTACTGTATTACCAAAAGAACTGTATATAAATAGTAATAATAATGTGATGTCCCAGTCTGTTGGCTTTAAAAAGGATTTCAGAAATTGATTAAAACATTTAATGTTGGTTTTTAACTCAAGGACTTGTGAAGCGAATGCCTTATTCCATTTGGGAATGTGTTACAAAGGGAATATTCTTTCCTACTTCCCTCTTCATTCTATAGAACATAGGGAGAACAAAAAAAAAAAAAAAAAAGAACATAGGGAGAACAATACCAAACTCCTAGGAGTTATCTCTTTGATTAACTGTGAAGTAATAAACATAGGAAAACAGCAACAATTCATGCAGTTGGGTACTAAATCTCCACCTTTATGGCTTGCATTTGCCAACTGTCTCCATATTTGACAGATAAAGTACATCTGTGAATTTTAAGCTTCTCAGGTTACAGTTAAGATATGTAATTAGATTTCAAGATATACATCTTGGGCGCCTGGATGGCTCAGTTGGTTAAGCGACTGCCTTCAGCTCAGGTCATGATCCTGGAGTCCCAGGATCGAGTCCCACATCGGGCTCCCTGCTCAGCAGGGGGTCTGCTTCTCCCTCTGATCCTCTTCCCTCTAGTGCTCTCTGTCTCTCATTCTCTCTCTCTCAAATAAATAAATAAAATCTTCAAGATATACATCTTACCCAAAACTTCTGCTACAGGGCGGAAAAGCCAATTAAGCCAGGTTTACTCAGCTTCAAAACAAAACTTCAACTTGAAAGTAGATGGAAGAACTCCACTAATGAGAACACACCACATGGGACATGTTACTGTTTAATGGAGACGGTGTGCTCTGGGACACAGGCTCTTCCTTTTCTGAAGGCTGGAGTCAGGAAGTTTACTTGGTTAATAAAGTCAGTTCCTTTAGACATGTAGTTTGGTGGATGGACAGGCGGAAATTAGTGTTTTGAACAATTTGTTGCATATAGTTTTCTAAGCATTTACACTCGTTGGATGAAAGCTGAGAAACCATATTAACTCAAACAGGCCAATGAAGAGGTACTTCAATGCTTGAAGCAAAAATACCTTTCAACTATGTAAAAGTGAGCTGCTAAGGACTAATTCTAGGCTAGAAATACCTCCAATAATCATAATGACTACAATTATAAAAGTTACTAATATTTCTTGAGCAAATGCATACATAAGCCCTTCCTAGACATAAAGCATTAACTTATTTGTACTCATGAAAACCATACAGAATAGTATTCTGTTATTTTATAGTTAGAAATGGAGGTTCAGAAAAGTTGAGTAATTTGCCCAAGGTTATCTAAGTGTCTCCCTTGATCCTTGAGGTTAAATTATCTTCTGTGAAATGAAAACAGACTACTTGATTGTTGCCTTTTATAAAATAGCCCTAATGCCCTTAAAAACAAAAGCTTCCTTGAATCATATAAGAAGAGATTTCATGAAGACACCAGAAATATCGGTTCATTAGGGTGAGCATATATTGTTAACATGGGAAATTCATGTGAAATAAAGTTCCTATATATCTTCAAGAAGATAGTAATCTAATCAGGCAGATAAAACAAATACATGAGGAATTACTTGAAATAATTAAAAAACAAAATGTCAACAAATGCAAGGTAGGCAGATACTTAGAATTGAACTCTGGTTCCTCTGGACTTAATTTTATCCGCAGTAAAACTGTGGGGCTGGGGTGGGCAACTACTTTTCTTAAAGGTTTCGTCCTGCTCCCAGGCAAAGGTTGGAGAACCCAATGAGTACATATGAACAAATCAATTTGGAGCACACAGCAAATGCCAACTATCAAAGCAAAGTGGGGGCCAGTCCTTCAAGGTCTCCTAGCGATAAGATTTGAACCAGATCCAAAGAGGGTGAGACACATATTGATTAGTTCAGACGGGCTGGGGATGTTCAGATTTGGGGATAAAGGTAGAGGAAGGATATTGATCAACTAGAGAGTGAGAAAATGGCAGGTGTAAAAAAGGGCACAGGAGTGACAAATTGAATAAATTTTTCCAAAGTAGACAGATCAGGAAAATTGAAGGAAGAAGTTGATAAAGCATATTAGGATGACCAATGATCATTTTTTTAAGGCCCTGTGTGCCAGAGCAACTGAATCAGAAACTCTAGGAATAGGACACTATTTTTTAAACAGTTTTATTGAGATATATAATTCACATACCACATATTTCACTCATTTGAACTTTATAATTCAGTGCTTTTTAATTCAATCAGAGTTGTGAAGTCATCACCACAATCAATTTTAGAACAATTTTTATCACCCCTCAAAAAACTGTACCCATTAGTAGTAATCAGTCCCCAATATCCATAATCCACCTCCCAGCTCTAGGCATCCACTAATCTATTTTCTGTCTGTATAGATTTGCCTATTCTGAATATTTCATATAAATGGAATCATATAATAGGTGACCTTTGTGACTGGCTTCTTTCACCTAGTGTAATGTTTTTAGCGTTCATCAATGCTCTAGAATGTATCAGCACTTCATTATTTTTTATAATGGAAAAATACTCCATTATATGAATATATACCTATACAATTTATTTATTTTTATCAATTAATGAACATTTGTATTGTTTCCACTTTTTGGCTATTATGAATAATTATGCTATGAACATTCATGTACAAATTTTGTGTGAACGTACGTCTTCATTTCTCTTGAATATATAACTAGAAGTGGAATTCCTGGGTCACATGCTAACTCTATGTTTAACATTTTGAGGAAAGACCAGATTGTCTTTCAGAGCAGCTACACCATTTTATATCCCTAGCAGTGATGTATGAGAGTCTCAGTTTCTCCATCTTTGTCAATACTTGTTATTGTCTATCTTTTTGGTATTTGTCATCCTAGTGGATATGAAGAGTATCTCATTGGGTTTGATTTGCATTCCTCTGATAACCTAACGGTGTTGAACATCTTTTCATGTGCTTATTTTCCAGTTGTCAATCTTCTTTGTTTTGCCGTTTTTTAATTGGTTGTCTTTTTGTTACTGAGTTATAATCATTCTTTATATGTTCTAGACACAAGTCCCTTATCAGATATATAATTTACAAATATTTTCTCTCATTTTCTATAGGTTGCCTTTTCACTTTCTTGGCAGTTTCCTTTGAAACACAAAAGATTTTAATTTTGATGAAGTCCAATTTACACATTATTTATTTTGTCATTTGTGCTTTTGATCTCATATCTAAGAAGAATTTGCCTAAGCCAAAGTCAGGAATATTTACTCCTTTATTTTCTTTTAAGAGTTTTATCGTTTTATACTTAGGTCTATGATCCATTTTAGCTAATTTCTGTGTGTGGTGTGAGGAAAGGGTACAACTTCAATCTTTTTCTCATGGATATACAATGGTCCCAGAACTATCTGTGGAAAAAACTATTTCCCCCCTCAATGAATTGTCTTGGCCGTCTTGTGAAAAATCAATTGATCACAGATGCATGGAGTAAATTTTGAAATCAAAAAGTGTGAGTCCTCGGGGCGCCTGGGTGGCTCAGTCGGTTAAGCGACTGCCTTCGGCTCAGGTCATGATCCCAGGGTTCTGGGATCGAGTCCCACATCAGGCTCCCTGCTCTGCAGGGAGCCTGCTTCTCCCTCTCCC
Organism: Phoca vitulina; assembly: GCF_004348235.1. Lineage (NCBI taxonomy): Eukaryota > Metazoa > Chordata > Mammalia > Carnivora > Phocidae > Phoca > Phoca vitulina. The sequence goes on along the minus strand of NW_022589705.1, from coordinate 38,792,273 downwards.
ACTCCCCCTGCTTGTGTTCCCTCTCTCGCTGTGTCTCTCTCTGTCAAATAAATGAATAAAATCTTAAAAAAAAAAAAAAAAAAAAAAAGTGTGAGTCCTTCAATTTTTTTTTTCTCCTTTTTCAAGAGTGTTTTGGCTACTTTGGATCCCTTGAATTGCCATATAAATTTTATGATTAGCTTGTAAATGGGATATGGGCTTTTTCAAACTACCCAAGTGATTCTAATGTATAGTCAGGGTTGCAAACCACTGATATATGTCTGAGAAGCACAAATAATATTTACTGATCTACTATTATGCATCTATCTCTGCACTGGGTGACTTACATTTTTTTTCTTAAATCATTTGATCCCCGTAGTAACCTTGTGGGACAGACACTATTATCTCTAATTACAGGCAATAAATTAGAGTCTAAGAAAGGTAAAATCTTTTTTTTTTTTTAGATTTTAAAAAATTTATTTGAGATAGAGCGAGAGCAAGAGAGAGAGCATGAGCGGTGGCTGGGGGTGGGGAGCAGGGAGGGTGGAGAGGGAGAAGCAGTCTCCCCACTGAGCACGGAGCCTGACATGGGGCTTGATCCAAGGACCCTAGGATCATGACCTGAGTGGAAGGCAGACACCTGACTGAGCCACCCAGGCGCCCCTAAGAAAGGTAAAATCTTGTCCATAGTTAGTTGGTAGTGATGTTGAGATTTAACTTAGTTTTTGCATTAATTATTCTAATTCCTTACCCAAGAAATGTAGATCAGACAGGCTGGAAACTACCTCTTATAAACCTATGGCATTTGTATCACTATTATAACATTCATATTAGAAAGACAATAAATCAAGTTTATTTGATATGGCTAAATCATGAAGGTATATAGGAGGAACATGAGAAAAGATGAAGCTTCTTAGGTAGGAGGAGCCATGGTGTTTGCCAAATGGCAGATGGTGATAAATATTTCATGTTCCACAAAAGCATTTAAAAGAGGGGGGCAATCTGCCTAGTTTTTAATAAAGCTAAATTTACTTAAAATACTTGGCTTCTGAGATTATTTTCTTTACTGACATGTGCATCTATGTAAAACATATTCTTGTTAAATTATGTAGAAAGTATAAACATTATTTGTTTTACGTTTTGCTCTCCTGAATAGTAATAGAAAGTTTGAAACCCTATGTAAGTCTCCCAAAATTGTTTATTTTACTTTGCTGGTTGAGGAAGCCCAAGTCTAGAAACCACTGCCATATGTAATAGTGAGCTCCTGAGGAATTTTGAGGGACGTGAAATGAAACCCTTAGATTTATATGTAAGGGAGATCACCCTTTCAACAAATGGTGTTAGGACAACTGCATATCCACATACAAAAAAATGAAGTTAGACTCCTACCTCACACAATATACAAAAATTAACAAAATGGATCACAGACTTAAATGTAGGAAATAAAACTTTAAAACCCCTGAAAAAAAACACAGGAGTGAGTTTTCATGATCTTGGATTAGACAATGGTTTCTTACATTCAACGCTAGAAGCATAAGCAGCAACACAATAGAGAAACTGGACTTCACTAAAATTAAAAACTTTTGTACTTGAAAAGAAACTATCAAGAAAGTGAAAAAAAAAACCCATAGAAAAAGGAGAAAATATTTGCAAGTTATATACCTGATAAGAGATTTGTATCTAAAAAAAAAAAAAAAAAGATTTGTATCTAGAACATATAAAAAATTATTACAACTCAATAACAAAAAGACAAATATCCCAGTTAAAAATGATTTTAATAGACAAAGGATTTGAATAGATATTTCTCCAAAAATATGCAACTAGCCAATAAGCACATGAAAAGATGTTCAACATCATTAGGTATAGAGAAATGCAAATCAAAACCACAATGAGATTCCATTTCATAAGCACTAGGATGGCTATTATCAAAAAGATAAACAATAACAAGTGTTGACAAAGATGGAGAAACTGAATCTCACACATGCAGCTGCTCTGAAAAAGCACTCTGGTAGTTCCTGGAAATGTTAAACCTACAGTTGCATATGATCCAGTAATTTCACCCTAAGAGAAGTGAAAACACATGTTTACATGAAACTGGTCCGTGAATGTTCATATCAGCATTATTCGTAATAGCCAAAAAGTGGAAACAGCCAAAATGCTCACCAAGTGATAAATGTATTAATGGTATATACACATACAATAGAATCTTACTCAGCAATAAAAAGTACTAATAAGTACTACAAAATGGATGAACATTGAAAACATTATATTAAGTGAAAGAAGCCAGTCACAAAAGGCCACTTCTATGAAATGTCCAGAATAGGCAAATCTATAGAGACTGAGAGTAGATTGGGGCTGGGGCATGGAACTAGGGCAGGAATGAGGTGACCTGCTAATAGGTGCAGGGTTTCTTTGGGGCTGATAAAAACAGTCTAAAAAAGTAGATTGTGGTAATGACACACAGCCAGTGGAGATACTAAAAAACACTGAGCCCTGTATTTTAAATGAATGAATAATATGGTATGTGAGTTACTACAAACCTATTAAAAAGAAAAAAAAAAAAGATCGTTAAGTGTCAATGTGGAAGACAGGATGTTAGAGACTGACACTATAGATAAGGAAGTAAGCCAAAAAAGTGTTGATATAATCCAAGGAAGTGATAAGCTAGGCTTGAATTAACATAAGGAAATGGAGATGATACTATGGGAAGAATTGCAAGATCAGGAGGTAACTAGGCAAACCACCTCAACATCATCCTTGATGGGTGGTAAACGTCAATTTATTTAAAAACACCCAGGGGTGCCTGGGTGGTTTAATTGGTTAAGCGTCTGACTCTTGATTTCGGCTCATGTCTCAGGGTTGTGAGATTGAGCCCTGCGTCGGGCTCCATGCTGGGCATGGAGCCTGCTTAAGATTCCCTCCCTCTCCCTCTACCCCTCCCTCACTCCCTCTAAAAAAATAAATAAAAATAAAATATAAATAAAAAAATAAAAACACCCAGAGCTGAGGCCTCTGTCCAGCAGTTCGTATCCTCCAGCTGGCATAGCTGGAGAATCATTTTAACCAACTGAGCCACCCAGGCGCCCCTGGAGAATCATTTTAATTAACTGTATTGTTTAGTGGCAAAATGTGCTTGTCTATAGCATTTACCCATTGTTTGAGGTCTGCCTTGTAAAAATTGGCATGTTGCCTTAACTCTTGAAAATTTTGTTTGTTTAGTAAATGATCAGGATCTGTTGTGGATTCTAGAATATATAAATGTCTGCACAAGAAAGGTCAGAGAGGCTAATTCTCAAATTAGAAATCTATAGTTGAAAGACTAAGCTATTAAGCAGATGTGCAGATGAAGTGATCAAACCCCCATGTGGCGCTGGACCAGCTCTCTCACCATGAGTCCATCTGGGCTATGCAGAAAAGGCACAGCAGTAATGTGGGGCTTTTCCTGAGGGCTTCTCCTTGGAATACTGAGAAGGTCCTATTGATACTCCTCACATTCGGCTTAATCAAGATGGGACTCTTTTCAGCCCCCTGATAATGTGTTTACATTACACAGACAGAATTTTTCTCTTAAGATTCCATTAAATATTTAACACCACTAAAGAAAAATACAACCAGCCACATAGCTGTATCAGAATGAGAGATCAGTCAGTTTTCAATCTTGTTTGGCAACCCTCTCGCTAAACCAGGCGGGCAGGAATCCCGTGGAAAGAGAGGAAGGGATGTTAGGCCTTGAGCTAGAGATAAAATTAAATCTCTGTGGGTCCATCTACTTTAAAACCTGCAGCCCTTTCTGTATGCTGACAAAGGGACACACTTGGAGAGGCAGATGCCTGCCATCGCTTTTGTCTGGAGAATCAGAGGTATCTCAGAAGTCATGCTGATTGTTTCCAGCACCTTCTTTAAAATGTTGCTCTTTTCCCCCGTACAGTTTTCTCTGGTATTCCCCAAAGGAAGACAGTACTTGGGATTTCAGAGTCTCAGCAACAACCTGATGACAAAGTTAGGCATATTTAGTAGCCAATTTAACTTTCATACTCCCGAGCAGTAGAAATAATAGCAATAATAAAAATATTTTGCATTTATTTAGCATGGTACAGTTACAAAGCACTTCACATATATTGTCTTATTTAATTTACCCAGTGGAGAAAACTGTGCTATTTAACTGTTCAATATATGTTTAATTTGATTTTATTATGAAAAAACATGAAGCAAAAAGTTTTTCTCCATAGGAAAATAAACGCCATAGAAGGGTTCTTAGCACAGCTTCTGTGGGAATGCTCAGCAATGTTCTTTCTCCCTCCTGCCCCTCCAAAGATACTTTGGCTAATAGTAAATGTTCCTAATACCTTCACCAGGAACAGAGAGTAGCAACAGTTTCTCCCATTTTGTCAAGGAGGATCCATTGAGCATCCCAAGTCCAGAGACGAGTAGACAAGAGCATATGATGAACTTGACCACATTTCTCTGATAAAGACACCAGATATTTAACATGAAGCTAATAAAGCTTGAGCACCAGGGCCCTTGACTTGCGTGGGCCCCTTTTGGAGGTAAAGAGATCACAGAAGGAGGAACTGAGGGCGCCTGAGTGGCTCAGTCAGTTGGGCATCTGCCTTCGGCTCGGGTCATGATCTCAGGGTCCTGGGATCGAGCCCCACGTCGGGCTCCCTGCTCGGCGGAGAGCATGCTTCTCCCTCTCCCTCTGTCTCTCCCCCCACTTGTGTGCTCTCTCTCTCTCTCTCTCTGAAATAAATAAATAAAATCTTTAAAAAAAAAAAAAAAAGAAGGAGGAACTGAATCTTCAGGTCTCCAATAACTTGTGATTTATTTTTTCCTTCTAAATATTTACTTTCATATCTGATTTGTATTTGTAATTTTATTTTTTCTTAAAGACCCTCACTCCTCCCAATCACATAGGCTTTAGGCCTCATGCCACTTGGATCCACACTTGGAAAGTACTTGATTCAAAATAATACCATAGCAGGCGTGCCTGGCTGGCTCAGTCAGTAGAGCATGCAACTCTTGATCTCAGGGTTGTAGGTTCAAGCCCCACGTTGGGTGTAGAGATTACATAAAAATAAAATCTTTAGAATTAATAATAATAATACCACAGCAAATGGCTTCAACCTTCATAGCAAGGCCAGATTTGGATTAAATGCCAAACTAGTGGTAGATCCACTAGTGATACAAAACTGGTGAGATCAAACCATAACACACCAAATTCAAATATGCAAAGTAAACGCCGAATCTATTTTTTTTTTTAATGCTGCATCTTTATTCTTCTGAAACTGATCTACTCTTCAGGCTCCTCATCTTCCTCCTGAGTAGTAGGGAAAATTCAATTTGGTAGTTCTGTTTTTTTTCTTTTTCTTTCCATTTAAAATACTTGTTTCCAGGAAGAGGCTTGACCTTTTTAGAATTTTCCACCTCCCCCTTTCTGTTCCCAAAGTATAGAGAGTAGGGGTGGGGGTATCCCTTGATGTTGGTATCCAAGTGCAGAGGGCCCCTCTGATCTCGTTCATGATGCCTGTGTTTTTTTTTCTGGGCTCTCACTGGGTAAACTTTATGGGGATTTGCCATGCTGGGAACAAAATGACTCCAACTGGGGGCACGCCCCCTTTTAAAGCTTAACACACACGCCATCCTCCTCCTGCTATCTTCCAGAATGCAGGAGGAAGCTTGAGTTGAGCAAGATTCTGTATAGCTACATCCAGGCCATTTCACTCTGTGGGGCCACCACCGACGTTTCCTCCCAGAGCACAACCACACCACCCCCTCATTATCAAGAGACATCAGGACACCTATCTTCCCATTGGCTTCCCCTACCTCTCTCCCTGTTTCTTCCCACTAAGGAATTCCTCAGAGAAAGTTGAAACTCCCCCACCCCTCATGCCCCATTTTCTCTTCCTTCCTTGAATGGGCTTCTTCTAAGTCATCTCCTTCCTGGAACAATAAACCTCACAGCTCAGCTGAAGTAATAGAAAGAATGTCCCCTCTATGTTATAGAAAAAGCACAACAATGCCTGATTTGTGCTTCAGGCCTGGTTCTTGATGTGTTAATTGAAGCTAACAGATTTTAGAAAATCCTTTTGATTTTCAACAGAACCAGTTGTTCAAAATGATTGTCTTGCTGTCTGTGCCAAAGATCTGGATATCCAAAGCCATGTATCAACTCTCCCTTTACCTTTGCAATCCTACCCTAATAATCCTAATCCTCCCTGGGGCAAATGGATGCCTCTGGAACACAATGGGGATGTGCACAAAAGACTGCAGAAAGAAAAAGCACATTAACATAATTCAAAATTATTACCTCTACCACAAGACTATTAAGAGGTCTTTTTTCAGATTTTCTTTTGTAAGTATTTCTATTTTGAGCAGTGCTGTATTTTTGTTTTATTTTCGTTACTGTTCTAAGTGACAGTTTGGTACTCTGATATACTTAGAAACTAGTCAGGTAAGTACATATTTATATTTGGCTAACAAATGCGACTTCGTTGGATAGTAGATGTTAGGTAATAGTGAATGGCAGGTGCCGTCTGGAACCTTGGAGGTTAAATTCCAACCAGCAAGGCTCTCCCAGATTCTACTCCAAAATAGTGACCTGCTATATACAGGTGGCTGTCTATCTATATACATCTCAGACATGGCTTGATATATACAGTAACTTTCAAAGTGGCCTGGCTTAACAACTAGAAGGTAAAGAGCAATTCATACTTAAGACATCCCAACAATAGAAGGACTATGACAAGAACTTCTGAACTAGTCTTCCTACATCTATCCGCTCTCCCTATAGTTTATTTTCTATGCAAAAACTAGAACCTTTCTTGTAAACCTAAATAACCCTCCAGTGGCTTCTCATTACTCAGAGTAAAAGTTCATGTTCTTTACAGTGTCGCAGCAGGTCCTCCGTGTCCTACCTCCTGCCTCCTCTCACCCCATTCCAGCCACACTGGCCTCCAGCCCTTGAGCACAGTCCTGCTTCTGGGCCTTTCCAATTACTGGAGCAGTCTTCCCTGGGATACCCTGTCACCCATCCCCTCATTTCCTTCACACCCTGCTGAAGTGTCACCTCATCAGAAAGGTTCTGTTGGACCACCCTGAATGAAGTCCTCTCCTTGCCTTAGGCATCACTATCGGCCTCTTCCCCTGTTTAATTCTTCTTCCTAGCACTTACGCCCATTGTCAGAATTCATTTTCTGTCTCTCTCCGTTGGAAAGTATACTACTTGGGACGGAATCTGCTTTATTTCTTGCTGAAATCCCAGCACCTAGAGGAGTACTAGGCACAAAGTAGACTCTCAATTACAACGACGGACTCATCCCAGGTTGCTTAGAAATTTCTCAGTTTTAGTAGAAAATTTCACATCCTTGGAATCCACTCTGCCCCAGGAAATCCCAGACTGTTGGCGACCCTACTCTCAATAAATAGTTCGTGGATGAAAGAAAGGGAAAAAAAAAATAATGACAAGGAAGATGGGTAGGAGGGAGCTAGGGAGAAAAGGAGGGAGGGAGAGGGAGAAAGAGAAAGGGAAATGATCTGAATATTTCCCTATTGTATATGTGGAAAGCAAAAGATATTTTTGTACTGTTTTCAGGGGATGCCTGGATCAAATTAAATATGCTTTTTAAAGCAGTGAGACCCTCTTATTCTGGGTTTTGATGTTTCACAGTACCATAACACATCTGATTGGAATTTCAATTTCAGGTTTAATATACTATGCAAGCTGGTGTAGGCTCTATAATTATGCATATTCATGAGAGCAATCATGCCCTTACTTTTGATATGACTGGCAAAGTAAGGTACTAACAAGAGAACAATAATCAAAGAAACAGGGGGAGTACCAATTGTTATTTACTTACGACATTTTACTAGAAAAACAAGCAAAATGAAAGACTGTTCCCAATGATGCACTAAAACTAACAAAACAATGTTATAAAATGTCATTTTTTTCTTTCCCTTTTCACAATAAAACATTGTAAAGCTGCACCACTAGGCAGTCACTCCACCAGATGCAATAATATCCAAATGTGAAAGTACTTAATAATATTACAGTTTTAATTTTTAATTCCTTTGATATTTCAAAGATGTCCTTTGAAGAGCCCAAATCAAATCAAACTGGTACTATCTCTTGTGGATCCTTACATTGCGGTCCCAAAGACCTACTGTTCTCTTCTGGGTGCATTTCAGTTATTTACCTTGATAATACTTCAGTCTATCTGGCCTGGGTGTGTCAATTTGTAATCAGTTGTGGAATGTAATAAAGGAAGATCTGCCTTCCTAAGCTTGCAATCGTCAGTTGTGTATCAGGACCAAAGACTCTCTGTTGAGTATCTGTTTCATTTGATCTAAGCAAATAATTACACACCTCGGTGCCTCAGTAGTTTCATCTGTATGATAGAAATAAGATTATTGGGGCCTTGAGGTCTTATGGCAATGGGAGAAGAGGCTTTAGAAATCAAAGCAAGGAAGAAAACACTTTAAACTCAGGACAGGAATCACATCTTATTATCCTGTATCCCCAGTGCACGGCAGAACACCCAACTAACTTACTATGGGCCTTGGGAGGTTGCTTATCTACTATGTCATTCCATCCGGTAAGCCACCCCTTGAAGCGGGTGTTATCACACCTTGCTTGTAAAGCCCAGAGAGGTTCAGCGGCTTGCCCCAGATCAGACAAATAGTACACAGGAGAGGCATGCTTTGAACCTTGCCCTTCCAACGGTAGTCTGGTCATCATTCCAGGACACCTGTGCATTTCCTCCAGTAATTGAACTGATTTATGTGAACTATTTCAGCTTGTTTTAACACACCAAAGCCTATCTACAGAAACGTATGGAAGGTTTGTGCCCAAGCCCGCTTCTGTATCATGTGTATACTTTCTTCCTGACACTCTCTTTGCAGACCATCTCTATCCCAGCATGAGAGTTGTCTATAAACCTTGTGCAGTCACTTTGTAATTTGGAATCTCTACAGGAGCTGACTACATTGAACCAGTGCATGGTTTAACACCTACTTCAACACACACAACCATTCCCCACACACACCAGCAGTTTTTACCCAACCAAACAATAGCAGACTGAGCTCCTACACTATGGAGAGGAGGCGATAGAAAGGCGTAGTGGAAACACTGACACACCATACGTTACTTAGTGTGCAGGTGCATTAATGAGCCCTCGCCTCAAATCCCAGGTTTGCCAAGAGTGTCTTCGCTCATGTATCACAGCGAAGCCATCTCGGGTGTGAGTGGAAATGCTAGTAGTATTCATGCCTGCACTAAGAATTTCCTGGAACCCATCACAAAAGATGCATTTTCCAAATGGATTTTGTTAACTTATTTTGTTCTTCTTGTAGCTAGAAACCTAGAGGGAAAGTGAGAAGAATAAATGGGTGAAAGTGCTCCAGGGGATGGCTTGTCTATAGAAGCACCCAGGCATTCTGAACGGACCTTGATGAGTACTGCTTGTCAAAGGATCTTCTATGCATTTTGCAGAATAAAATAACCCCTTTTTCAGCTGTTGATAAACCATTCTCCAGGGAAATGGATGAAGAGCCATATACTACTGATCTCTGCTGCCCAAATGTACACTTGTTTGAAGGGAAGGCAACCAAAACAATATAACGAGAAATAATAGTTTAAAAAATGTTACGTTTTCCTTCCAAGACATATTTTGTCTTATTGATACAAAACAAGTTCAGTACATGCAAAGAGGAAGACGTATTCCAGACTGAAAATGGATTTCAGCTTGGCAAAAACAAATTAATTGAAACACGATAAGTCACTTATTTAACTCAGCACAGGGGCTGCCAGATTAACCTTGCGTGAGCTAAGACAACTAAAGAAAATTCTGTGTTTGTTCTGCTGCAAAATTAGCCCAGGCAAATCAAAACAAGACTCATAGGCAAATCAAAATGACATGTTCAAAATAAAATCATGTTAATATGGGTTGCAAGTGCAACTTTATTAGCAAGTCAACTTTAGGAGAAGTGCAGTCTGGATGTGAAAACCCGATTGCTTGAAAAAACACTCCCAAATAATTACTCTGTTAATAGAACTACAATTAAAATCATGCAGGACAGCATGTAGAGAGCCTCCTCCTACTTCTCACCCTATGTATTATTTATGGTTGCAGGTTAGGTTATAGCCCCAAATATCATATTTCTCACCAGAAACAGCACTAAGTAATTGGGTGCTGCAGGGTCGTTTTGATTAGACCCAGATTTTATCACTAGTGCTATTAGCATCAGAGATTTTTTTTTTTTAAGCCATGAAACTTCGATGTGCTTGGAGTTGATGTTCATAAAATTAAGGAAATCAGTTTCTTCTATCTACTTTTCTCTTCAAGAATCAAGTGACTTAGTGTCTCATCCAGGTCTAGGTGGCTTGAATCACCAATCACTTTCCGTCTGATGCTAGATTGTGAACTCAATCCGTTTTCTGTAACTGAGCAGCAAAGTTAAAGAAGCGCTGGGCCATGCTCTAAACTGTGGAAGTATTGGATCTAATGTAGATAGTTAATTCAGCCATTTCTGAGTAGTGTGCACTCACGTTGGTTGAACTAATAATGTCAATCTGAAATCAATATGAACTTTATGGAATATCTCGATAAATTTATTCCAACTTTATAGAATATGTTAATAAAATATCTTTATAAGATATATAAAACCTTTATGAAATATCATTAAAAATGTATGTATAGGGGTGCCTGGGTCGCTCAGTTGGTTAAGCATCTGCCTTCGGCTCAGGTCATACTCCCAGGGTCCTGGGATTGAGCCCCACATCCGGCTCCCTGCTCAGTGGGGAGCCTGCTTCTCCCTCTGCCCCTCCCCCTGCTTGTGCTCTCTGTCTCTCTGTCAAATTAAAAAAAAAAAAAAATGCATGTATAGTAATGGGCAATTCTTCACCTATGCTTTGGATCCTCTGCCCTCAGACCAATAGTCCTTATTTTGCTTTCCTCCCAACTTCCTTACTTCCTTCCCTCCTTCCCCCTCCATTCTTTCTTTCCTTCCTTCCATCTTTCCTCCCTTCCTTCCTTGCTTTCTTGCTTCTTTCCTTACATACATTCAATGAGTTCTCTACACTGTTGATTTTTCTCCATGCAGCCTATGAAAATGCTTAATTCCATTTTTTCTTTTCATTTTTCAATCCCATACTCTCCTGTCTTTACTATGATAAACTCTTCTATCCTTCATATAAGCTACTTCAAAGTGGTGTGTACTCTCAATGTCTTTCTCTCTAAATTTTCATCTACTTCTCTAACTTATGCAGCTGGGTTTTCACACTACCATACCAATAAACTTGCCAATGACATCCTATATTGCAAAAGTGCATGGACATTGTCTTTGTTTTTATTCATCTTTCTGGGGCATTTGACCCATTTCCCTTTATCAAAATTCTCTCTTCTCTTGCCTTGGGAGACATCACTCTGTTTGTTGCTCTTTCAGCTCCTTCTTTGGATTTTCTTTTTCTTAATCCAGAAATATCCTTCTCCCCAGGATCTTTTTCTTGGTTCTTTCCCTTTCATTCTATGTGTAATTCTTAGGTGACCTCATCCATGTCCATGGATTCAGATAGCACTTATATGTTCATATTCTCAGCCTATGCCTGCTAAGATCCAGAATCAAGTATCAGTTACCTTTTAGATGTCTGTACTTCAGTACCTTCGTAGGCAACTAAAACTCAAACTGCCTGAAACTGAACACATTTTCTTTTCTCCCAAAACTTCTCCTTGGTTTATTTTCCCTAAGGTGGGCAAAAATGACAGACATCGTTGGTAATAGGCAAGACTTCTCGTCTTCCACATTCAATTATACACTGAACCTTATCTATTCTATGTCATATCTGTACGTCTCCCCATTCCCACTGCCTTTTTTTTCCTTTTTAAGTATTTTTGCTGAAGTTAATTGACATACAATATCCTATTAGTGTCAGGTGCACATCATAATGATTCAATATTTTTATACATTACAAAGTGATCCCCACAATAAGTCCAGTTACCACCTGCTGCCTTTTAATTGGAATCTTTCCACTGAATTATTAAAATTTCTTCTGAAATACTATCTGTACTTCTGGCATGACCTCCTCCAAAATGGAAATCCAATCATATCATGCCCCTGATTAAAATCTCTCTATGGTTTCCTACTGTATTAGTTAGGGTTCTGCAGAGAAATAGAACTGATAGGTCATAAGGTATTAGATCACACAATTATGGAGGCTGAAAAGTCCCACAGTCTGCCATCTGCACTGAAGGACAGGTGGTGGTGTAGTTCGAAGTCCTAAGAACCAGGAGCTCTGAAGAAGGGAGATTGATGTCCCAGCTCGAACAGTCAAGCAGAGAGTGAATTCAAACTTCCTCTGCTTTTTTGTTCTATTCAAGCCCTCAATGGATTGGATAGTGCCCTCCCACATTGAGTTGGGTCATCTAGCTTACTCAGTCCACCAACTGAAATGCTAACCTCTTCCAGAAACACTCTCAAAGACAGACCTGAAAATAGCATTTAACCAGCTAAGTAGACATTCCTTAGCCCATTCAAGTTAACACATAAAATTAATTATTATACCCACTATTTATATTGTGTACCTTCTATAGGTATTTTCTTTATCGTTAACACGGGGGCTTACATAAAATACTATGGTTATAACAATCTACTTTAAGCTGATAATAACTTCACTTGCATCTGAAAACTCTACACCTTTACCTCTACACATTATATATTAGTGATATCACATTTGACATCTATTTGTATTGTGTATACATAAGTATAATTTTATTTAGTTATTTTTAATACTTTTGTCTTTTATATTTTATAGTAGAATTAAAAGTGATTTCCCTTAACTATAGTGAACAAACTAATGGTCACCAGAGGGGAGGCAATTGGGGGGGGATGGGTGAAATAGGTGAAGGGGATTAAGAGTACACTTACCGTGAGCACTGAGTCATATATAGGATTGTGGAATTGCTATATTATACACGTGAAACTAAAATAACACTGTATGTTAACTATAATGGAATTAAAACTTTAAAAAAAAAGAAGTGTGGGAAATGAAAAATTAGATGTATGACTGGACACTAGATTAAAAATGTTAAGATAAATACAAATCAGAAAGAAAAGTGATTCATCCACCATTGTTATAGTAATATGATATTTTGTATTTATTTATATACTTACCTTTACTGATGAGTTTCATACTTTCTTGTACTATCATGTTGCTGTTTAACATCCTTTTGTTTCAACTTGAAGAACTCCCTTCCACATTTCTTGTCAGGCAGGTCTAGTTGTGATGAATTCCCTCAGCCTTTGGTCTAGGAAAGTCTTTATGTCTCCTTTATTTTTGAAGGACAGTTTTGCCAGGAATAGTATTCTTGGTCGGAAGACTAATTTCAGCACTTTGACTATATTATCCTGAACCTTGTAGCGTGCAAGGTTTCACTGAAAAGTCTTCTGATAATCTCACGGGGGTTCCCTTGAGACAAGTCACTTTTCTCTTCCTGTTTTCAAAAGTATCTCTTTGTCTTTGACTATTGACAATTTGATTATAATGTGTCTTGGTGTAGATTTCTTTGGGTTCATCTTTTTTGGGATCCTTTGAGATCTCTGAATCTGGACATCTGCTTACTTCCCCAGATTAGGGGAGTTTTCAGCCATTATTTCTTTGAATAATCTTTTTGCCCCTTTCTTTCTCTCTCTCTCCTAAATAATATATACAATATGCTCTCATAAGATATATATTGGTCTACATATGGTGCCCCTTAAGACCTTAAGCTATCTTCACTCTTTCTCATCCTTTTTTCTTGTTGCATACCCACTGTTTCTAGACCCTAGTTTAACACTCTGGTTTCTCTTCAGATCGCATAAATCTTTCGCCTTTTTCTAGACCCTAGTTTAGCAGATGAGACTTTTCTTGAATTCATCCTGAACTTATCTCCTACCTCCTTGGCTTCCTCCCATCTCTACAGCTACACCAAACTACCTTTATTTCCATAGTACATTATGGATTATTTTGTTTTATGTTTGTTGTTGTTTGTTTGTTTTTACAACTTTTTGTCTCCACTTCACCCTGCGATAACTTTCTATATCCCAACCCCCTTCTTGTAGCTATCCTCTACTTACTCTTTAAACCATAGGGCTATCATCACCCCTACTGAGAAATTTGGTTTAGACCCCCCTGTCTAGTTTACATGCCCTTCTCTTAGCACTTACTAAACTCTACTGTGTTAATGGTAATGTTCTATTTGCTTTCATATGCCTTGAGCTTATCAAGATATGTAGCTTTTATTAAATGTTCAGTAAATGTTTATAGACTAAATGAACAAATTAATGAAAATGAATAAATGACTGAGCCCCTCTTGATCCCTTGAACCAAAAAATGTGGGCTACCTCTGTATCCATCTATTTTTAAAAGAGGCAACTTCCACATTTATTAAGGCCAGTAATCCTTATATCAGTTGAAGAATATTCAAAGCCATGATTTTATCAGGGGTCCTACATCTACTGGGTCCTCTTTCTTTTAGAAAGTCATGTTTTTTTATATGGAACTGCATTGAATTCCTTATCTCCATTAACCTGTATTTTAAATCTTCAGAGAACTAGAAAGTATTTACTATCTTATAAATGCAAACATTCCTTTTTCCTAGATAAATAGAAAAGAATAACTAGAATTGTAAATAGGAAAGAAAGGTCTACTTTGCCTGAGTGACTTGATTCTCTTTATTTACCACATGTAAAGAGTGACTGAATTCATTGTCACCCTATTATGTATGTGTTAATTCAAAACCACTGTGGCACTCACTATACCTTGTACTATTTGGTTCTGATGGTTTGTAAGGGAGTGATTTATACAACATCCACATGGGTTTTCTTAATTCTCTTACAAAGAAAAAAGAGGGGAAAGTTCCTGTGTCCTCTTGTAGTAACTCTTCTAGTAGAAATTATTGTCTTTTTAATCAAAATCAAAATACAGAATAACATCACTTATATCCTCTATTTTTCTCATATGTTAGGCATTTTTTTGTTAAATAAGTTATATATTTCTCATGGTAAAATCATTCTTAAGTCAACAAAAATGTCAGCCAGAGTTGTTGCTGTAGTTCTTTTTTTTTTCTTGTTGGTTGGTTGGCTTTATAATTTTTTATAGGAACTATTTTTTCTTACCTACTCCAGTAATATCTCAGCATCTCATTTAGTTTTTAAACAAGGTTATGATATTTTCTTGACCATATAACATTCCTTTTCCTCTTTTTATAACAAAAGAGATTAGGTGACTTCGACTGAAACTGCCTGACACACAGAAAGTGCTATTAAGTGCTCAGAAAATGTGGTATGTAGGAATGAATGAACACAAATCCAGGTAAACATAAGAATAAAGAAAAAAATAAAAGTTAGGCTATAATTAGTAGTTTTTGTTTGTTTCTTTGTTCTCATATCCATTATCTCTTGGTGGTGTCCCAAGAACAGTTAATTGTCTATGTGACAAGGACTTTATATCCTTATGTCACTGGCCTCCATTCCCTTCCCCCATCAGTTTTTGAAATAGTTTTACCAGATCACCAGATGCACACCATTAGCTACTGAAGAATCTCTTGTCTGTCTCTTTAGCTTCTCCATAAATACACACATTTCTTCATTTGTTTTTAAGGCAATGCTGTATGTGTAATCATGTGTGAATCTTTATTGAACACTTATGGAATGAGCCACCTGTTCTTAGAAATTAGCTGAGTCCTCAAGAAGGCCCAAATTAGTGAATTAGTTGATGAAGGAAATTTGTTGTAGAAAGAGCAGGCAGCTAAGGAATTTTTCAGCTTGTCAAAAGTATTGTCAGTCTTACGGCTTGGCAAAGAGACAAGAAGATACCATTTCGAACACTTCTAGGTAGTGACTTAGTACCTTAAATTCACTAGAGAAGGAAATGAAATTGCTTGTCTTATCAGTTAAGAGAAGCTTTGCTGATCTCAGACCATAGCCCAGAAAGTTAACCAAGTTTTGTAGAAATGGATAATCTTTGCTCAGTGATCAATGTGGCTAGATTAGAAATGTGTTGCCAGAGGAGTTGTGGGAAAATAGGCTTCAGTGTTTTAGTTGGACCTTGGGCTCAAGGCAATGCGGAGCAAACCTTAGAAGTCACTTGGCCAACTCTCATTCAGGGAGCATGCCAGGCACCTGATGATTCTTACGGGCACTTTTTTTTTTTTTTTACCAGTCTTTATGAGTGAAACTGTCTTTGGGCTCCTCTCACAAGCATCTAGTTACTTGTTGAAACGTCAAAGTCGATATGAACCCTCAGACAGGTCATTGTGTCACGGGCCTCCTCCTTCCACTTCACAAATCCTGTTGTTGATTGGCAAGCAGTTAGCGTCACAATCACATATCTCTTAAACACCCAGAGGCAGTGTTCTTATATTCAAGGAAACAGTGCTCTACATGTGAATTGCACAGTAGGGAGCAACTCAAGATTGGACTCTGCCCTGACCCAGGGAGCCTAAGCATTCAACTTGTTCTCTACCTAGAACTTTGTGGGACTGTGTGGCCTAGGTCACAGCTTGTGCTTCATCTACATTGAGGGGAAAAAAAACATCCTCTTGACTCCATGTTTATAAAGATGTTGGCCAGATTTGTGTGAAGATATGGCCAAGGTGGCATCTTATTCTTTTTCTCTCTCCTTTTATTTTTGTATAATACAAAAATAATAAACGTAATAAAAGTTCATTTTAGAAAAATCATGAAAAATGAAAAGCATAAAGAAAAAAATAAGCTCATTTAATAATTTGTCTATCAAGATATGATTACTGTTAACATTTTGTGTTTATTATCTGGTCTTACAGTTATAGGAAGTAATGGCTGGTCTCGTCATGTTCTTTGAGTACTTAGAGCTATTCTGGGTAGGAGTGGGTGGTGGAGGGGGCAGTAGAGAAGGATCCAGGGAAAATATTCACGCTAGAAAAAAAATACCTTTATCTTTTTTGTCCAATCTTGTGGGTAAGAAAATATTCACCACTTGGGGCGCCTGGGTGTCTCAGTCATTAATCATCTGCCTTCGGCTCAGGTCATGATCCCAGAGTCCTGGGATCAAGCCCTGCATTGGGCTCCCTGCTCAGCGGGAAGCCTGCTTCTCCCTCTCCCACTCCCCCTGCTTGTGTTCCCTCCCTCGCTGTGTCTCTCTCTGTCAAATAAATAAATAAAATCTTTAAAAAGAAAAAAGAAAATATTCACCATTCAAAAAGTATTAATTGAACACCTACTATGTACCAATTACTGTTTTAGGTACTAAAAATACAATTAATAATGCAAAAATGCCTTTGTAAGGGTCATAATAATGAAAAAAGGAAAGGAAAGGGTAGAAATACCCAGTGCAAAACTTTAAAGTCCAATAAATAATTTGTAACCAAACTGTTCTAAATAAGCGTTTATAGGACTTGGTATCTGGCACAGTTTTGAGTGATGATGTGTTAAATTCATGATCAGGAATTTTTATCTAATCTGTGTGTCTAAAATAGTGGATTACATAAAAATGAGAAAGTCTTATCAGTCTTATTTCTAGATGATATTTTACAGCCTTTTGACAATTATTTAAGTCTGCACATGGATAGAATTTATCATCAGTTGAGTCAAATCTATTAGGCTCATAGACTCTCAGAGATAGAAGAGACTTGAATATCACATGGTCTGCCCTCTCTCTTCCTACCTACTCTATACTCCTGTTCCCCATGGCTGAATCTTCTCATATGAAACATTAATTATCAGCCTCTTTTTAAAACCTAAAAAGCATATGAAACATTAATTATCAGCCTCTTTTTAAAACCTCCAGGCACAGGAAACTCTCCTCTTCTTGAGGCAGCCCATTCTACCCGGAAGTAGCTCCAGTTTGTAAAATGTTCTTCCTTATGACCTGTGCTTTCTTTTGTTGAAAGTAATGTGCAAGTCCCAGAAAGTGTCTCAGGCAATGAGTTGAGGCATGGGCATATTTCTTTCCCAAGCCTCCAAGGTCAACCAGCCAGGGAGACCCTGAAACTATCTAAGGTACTAAACTCTCTTTCGTAAGACCAGTGAAGAAGATAATAGAATGGATAAGGAAATTCTAGTCGTGTATGGAAGGAGTAGGGGTGAGGTGATCTGGCTTTGACGTCTATCACTCCTTTGTCAGCAGGGCTGATTTCATCTGACTTAGCTAGTTGGAAAGATGGCCCCTTCCTCCCTCACTGATCTTGTGTGGCCTGCCTTAAGCGGTATGCTAAGGCAAAGAAGTTGGTCTTCTAAGCTCTGTCTTGGCTCTTCTTTGGTCAAGGGTAGCTGAAGAGCTGAGTCATTTTAATAGAAACTCTGAACTTGGAATGGCAGTTTGAAGCAGCCCAAATACCTATTTTTGTAGCTGAGAAGAGACTCTGACATGCAGACTATGCTGTCAATGGAGAAGCCAGTGATGAAATGTCTTGGTTTGAGCCATAACAAAAGTTTATCTTTATATGCAGAGGAAATGGAAATTCACTATAGTTACCAAAGGAATGATAATCATTCCTAGGTTCTCTTCCAACACAGTGCAAAAACACTAACAGTTTCTTTGTAAAAATGAAACAATTG
Source organism: Phoca vitulina (assembly GCF_004348235.1). Taxonomy (NCBI): domain Eukaryota; kingdom Metazoa; phylum Chordata; class Mammalia; order Carnivora; family Phocidae; genus Phoca; species Phoca vitulina. The sequence continues at coordinate 38,773,727 of NW_022589705.1, read as the reverse complement.
AGTTTTCTCTCCATCTTGTGATTTCCAGTAGCACCTGAAAACTACTCATATCCTCTAATGCCCTTTGTGGCCAGTCGGGAGGAGAATAGACTATGCATTAATTGCATCATTGATTCATTCACTAAACATATATTGAGAACCCAGGCCATGTCAGACACTCTCACTGTGCTGAGGATTCACAGACCAATCAGACAGAGCATCCTCCCATCCCCCGAAGAAGCTCATGGAGACATACAAGTCAACAGGTTATTTCAGAGATGAGTTCCCGAGGACAAATCAGAGTGAAGAAAGGGTAAGGACATTCCAGGCATCACTGACAAAAGTTTTGTACATCACCTTGCAGTAGTGGAGAGCCACTGAGGGTTTGAAGGAAGGGGATAATAACAGCAGATTTGTACTTCAGAGCAATCATCCAAACTATAGTGTGTAGAAACAATGAAATAGAAATAACAAGGAGGACAAATGGGACTAAGAATGGATTGCTGCCTATTTGCTATATAATTCCAGTAAGGAATCACAAGACCCTAAAATAAAGTAGTAGAGTGTGGGTGGATTGGAGTGGACTGGGTTAGAAGATATTGAGGAGGGAGGTTTGATGGTAACTAAGTATGGGAATGCATAAGGAGAGAGTACAGAAGGCATCCAGAGTAACTCTCGGGTTCTGACTTGGGAGTTAGGGGATGGTGGTGCCCTCACAAACATAGGTTTGTGAATCATGAAGGAGCAGCATACTGATGAAAATCTACCAGGAAGAGGACATGAGCAATGATATGTTCACTGGTGATGGCATTCATGCACCATGCTCTGGAAACTTCTCTGCAAGCATGCAGGCCTAGCCTTGGTGGTATGGTGGACTACCAGGTAAGTAACTGGCATCTTTTCTTTGGAGTGTTAGCTTTCCTTTTTAAAATAAGAGCTCCTGGTTAAAAGCTGTATGTCAGACCCCATATGGGGGGCTCCAAGATCTAATTTTACTTAAGGACTCCGAGGCACAGAGGCTAGCCAAGATTCTGAGAAGATACCAAATAAAAATCTTGAAACCAATGGAAAGCAGTTTTCATAATTAGGAGGAACACAGCACCCCATATATCATCGTTAGTCTGAGACAGGGAACAGAAGGTTGGGGTGGGGGAGGATGGTTTCTCTAAACAGGGAACAGGTGGCCAGCATAGTCAGGGCCAGCTAGGGAAACCTTAGGCAACTCTGCTCAAAGAATGTCTCCCCTAGAGACTGTCAGATGCAATGGAGAATAGGATTATTAGGTATTTGGCAATGAATGTTTCTCTTCATGATGGTGCATTTGTTCTTAAAGCAATACAGGGAAAGGCCAAGGGATAAAACTTAATGCAACCCACAAACACTACGGAAAATGAAGTGTTTTTGTATCTCCTAATTAACCAAAGTTTTGATATCACAGAATGTCCAAAAAGAAATTTGGCTCTCATTTGAATTGCTTCCTGCAAAGTTAATTGTTTGCTCCCAATCCATAATGATGATAGCTTTTCCCTTGCTGCAGTTAGACCAAGGAATTTTGGCAGTCTAGTGCTGTGGAAGCCAGACAGAAACAGGTAATAACACCCCACGAAGAGCTGAAATATTAGTCTCCTGAGACACAGGCAGTGCAAATTTCTCTGGCTTACAAAAGAGGCATCCGTCACACCTTAGAACCTGTCTTGTAGACTTAGTTTCATAAAAGTTGTAAAATAACTCTGGAATATACAGATGACATGTTAGAAGAAATGCCAGAGGGATGAGCTCTAAGGATCCTGATGAACCATTTCCACAGTAGTCTCAAGGAACAAGAGCGTTCCCATAGCTGAAGGAGTAGATTTGCATGTGTAACTAATTCCCTTCAGTCTCTCTCTCTCTCTCTCTGTATATATATAAAATAACATATATATAATATTTTTATATATGTAATGTATATTCTTCTGAAACAATCATACACACTCATTATCTGGAGGCTGGAAGCTCCGATACTGATCTAGTAGGATCTCTTGCCTGGGAAGAGTGTCCCCTCTCCCCATAGGTATCAAAATTCTGGCCTTTTCCACGTCCCATTCAAGCCCTAACTCCATCTGTTCTTCGTGGAGCTTATTCCTGATCACTGAGGCTGTCCTTAGTTTCCCTTCTCCCTGAACTATTTAGAGTCTGTGACATATATCACGTAATCATCCACTTTGACAGATTGTTCTGTGATGGTTCCTTTCCCCTCCCTACCTAGCCTGTGAGACCAAAACCAGCTCTGCCATTCCTGTTCTTTCCCCACTGCTGCAGCGTCTAGTACAGAGGCACCCATGCACCACCACCACCACCCCACCCCACCCCCAAGAAAAGAAGGAAGGAAGAAAGGAAGGAAGAAAAAAGAAAGAAAGCAAAACAAAACAAATTTCTATTTATGTGGTTCAAAGATCGAAATTGTTGTTTTATGCAAAGTTCTTTTCCTTTGTTGACTTGATCCATAATTATTCAGATGGGATGGCAACCCCCCCCCAAAAAGGAGGGGAAATTGTGCATGTAAATATTTTTAAAGGTTTTCTCTCTCTTCTGATCTTTTGTTTTACCTACTTTGTCCTCATTGAATCTTATTCAAGCCAAACTTGTTCATCCTCCTGTTACTCTGATTTTCATTATAAGACTGTGGAATGGAGTGTTTCGTGGTTCCTCCAAAGGAATTGGTTTGTAGAAAGGCCATGCTAGGCTCCATCACCACTGCGTCCTTCTTGCTGGGAAGGTAACCTTTAGTAAGAGCGATGGCCTCTTAATTTTTTAGTGGAAATTGCTCTTGTGAAAATAGGGTCTGATAGTATCTTGGCTCACAAATTCATGCCATGTGGGCCAAAATTAAAGCATTAAAATTTCATAGATATAATATCATGTATAAATCATGTCATAAAAACATTCATTTCCCATAGACCTTGAACACTGGGCATGTCTTCCTCCAGCTGTTGTTTAAAGTTCATTACAAGCACAGCCGTCTCTGTCAAAAATAAAGCTGAGGTAAAGTGGGGAATATTTAGCGCCAACACCCTCAAAGCCTCAAGACAGTGTCCTCTCATCCCCACGCACACACTGCTGCCATTAGTGGGAACGACAACTGAAAGCATACCTCAGCGCAGGGATAGATAGAGCTCCACAGAATTGTATTCGGCAAGCAGTTCTGGGAAGGCATCTCTGCTGACCTTATTCTGTTTAGATGGAGAAAGAGACTATTTACCACTTTCCCCAAGTTTCTCTTCTATAAAATTTCAATATGTTCAGTGAGTGAGCACAGTAAACTAATTAAGTAGATGGTCAACATTTGCCACGTTTCAAAAAATGACAGACGCTTCTTTTTGCCATTTTCCTTAGATAGCAGATGGGAAGATGATAATTGTTTAAGTTACAGAAATAATTTGCCCTAGTTTACTACTCAGTCTTTTAAAATTATCTTTGGCTATGCCTGGATAAAAATCCTTTTGTTCTTTTGAAATGGTGGAAATTAGAATCTCCACATCGAGGTGTTTCCGGGAGGTACGTGGCACATGTTTGTTTGGCTTGCAGATGCTAATGGATATATAATCACATTTGCCAACCATAAAACCCCTGTTGGTAAAACGCTTTCATCTGCAATAATCCACTACTTTTTTGAAACATGCTAATTTGCTCTAATAATGCAGGGGCCCTTAAGGGTTTCTATGTTGTGTAAACAACTAGTTGTGGTAAGCAATCAGACGCGAGAGACCATTGTATAATAATCTAAACTCTGTTACTTTCCAGGAGTTTTGGAGGTTTTTATTTGTTTGCTTGTGTTACTTTGTTTTCATTTCATTGTGGTAGCATTTGACAGTGTAGTATTAAGATGGATGCTTTGACCTTTGATATGAAAAGTAGGTGAACCATCTTTTTATCGCCTGATTTGTTGGATTGGAGAAGATTCTATATTGATTCAGTTTTAAAGATTAGCCCTGGGAAACTTGGAGCCACTCTGAAGTATGAATCTCTAGATCTAGTCATTTTCTCCAGGCTGAAATCGAGCTAAACACAGACATTTGGTGGTGTAGGATTCCCTTCATCTTCAAGGCACAACATCTGCATGCTCATTCACATGGACACACTTGATACACACTACTTAGCCATGCCACCAAGGTCATTTTTCTGGTACATAATCTGAAATGTGTTTTTGTACTAATTGAAATATTGGTTTATTTGTTTTCAGCCTGATCTTAACCTTCTCTGACAAGGCTAAAAGCAGTGTCAAGCAGAATATCAAAAAGATGCATCTGAAGAGGATACATCTATGCATGCAGATATTTGTGTGGATGTAGACATACATATATTCTATTTGAATGCACTGAGAGAGTTTCTATTTTTTTCCCTATCATATTTACATATATTCACATCTTTCCATGTGGAGATAGGTTTGGATCTGGGAAAACCAAACCATTAGATGTATAGTAACTTGACTGGAAAATCTGAAACTGCTTAAATTAGCTAGTTCTTACTGGTCTCTTGGTATACAAGTTTATATATCTACTAATTTTTTTTTCTTGCTTTTTATTGTGGAGAATTTAAAAATACAGAAATATAAACAAGATAGTATAATGAACTTCCACACTTACTCATCACCAACCCCAACAAACATCAACTCATTGGTCTACCCGGCTCCATCTCCACTATTAGCCACATCTCCCCAAACCCATCCTTTGTATTATTTTGAGGCAAATCCAAAGTCATATTATTTATATTATTTCATTTTCTAAATACTTCAGTACACACTTCTTTAAAATCAAAAAAGAAAAACTCAGTTTTTAAATATGGCCAGAATGCCAATATCACTTTTAAAAATTCACCATACTTAGTGTTTACATCTCTATTCGTCTCATAAGTGTCATAAATGCTTCTATTTTTCCAAAAACACAACAAGATTTAAATGAATTCCATATATTGCAATTGATTGATATGTCCCTAATATTTAAAAACTATATAGGTACTCAGGGGCATCTGGGTAGCTCAGTTGGTTGGGCGACAGACTCTTGATTTCAGCTCAGATCATGATCTCAGGGTCATGGGATCAAGCCCTGTATCGGGCTCTGTGCTCAGTGGGGAGTCTGCTTGAGGATTCTTTCTCTCCCTCTCCTTCTGCCCCTCCCCTCCTGCTTGCTCTCTCTCTAAAATAAATAAATAAATCTTTAAATTTAAAGTATATATATATAGGTACTCCCTTCCTCTCCTTTTCCTTGCAGTTCACTTGTTGAAGATACTTGGCTGTTTGCCCCATAGCTTCTCAGTCTACATTTTGCTGATTGCATCCTCATAGTATGGTTTAATGTGTTCTTTGGTCCTCTTATTTCCTGTAATTAGTAGTTGGATCTACAGATTGATCACATTCAAATTTTATTTTTTTGATGAGACAACTACATATCTGATACCATCTACTTAGTAGAGAGCACATAATATCCAGTTTCTGTTTTAAAGAGATGTTGTGGGCGCCTGGGTGGCTCAGTTGGTTAAGCGACTGCCTTCGGCTCAGGTCATGATCCCGGAGTCCCTGGATTGAGTCCTGGATCAAGTCCCGCATCGGGCTCCCTGCTCGGCAGGGAGTCTGCTTCTCCCTCTGACCCTCCCCCCTCTCATGTGCTCTCTCTCATTCTCTCTCTCACAAATAAATAAATAAAATCTTAAAAATAAATAAATAAATAAAGAGATGTTGTTGTTCAATACTTAGATCCGCTTATTCATTAGAGATTATAAAACAGTAATATTCTTACGTTCTCACGCATTCTTCATTTATTAGATGTAATATTTCTGTAATTTAAAAATTTGCATCATTTACTCTTTGGTTAACAGTGGTACTGTTAGGGTAGAAAAGGAAGGGTAAATTCTTGGTTCTTTTATTTCTGGTTTTCAAAATAACAACTTAGTTCCCTGGAATTCTTCCTATGTACTGAATAATTTTCTTAATATCATGAAGAACACAGGAATTAAAAATTTATTGAAGTATTTCAATCCCTTATTGTCATTATCCTTGGCCAGTAAGAACCTCTCATCTCATCTTTGGCCAGTAAGAACCTCTTAAACTTGGCTAATTTTTTTTTAAAGATTTATTTATTTATTTTAGAGTTTGAGAGAGAGAGAGCAGAGAGCATGAGCAGAGGGAGAGAGAGAATCTCAAGCAGACTCCCCACTGAGCATGGGCCCGATGCAGGGCTCCATCTCACAACCTTGAGATCATGACCTGAACAGAAATCAGGGGTCAAACACTCAACTGACTAAGCCACCCAGGCACCCCAGTTAAGTTCTTCTGATACATTCACGTCCACTCTTAACTCTGTTTGCAATATTTTTTCAGAGACTTAGGAAATGGACTGTTCCCTTTTACTCAGAACTAACCTTTCTGTCTCTTGCATATTCCAGGTGTTCTGTCACAAGGTTTTAACTGGGATAGCTTCTCAAAGAGCTAGTTTTTAAATGTAAATTATTGAGATACACAAAAATGCCAGAACACATTAGTTTTCAACAACATGTCTTATTCTTCTCATATTTTTATGTTATCTTGGGGAACCAAATTCGCCTGGTATTTGGAATTCTAATTTTTGGGTGGTCTCTCAGCCCCAGACTGCAAATTGCTGTGTTCTTCTGTGTCTCCTCCATCACTGTCTGGCCTGTGGTAGCCACCAGAATACTTGTTGAATGAATCAGTGACTGAGCAAATGAAAAAAAAAAAAATCTACCTTATCCTTTTACTTTCAGCGTAAGTCCAGTTGTTAATATTTTGATGTGAAACAACACAATATAGCTGATAAGAGAGAGTTGATCCTGCATGAACACAATGAGAGTGGGTTTTCTGAGACATTTGGGAGGAGGGCTTCAACGAGATCTTGTCCCTTGCGTGGAAAGCATTCCCTGTGCAGTCTTTCAGACACTAATTTTTGACAAGCACCAAAGCAAGTCACATGCCTTGGAGTGTTATGGGATTTTGTGCCAAGAGGTTGAAATAATTTAGTGAATCTGAAGGGGGTGGAGGTAGCAAAGAATTATGGTTCTTTTATCCATTTCTTCTGATCTGTTTAGGTGATTTATCTATTCTGATTTCCCTGAATTGTTTAGTGCTGAGATTTCATGGAAATAGGTGTTCTAAAAGCCACTAAATATTGTTTTTTAATTACCTCACGGCCTCAAAGGCACAAGTAATCCTCATCTTCTTTTTATTGGCACTAAAATTCTCTATAACCACCAGCTCCCAGAAAGATCATTCTTTTTAAAGCCTTGTTTCTTCCTAAGGAATGTTGATTTTCTAGATAGATCATTGCAGAATGGAGTCAGGCAAAGAATAATCATTGTCATTCAAGTCAGTGCTTCACAATATATCTGGGTGCTAAGAGCCACTCTAATTGGAAAGAGTCCATGTGTTATAATAAAATTATATACCCAGACAAAGAAAGCAATAGTTTTGTAACATGTCACATGTCAATGCTCACATACACGAGATATGTACAGTTGGGAGAGCAATGGGAAACTGTTTCCTATGCACTTACCAAGCCCATGCTTGCCTCATGTCTTATCGCTTAAATCAGAAGTCTACAAATAGTTTTTTATTGCACTTACTCAAAGGTAAATCATTTTTGAGCATTTGACCTCAATAAGTTAGGTCGAACCACTTGAAATTGAAATTTGGGGGTCAAAAATACTTGAACATTGGTAATTTCATATTTTCAACGATTGATTTGTATTTATTATTTACAAATATGGATACAAGGCACAAGTCTTAAGGTGAGGGTCAGTAATATAGCAGATGTGAATCTGTATTTCATAATCTCCTGAATAATTTCTAAATTGTTTAGCTAGTTCTCATCAGACTGTCACAGTTTACATTTTAGCACTGTGGCTGGCTAGAAACTTGACGTAGGAACAAGGAAGTATCAAATGCCCATTTCTTGTTGTGTGCATGTGTTTGCATTGTATTTTTTGTCAATCTGTGGTTTCTTTGCAGGAATCTCTTTAAGCCTCTTGTCCATTCTAAGAGGGCTAATTAATAAGTCAAAATTAAATAATATAATACATATATTAACCAACTTGACCAGGCTCCCTATATCAGAATATGTCACAAGATGCTAAAGAGAATGTTTAATATGTTGACTGTCTGACATACGGTTGAGTGATGGTGCCATTGTCAAGTAGAATATTACATTTTAGTTGAACTTAATTTATTTCTAATTTTTCATATGATATAATAGAAATGAAAGTTTAAATTTAATTGGAATTTTTCTTCCCACATGTGTCTTTCTACATGGCTTGGATTTTTCAAGGCATGGTGGCTGGGTTCTGAATGGGGGCATCTCAAAAGTGAGCATTCAAAGAACACAAGGCAGACATTGTCTAGATTTTTATGACCCAGCTTTGGAAGTCACTTCTACCATCTTTAATTAATTAAAGCAATTATGAGCCCACCCAGATTCAAGGAGAGGAGACAAAGACCCTCCCTCTCTGTGGAAGAAATGTCAATTTGTCAAACTTCTATTTGTGTATAGTATTTAAAAACCACCACACTACCCAATGCGTGAATCCCATATAGTGTCCCTAACAAATGGTCATCCAAGTTTATTGCCTCTAGTGATGTGGACCTCGTTATCACAGAATACAAACTATTCCTTTTTTGGACAGTATTAAATATTAGAAAATCTTTTCTCAAGCTAGACAAATATATGCTTTCTTATAATTTCCAATCTTTGGTCCTTCTTCCCGCCCTGGGAACCAAACAGGGCAAGTCAGCTTCCCTTTTTGCTTGAAAGTAGCTTTCAAGTAAACTGTGTTTTTCTGTTGGATGCTCACATTCTTAGTTGTTCTAGGAACAAAGTTTCCTATATCCCTCATTACCTGATTATCTTCTAAGCGAAGTTTATCCCTATCCCTCTTACAGTGCCACTATATTTGAATACATGTTCCACTTAATACTGCCCTTTGCTGACTGGGTCATTTCAAAACTATTTGCCTATGAAATAGTTTCCCAAAGGCAAAATATATGCATTTATAGAACAAGTCATTAGAGCACAGATCCTTGAAGTGGTGGCATACTCTGAGCCTGTAAGAGCTGGTGTGGTAGACTGTTCTATATACTTTCAGGCAGCAAACATTTGTGCCCCATATGGCAAATATGCTCAGCCAGTGAACACTCCACTGCACCACACTGAGTTGAAAGTGTTCAGCAATGTGTGTATATACCACTCAGGAGCCTCTCTTTTTGGCATATATTTTTGTGTTCCAGTGAACTGCTTCAAACCATAATGGCAGACAAAATGTATGCAAGTGGTAGTGCTGAGATTGAGACAAAGAAATACGGGAAGAGTATCATACCGGGTGTTAACATGCAGGGCTTCCAGCAGCTTAAGGAGCCTTTGATGAAAAGGTCAAGGTAACAGATGGTAAAGATCAGCAGGAAATTAGGGATTGGTGTAAGTCCTTTTGACATTCAGAAGGGCATTATAAAGCATCTCTGTGGGATTGACCAACAGTTGTCTGAAAAATTCCTAGAAAACCTAAAACTAGAGCATGTCATGACTTTTAGTGATTTAACAAAAATGAAAGTGCTTGCCAGTATATAATGCCAAGGACTCATCTTTTTGGGGACTGTGTTCTTAGGACCCCGTGTGATGCAGAAAAAGCTAGTATTCCATTTTCAGAAATGTATGCCCCACACCAAAAAGTGTATTTCTATATTTTAGGTGAGTTTTGATCAGGGGACACTGAAATAGAATTAATTTTGCTATAATACAACATTTTTCATCTATTACTTGAGTTGAATTTAGCTTTTTAAACAGCTACATTACACGGTTGACCCATAGTAAGCTTCTTCGGTGAAGAACTCCAGATCTTCTTCAGATGAAATTCTGCAAAGCCAGATTCTCTTCCTCATTCCCCTTCTAGCATTTAGTCTGGTCATGATCATGATGAGGCATATGACTAACTTTTATTGGGCACTTGCTATGCTCCAGGAACAATTAAGTGCTTTTCACCATCTCAGGCAGTCTTCATAACAAACCTATGAGGTAGTTATTTATGTTCTCCCCATCTTAGTGTGGAGAAGTTATATAAGGTGGGCCTTATATTCAGTAAATGGTAGAGCTAGGATCGGTGTAGCAGTTGGGATTGTATCAGAGATGTTGAATATGCCATTTATGATGTCAGCTATCCCTCCCAGGTTGGGTTGTGTATGTAAACTACACAAGAACAGGACTTGATATGCCACAGTGCTTGCTTGGTTCACAGTAGATGCTGAACAAGTGAATGAATGAATATGTTATGGGTCAGTCAATCCGTGAATCCACTAATAAGCATCTATGATGCAAAGTCCAATTCCTCTTGATGCAAATCAGGTCTGTCACTCTTAATGTGTACTAAAAACATTTTTAAAGCTATAATTTCACAATTATAGGATCCCATAAAAACATCCTGCGAGAGTCAGCAGCACTGAGGCAGAGCAATCCTTTTGTTCAGGACATGTTAGGTATCTCTGCTTTCCAAATATCTTAAAAGCTAGCAGCAGCCTCAGGCATGAAATTATTTCGTGGGCAATCCTAATAGGAAGAACAAGCTCTAAAAGGACAAGCTCCAAAACATACACGAAATTCTCCTTCTGTCTTTTAGTGGAAATTGCCATGGATCATAGCAACTCCAGAAAAATATGATATCCACCATTGAAATTATGTGACAAAAGAAATAACGCAAGATCATTGAGCTTTCTCAACGGCCGGGGGTTGAGGGTAGGCAGTCAGTCTTAACAATTAACTAGTTGTAGTAGATTGTTGAAAATATTGCCACTCCCTTAATGGGCCCCTCCCTGTGGGGTTACATCCCTATGGAAAGATGCTACATCCCTCCCTTCTTTGCTATCAAACTTGGACAATCGACTTACTTGGGCCAGTGGCATGTGAGCAGCAGTGATGTGTGCCACTTCCAACAGAAGGTTTTCAGAACCCTTATGGAATATACTGCCATATGGCCTTTTTTCTGTCACAAGGCCAGCCATGTCCTGAATATGAGAGTTCTTTTAGCCTGGGTCCCAGAGTGAAGAAGACATCTAGCCAGCCCATTATGGTAATATAATACGAGCAAGAAATAAGTTGTTGTAAGTCACTGAGGACGTGGGGTTATTTGTTACCACAGCGTGCTTAACCTAACCTGACTGACAAACTAGTGAGTATACTTGAGGAAATGTGAGCTAGTGGTAGAAAAACATGTTAAGCATAAAAGGAAGAACCTGACTGACAAACTAGTGAGTATACTTGAGGAAATGTGAGCTAGTGGTAGAAAAACATGTTAAACATAAAAGAAAAACATGTTAAGCATAAAAGGTAGAAAAACATGTTAAGCATAAAAGGAAAAACATGTTAAGCATAAAAGGAAGAACAGCCTCCAAATGCAGACACCATCTCTGAGGGCAGAGCTGGACAGATTGGGGATAGAAGTTTACACAGAATGGGTATAAGCCCATGCCAGGACCAGGGCCATGGTCAAGGGCTTGGAAATAATGTGAAAGAAGGTGGTATCTTCCTGGAGAGTGGCAGAAAGAAAATAACATTCCTTTTCCTAATCTTATTGCTTCTTCCCTATCATAATCAACCAGTTCCATAAGCCCTCCCTTTGAAATACATAGCTTTCCACCATTGCTCAGTACCTTAAAATCACTGCAGTACCTTAAAATCAATCAAACCCCAAATGGATTTTTATTTTACTTATTTATGGGCTAAATAGTGGTTTGAGGTTGTCCGTCTCAGAGTCTGCTGTGGCACTGAGCAGTCAGGGGTCTGGAACACCCTCTCCCCCGTCACCCCCATAAATCAACTGACCTACTCCACTTCAATCTCTTTCAAATATTTGGCTTCTAATTAGATTTCATTTGTACAAAGGGTTTTGCAGCCAAAAATGTTTAGAAAACCACTGCCTCAGATAAGGCCACAAGATCATTTCAACTATTTGAAATGATTATCATCAAATTCTGTGGACTCTGTTCTGGTCTGTCCTAATCTCAACCCTTCTTTTCTGAGCATGTGGCAGAAGAATCAGCACTACAGAGATAAATATTCATGTGCATTGCATTTTGCTCACAGGCACTGTATAAACTATATTTAGAACTCTGAATGTTGAGATGTACTGTGTCAACACTGAAATTTAATTACTGTGATGGACTTTAAATCCACGTACCTTCTTGCACTGTGGAGTGAATATTACCTCCCATGTTTGCTTATTCTCCTTTACACTCCTATAGGAGAGGGTTGCAATCTGTTTAACAAGAACACCCACCTGCCCTTTTCTTCGAAGTGAATGAAATGAACTCTCAATTTTATGACTGTTTTATCTTTGTATTGTGAAAAAGAAGTATTGTCTTGCTAAACTCTTTGGACATTTCCCAGTATGCGATATCTCCCTGCTCCTCCTATTATTACTCATTCTGGTAATAAATGATAATGTTCATTGCTAGGATTTGTAAAGCTCTGTCAGGTTAGCCCATTATTTTAAGCTCAGGTTAAGGTAAAGAATTTAGATTTATGTAAGCCTGGTGCAGTTTCATTAAGAACCAAAGGCGTTTTAATTTTTCTCTCTCTTTATGCAAGGGACTTTACACTTCTTAATGTTACATTAATCGGTGTTTTAATATTTCCTCAAAATGCACCTATTCTCTGTGTGTTATTTACTGTCTTTGTCAAAGTCAATGAACAGGAATAAAAAGTATCTACTTGGTAATACAGAGACTACTGCCTTCTTAGCCCTTATGTAATAGGTAAGTGGATGCTTTTTAAAAATGAATCTATCCATGGTACTTTTCCTATTCTTGTATAGGATTTTGATTTTTTTTAATGAATGGCATAAACCCCAGGTCTGAAAAGTAATAGAATTTCTGCGTTTAGCTGCTGATCTATAACCTTTAGGTTAGAATGTGCATCAGTTGGTTGGATGAAGCAATGCTTTAAAACTGAAATGAGAAGATTTCTGTTATACTCCAACAGGCACCAGATATGAAAGCCAGTTTGGGTGGATTATTATTAGAATGATTTTATATTAGTCTTGTTAAGTAGTACAAAATAAGTAGTAGGAAGTAGATAGAGCTCCCTAAATGAGAATAGACAAGGAAGGAAATGTGTTTGATTACCTGATACCAGCTCACTCTGTGAGAGGGAAAGCTAAGGGGCTGGGAGAGCGAGCATACTGCAGGGGTCCTGGTCAGCACGCTGTGAGTGCGTACACTGTCACTAGCCAATGGGGTGTCTGGGAAGGCACGACTGTCCATCCGGTTCCCCTCACTCATCTCCTGTGTGTGTGCAGAACTGTAGCTGGCTTTAAGATACTGTTTAAAGGGCAAAGTTCTCTAAGGGCGCCTGGGAGGCTCAGTCAGTTGAGCTTCAGCATCCGACTCTTGATTATGGCTCAGGTCAGGATCTCCAGGTCATGAGATCAAGCCCCATGTTGGGCTCGGTTCTCAGCGAGGAGTCTACTTGTCCTTCTCCCTCCTCCTCTGCTCCTTCTCTCTCTCCCTCTCTCTCTCTCAAATAAATAAATAAAATCTTTTTTTTTTTCTTAAAGGGGGCAAAGTTCTCTAGATGCTGACAGTCTGGTATAAACGAGGAGCAGCTTGCAGCACTGTTGCCCTGTATGGCCCCGGGCTTTCTGAGACGGTACATAAAGCATATGTGTGAGCACAGAAGCTGGGTCAAATCCCACTTCTATGACTTACTGGTTGGGTGACGCTGGGAAAATTATTTAATCTGTAAATTTGTGTTTTCCTCTGTAAACCGGGAGATGCCATGAGGATTAAATGAAATAATCCGGGCAAAATGTCTAGTCCAATTCCAGACACATAATGGGCTCTTGATAAATGGAAGTTATAAAGACAGTGTGGCCCTCGGGCAGTGAGATACAGGTCTAATGAGTTCTAGTGGGACACAAGAAATGGCACGTGGGCAGCAACAAAGCCTGGAGGCTGGGATTGGCAAGAGAAGCAGACAAATCCTACTGCTGGTTGTAGCAGCATAAACCACTGGCTTCTGCTGGTGAGGCTCTACCCGCACCTCCAGGAACATGAGGAGGGTACTGGGGGCACTGTGCTCCCGCAAGCCTAGGGTATGCCAGGAGGGGAGAGAGGTAGGAAGCGGGGATGATGCATGCATAGAATTACACTTTGCTCCTTGTCCCTTTTTTACCCAGAGCCACTCTGCTCTTTGTTAGAACGGATCTCAGCCTAGAGCCTATTTCTCTTTGTACTCCCTGTGCCCCTAAACCCATCCTAAAAATGAATGATGGACCCAGTAAAGGCTCAATAGGCATGAATACTTTTTTTAATGTAGAGTTTGTCAAAAGAAATATACTTTTAAAAAATTCCATTTTCCGATTTTCTTTAATGAAGCCAAACGCAAATAAGCTGTACAATGCCTTCCCCATCTGTCTCCACCCGTGACATACCCCCTCCTGATCTCTGCTTATCTACCGCAGCAAACTCCTACATCTCTGTTTTACACAGGACACAAGGGATAGGTCAATAAAAGTCACTAAGACATACAAAGAAAAGAAAAAAAAGTTAACTGAATTGCAAAGCTTATAGCACAAAAGGACTATACTTGGTATCTGCCATGGATGGAATGCTGGGGGGCCATTTGCCTGTGTGTCCTCTGGTCCATGTCCTCCCTTCCCTGCCCTACTGCCCATCGCATGAAACACCATTTTTCAGGCTCCCTTGACAAACAGCTTCTGGGTAGCTTTGGCCAGCTGGGTGTCCTGGCAGAAGACTGGAGGATAGGAGGAAGGCGGGGGTGGGGTGGGTTCTAGCAGAAACTGAGTGTCCACTGGCTCCATTCCCAATGGACGCTTCTTCCCTCAGTGACCCATGTTTCTGCAGCACCACAGTAGTACTTGTTCCACACTGATTGTGCTGGTTTCTGGAAATACCACTTCCCAGGGGCAGTTGCTTCGTGCTGCTGCCTGTCTTTGGGATGACTCATCTTCCCCTGATTGGCTTTTTAGCTCTACTGTCATCCAGGTCACCATTCCGGTATTAATTTTTCTCTATTTGAAGAATGTAGAGTGGTTTCTGTTTCTTGTCTAGACTCTGATAACGCTGCGCATGGTGATATGAACCTCCTTCTGCCAATGACTCAGTTAGAATAGGAAAGTTAATGTATTTAAGCAGATATATGTCTACACAGCTCTGAATAAAAACAAAAATGCATGAATAATGCACCAAGACATTCCATCACAGCAGAGCACTGCGTTGGTCTCTAATATTTCATGCCATTTGCAAATATCTCCCTGTTTGTTATTCTAGGGATTTTTCATTAGAGCTAAACTATTTCACGTGACAGTCGAATACTTCTACAGTAGTGTGCAAGAATTCTGCACTTTTCCAGGTGAGAAAAACAGCTCTGAAGTAAATTTTCCCTTTGCCCTGTGCTTTCTAACTTATAGTCCATTTCTACTCACCAGAAGGCCTGCCCATTGCCCTAATATAAAGGAATTTGCCTGGTCCACAGGACAAATGTGCCCTGACCTGCTTTTCACTATCTCCTGAATAAGAAACCTGGAAACAGATTTTAGTAAGTGGTTAGAGTATAAAATTTGCTAATTTTTTGTAAGAATTCAGACAGTAGTTGGTAAAATGGGCCATTAAAATAATGCATGTCTGAAGTCCAACATTAATATGAGGCAACATGTCAAGTGGGGGAGCTGACCCCTCAGAACACTAGTCCTAACTGCATGGCTGCTTGAGTAATACTGAGAACCCATCTGAAATAAGGGAAATAGAAAAACTGGCTTGTTTTTAAGGATGGCTTCAATTAGCTTTGAAAATAGCAAGATCCCACTAAAGAAGCAGATACACTGGGCATTTAGATAATGAGTCAGAAACCAATTCTTCCTTGGTGACCAGCACCTCTTCATGCATATAGCTTTTTTCACACCAAGTTTGGGAAGGAGGGGACAATCATAGTCCCTATTTTCTCTCTGAGGGATAGAAGGTGGGTTCCAGTTCTATTCTTATAATCCATTGTGTATTCATTGTCGCCTTCTCTTTCACTGGATGCAGTACCCTGCAAACCAAGAATGTATTTTAGTCATCTCCAGCTGAGTCCAATGGCAGCTAAGAGCAGGATCAGCAAGTGGCCTTGGAAAATGTGTTCAGTGTGGCTAAGTTGTACCCATGTGGTACATCTGTACTCAAGATGTACTTCTCTCTCCTCCCTGTTACCTAGGGCTCATAGAACTCTGGAATCAAGACCCATGCTTTCCTGAGGTCCTGAGCAACTGCTTCATGTGGCCACGTTTCATCCGCCATTACTTTCGGGGTCTTTTAACAGGAAAGAATATATCCATTCTGTCAAGGAAATAGGATTAGGATTTTAGAAAGGCTATAAAATAACACAACAATAAATTCTTCAATACCCAGTCATCAGATATGTTTCACTAAATTGCAAATATCAGATTACTTTTTTAATTATTTCAAACCCACACTGGGAATTATGCAAAAACCATATATTAGAGGAGAAA
This sequence comes from Phoca vitulina, assembly GCF_004348235.1. Taxonomy (NCBI): domain Eukaryota; kingdom Metazoa; phylum Chordata; class Mammalia; order Carnivora; family Phocidae; genus Phoca; species Phoca vitulina. The sequence goes on along the minus strand of NW_022589705.1, from coordinate 38,757,218 downwards.
ATAGGCTTACCTTTCCTATTGTCAGACTCCAGGCATCTACACGGATCTTCATGGTGCACATTTCAGCAACACTGTTAATACTGACTTATTTCCAATCAGAGCTGAGAGATCAAAAAAGACAAACCCTCTGTGGATCCACTCACATTTTTTTAACTCATGTTTAAAATTAATAATTTTCTTAGTCATTCAACAGTGAATAATAAAACTGAGTTCACTTATTTAAAGTTTTAAAATAGCTCCAGATTAGTTCTCCGTGATACAGGAAGCCAATATGCAGAAATCCAGTCACTGCCCCAGGGTTTCAGCCCTGACTGTGTGACCTTGGGCAGGTTCTTTAATTGTACCCAGTGTACTGTTTTCTCTGGAAAAGGCAGATGATAATGGTGTTTGCCTTGGATAATTATTAGGAGGGTTAAAGTAGATCATTTGTTTGTTCATTAGTCAATAAATATGTTTTGAGCATCTCCTATGTAACAGACATGGAGCCTGTTCTTGTTGAAATACACGGTTTGGAAAGGGAAATAGAAATTAATCAAATAATTACACAAATAAATATAATTACATGTAGATAAGAGCTACAAAAAGAAGATATTTGATGCTATAAGAATCTATGACAGGAGGACTTCACTTACTCTGGGGAGAGGGGAGGATCAAGGAAGGTTTTCTGAAGAAATGCAAATGAGTTTGGGATATGAAGGATTCTTACAGGTGAACCCAGCAGTATGTGGGGGGAGGGGGTGGGAGTGGGGGTAGACATTTCAGGCAGCGAGAACATGTGCTCAGGTTCTCTCTGGAAGTCCACCACACTGAGACAACCATTAACAACCTTCCTTCTGGTTATGTTTATTTTTGTTTTTCAACAAAACAAGCTTCATTTTGATGCAGAAATTTGGAGAATTCCCTTGACAGTAGGTATGTATGTGGGTCCTCTCGTGACATGCGTATATTTTGTAGACTGTAGGGCCAGTGTGCATGAACTGCATATCTCCTGGACACATATGATGGGCACATGTTGTCATTCATTCGGAAAACACTTACCAGCCATCTATTCCATGCCAGCCCTACCCTAAATGCTAAGGATACAGAGATGAATGAGGCTTAGCCTCTGACTTCAAAGACTTCAATCCTAGAGTTTAGTGGGGAAAAGAGATACCAAAGCACATGTTTATAATACGCCATATCAGAGCTGTGTGTGTTTGGTCAATAAATTCATATGGCAAGCAAATGGCCTGGCTACCTCTGCTGGGATGAGTCAATGACATCTCCACAGAGGGGGTGATGCGAGAGCAGAATTTTCAAGGAAGCCTAGGATGGGCATTCCAGAAAAGCATGTATAAAGACGCCACATCTATATCCCCAGGACCTAGAAAAGTGCCTGGAACCTAGTATCTAAACAATAGATAAGTTTAGTTTACAAATGGCACAGTAAGGAGTTTACAAGTTATTCTGAATGGTTCAAATATACTATGCAAGTAGATAGTCAACTTCAGGTACACGGTCAGAAATGTAAACAGAGGTAAAATAGTGAAGATTTTTTAAGGCGAGATGAAGAATCCTAGATTTTATTCACTGGGCTAGATGGTGGGAAGCAACCGAAATATTTTTAGCAAGGAGAATGACATAATCATCTTTGCATTATAGAAAGATCACCGTGGCAGCAGTTTAGGAGACGGGTGAGCGGCAGAAAAGACTGAAGGCTGAGAGACCTAGGACAGAGAGGATGAGGTCCCAAGCGAATGAAGATGAAGCAGGTAGAGAATTTGAGAAACATTATGAAGTAAAATCCAGCAATCACATGTGGACTTAAGGAAGAACAAAGTGACGGGGATGGCGGGAGATGTTTCTGGTCTACATGGCGCTGACACCATTAATTGAGTTGGGGATAGAGAAATGGGAAATGGGTTGAGAAAACATGCAAAGGTTGGTTTGGGGCATGTTATGGATGAGGAGCATTGTATACACTCAGAGGAAATGTCCAGATGTAAAGAGCCCTGAGCCTCTTGTATAGATTTGGAGATCATGAACTTATTTATTCACTCGTTCCCACACTCACTTAGCGGGGCACTTGGCTGCCTCAGTCGGTAGAACATACAACTCTTGATCTCAAGGTCTTGAGTTCAAGCTCCACATTGGGCATAGAGCTTACTTAAAAAAACAAACAAACAAACAAAAAAACTACTCATTCACTTAGGGAAGAAGGTGTCAAAGAGAACATTGGGGTCTCCTGACTCTTGCACCGTTCACCCTCCACCCTTCTTCATCTCAGACCTCCTGGGCACTCCTTCCTAGTCACTGAAGACTTTGTGAACTAGCACACATTCCCCCCTGCCCCGCCTCAATTCCTGCTATTGCCCAGCCATTGTCCTTGCACATGAGAGCTATCTTGTGTTGACCTTCTCAGGACAGGAAAACTGGGATGAATGCTAAGTGACATCTTGCCCTCTAGATGCCCTAGACACCCATCTGGAGATACAGAAGAAAGAAAGTCACACCCTACATTACACAGTATATTGGGAATTGAAGAATCTTACAGAGAAGCAAAAGAACATTTTATAGAACAAATCTACTTTTAATAGAGCCATGTATTTCCACACACAAAGAATACAAAATATTTTTGCGTGTATTTTGTCCTCCTCTTTTTTTTTTAATGGGTATCCACTCACATTTGCTAAGTTGCTAAGAATTAAAACTGTCAGCATGATTTCTTCTAAATAACTCCTTGGGAAAGCACTTAAAGCCTCCATTTATTATCCAAATGTAACTTAAGGACAAGAATGGAAGAATTATTTCTGAAAGAAAATAATCAATGAATCATTTATCAGTTTTCCTGCCCTTTGTATAACAAATTGTAATTAGTATGATGTCTTTGTTGGCAAGTGCTTATCAGACAAAATGCAGTATAGAAGTAAAGGAAAATTCTGTAAAGAACTGTGTTGTTTTGCAGAGCTAATTGTGATGCTATCACTGGAATTTTATGTGATTGCATTGTTAATTTTTAATTTGGTACCCTTAGTAGCAACAAAGTTATTAGCACCTACCTAGAGTTCTTAGTGCCCATGTTAGATAACAAAATCTTGGTATGGTGAACATTTGGTAATAAACATCCATCTAAGATAGAAAAAAGACCCAGAAGACTGATAGTCTTGATTAGGGCACATTTTTTTAAAGATTTTATTTATTTATTTATTTATTTATTTATTTATTTATTTAAGAGAGACAGAGAGCAGGTGAGGGGCAGAGAGAGAGAAAAAAAAGGAGAGAATCTTGAGCAGACTCCATGCTGAGCAAGGAGCCCAACACAGGGCTTGATCTCAGAACGCTGAGATCATGACCTGAGCCAAAATCAAGAGTCAGATGCTTAACTGACTGGGCCACCGAGGTGCCCTGAATAGGGCACAATTTTAAGAAATTGAATTTGGCAGAATAAAAAAAAATATTTTATTAGCCATCTTTCTAAACTACTTTTATATTTTCTTCTTCGGGTAAATAATGTACCAGACTCTGTCCAGAGTTTTAGAATCATGTCTCAGACTCTTTGTTGAGACTCTTTGCTCTACTTCCCCAAAAGTTTGTTTACATTCCAATACTTAATCACTGAATGCCTACTGGTTTTGGTACTTGCTGGGGAATCAGAGATAAATGGGACCCAGTCTCTGCTCTCAAGGTATTCGCACTAGAGTCTAGTGGGAAGCACAGGCCTGAGACAAATGGTTTTATTACATCATAATAAGCATGCTGATGTAGGAGGTCATGCATTGCAGTGATGACAAAGGAGACCACTTATTCACATGGAATAAGACACCCACTCTAAAAATTACCCAGATTCACAAACAGCCCATGACAATTAGCACAACACAGAACCTGGAGTGGAAGGTACCCTCCTGCTGCTTCCTCCCCACATTTCATCCACAAGGAGCTCCTGGATTGGCTTTGGACATGGTTCTGAACATGGATCGGGGGATAACTTTCAGTAGCTGCTGAAATCCAGTTACTTGGCCACATGATTTTAATTGTGGTTCCTGCAAATAAATATATATTTTTCTGACAAATGTAGAGAATGAAAAAATACTAACATAAAAATGAAGCTATTTCTACACATCCAGATCTAATTTTGTTTTTAATTAGGGAGTTAGAAGTCTCATCAGTCAGTATTACAAATATGATATCCCACAATTTCCATTTGCAATACTATTCATGGATAAACAAAAAAGAAGAACATATCACATCTACCCAACTCTTTAAAAGTTTTGCTCTCCTCTTAGAAAGAAACATACTGTCCCTCAATATCTTTCTTGACTTTGAAGAGCTTCGAAATTATCAAACATCTCTAATACTCTTACTACTTCCAGCTTTTCAGAAAACCTGCGTTATCAACTTATACTTTATAATAAATTGTTAACTATGTGCTGATATTGTCCTCTCAAAAAGGAAATCCTCAATTACAATAGATGAATGGATAGATGAGTAGATAGAAAGGTAAGTAGGTAGATGATAGAGAGAGAGAGACAGACAGACAGACAGACAGATATGGGTGCTCCTTTGGACCCTTTACCTCTCTTCTTTGATCATCTTTAAATTAACTATGATTCCACGGAATTAGCATAAATAAGCACATATACTAGTACTGTTCCTTGAATTGATTTATGTGACTATTCAATAGATGTATGAATGTTTGTCTAGATGTATGAAAAATATATATATACCATTTCTCATCTGTCTACAGCTTCTCCAAGGAGGTAATGATACAGGTCATCAATATCCATCAGGCAGTGTTCCTCTAACAGACTCATAGGTCTCTTATAGGATGTACTTGGCAATATGGATACTCAGAACTAACTCTAGGACAAGAAATACACCCTGCCAGTGGGGCAATATCTGATTGTCCTCTTTGGGGACACCTTGCAGAATCCATACAGCTGTCCTGAAGCTATTCTCTTGGCATCCAGGTGACAGCTGAAGTGTAAGGAAAATAGCCTCATGCCAGGCAAGTGTGAGAGCTACCATGGTTTAAAAGCCTCATACCTCACAGGAACCAATGTCTCCTATAACAATGCCCTATGGTTTCCAAGACCCCCACAAGAGCCATGCCAATTAGAAGGAGTCCCCACACTCAAGTAAGCTTAATGCTATGGCTTCCAATCAGGTGCTTATAGTTCTCCCAGATCAGATGCAATTTATCAACCAGGTGTCATTTTTATCATAAGCAATTTGGCCTAGTAACACAGTTGAATATTCTATCTTATTAGGTTACAGGGGAAGAGAGCTAGAAAGTTAACTGAAGGTCAAATTTTCATGCAGAAGGAGAAAGACAGCGTCAAATGTATATTAGCTTTAAAAACAAAAAGGAGACTTTTGAAAAAGAAACATATAAAATTTTGAAGTTTTAGATTTACAATCTATATTGCCAAGAATGTAGTACAGAGAGAGAGTTCCCATATACCCAACACTGAGTTTCCCTTATTATTAGTGTCTCACATTAGTATTTTTCATTTGTCATAATTAATGAGCCTATATATATATATATATCAAATTATTATTAACTAAGATACATATGTTATTCAGATTACCTAATTTAAAAAAAAAAGGACAACTTTTAGTTGGTGATATATTCTATACTTAATCCATTGCATATTTAAAATGTTCAGAAACCACTCAGAATTGTTTGACCGAGACAGGAATCATTTCAAGTACAGCACTTATAACCCCAGAGTGTTGAGCATGTAAGTCTTTAGGTCCACATACTGATTTGTAATTCCCAAGAGCCAGTAACTATCAATAAACATCATTTATATATAGTAGGCCACTTTGGATTTGATTTTCACATTGATTACAGTTAGTTGTACAAAAGTGAGCTATAGATTTTAAACGTTTGCGTTTCTCTCTCTCTCCCTTCTTTTTTAAGTATTAGTTTCAGGTGTACAATATAATGATTCAACAACTCTATATATTACTCAGTGCTCATCATGGTAAGTGTACTCGTAATCCCCTTCACTCCATTTCATCCCCCTATTTCACCCATCCCCCCATCACCTCTCCTATGGCAACTACCAGTTTGTTCTCTATATTTAAGAGTCTGGTTTTTTTTGTTGGTCTCTTTTTTTCTGTGTTCATTTGTTTTATTTCTTAAATCCCATATCGAGTGAAATCATATGGTATTTGTCTTTCTTTGATTGACTTATTTCACTTGGCATTATACATTCTAGATCCATCCATGTTGTTGCAAATGCCAAGATTTCATTCTTTTTATGGCTGAATAATATTCCATTGTACACATATACCACATCTTCTTTATCCATCTATCGATGGACACTTGGATTACTTTTATCTCCTGTCTACTGTATATAATTCTGCCATAAACATAGCAGTGCACAAATCTTTTTGAATTAGTGTTTTTGTTTTCTTTGGGTAAGTACCCAATAGTGGAATTACTGGATCATATGGTAATTCTATTTTTAATTTTTTGAGGAATCTCCATACTGTTTTCCACAGTGGCTGCCCCAGTTTGCATTCCCACCAACAGTGCACAAGGGTCCCTGTTTCTCCACATCCCTGTGTCAACACTTGTTATTTCTTATGTTAATTTTAGCCATTCTGACAGGTGTGAGGTGATATTTCATTGTGGTTTTGATTTGCATTTCCCTGATGATGAGTGATGCTTTTCATGTGTCTATTGGCCATCTGTATATCTTCTTTGGAGAAATATCTGTTCATGTCTTCTGGCCATTTTTTACTGGATTATTTGTTTTTCATATGTGTTAAGTTGTGTAAGTTCTTTACATATTTTGGATATTAACTCATTATCAGATATATCATTTACAAAATCTTTTCCCATTCAGTAGATCATCTTTTTTGTTGTTGATGGTTTCCTTCACTGTGCAAAAACATTTTATTTTGGTGTAGTCCCAATAGTTTAATTTTCCTTTTGTTTCCCTTGTCTCAGGAGACATATCTAGAAAAATGTTTCTACAGTCAATGTCAAAGAAATTATTGCCTATGTTTTCTTCTAGGAATTTTATGGTTTCAGGTTTCACAGTTAGGTCTTTAATCCATTTTGAGTTTATTTTTGTGTACGTTGTAAGAAAGTGGTTCAGTTTCATTCTTTTGCATGTAGCCATCCAGTTTTCCCACCATCACTTGTTGAAGACTTTTTCCTATTGTATATTCTTGCCTCTTTTGTCATAGATTAATTGATCCATACAAGTGTGGGTTTGTTTCTGGACTCTATTTTGTTCCATTGATCTATGTGTCTATTTTTGTGCCAGTACCATACTACTTAGATTACTACAGCTTTATAGTGCATTTTGAAATCTGGAGTTGTGATACCTCCAGTTTTGTTCTTTGTTTTCAAGGTTGATTTGTGTTTTTTTATAGTTTCTTTTCAAGGACATATATATATATGGTTCTACTCCATTTCTTATCCTCCTCTCAAAATAATGATCCCCTTGGCTTAGGACAAAAAGAGTGTCTTGTAATTGGTTACTATGGAAAAGTAGTTCTCAGGCCTACTGACATAATTTGAGTCACCTGGGCAAATTTATTTAAGGTACCAGTCACTGAGACTCACTCCAGGGGCTCTGACTTAATTTATCTGTGTAGTCCCCTCATCCCCATTGTTAAGTGCTCCCCCGGTGATTCTAATGCACAACCAAAGCTGAGAACCACTGCATTGGCAAATGCAGTTTATCTTTTCTAATTCAGATAAGCACATGAAGTGCGGGCCTTCTTTATTAACATGAGGCCTAGGAGACTCTTAGAAAATTCTTCAAGGACCTCCTGCTTTAGCTTCTGTTTCCTTTTTGCCTCTCAAGCAGAATTAATTACTCCCTCCTTAAAAACTTATGCATCCTCTTTTATTTTACTTATCATATGAAATTATAATTATTTGTTCAATGCCTATCTTTCCAGTTAAACAGTCTGTCTCTGAGGTAGAGACCATGCCCTGTTTATGTGAGATAGCCTCAGATTTTTACACAATTTTCAGTGCATAGTAATTGCTCAATAAGTGTTCTAGAAAGGGAGGGTGGGGCATAAATCTGGAAAAAGAAACCCAAAATATTATTTAGTCTTAACTGAAAAAATCCTTCTTGGGCAAGCACTGACTCCAAATTCTAAGAAATTCACTACAGACATATCTATACTTGTATTGTGATTGATACTTACAAGATATGCAGCAACTATCACATTTTTTAATTTAAATAATTTAGCTTAGCATCTCGTTTTAGAAATCAAAGCAACGTATAGTGAAATAGGGATTGCTAACAAGTGAATTGAGCCACAATAAAATTGAGCCACAATAAAATTGAAATAGTATCAGTCCAGGACTTTCCCCCTGTATTTCACATGTCAGAATATTTCTGACAACTGTTGCTATCAGTGGATTGTACGATTGGCCAGCCACAGTCTGGGGCTCCACGCACAGAGATATATGGGATGCTGTCAGTCTCGTTAGACCTGAATTCAAATTTGATTGACCATGTTTATACTTGTGAGCTTAAAATTATTCTTAAGTTCAAGAGATGGTTTAAAAGGTTTCTTTTTTTTTCTTACTGCTGTTTTCAGAGAAACTCACTAGCCCAAAAGATTCTAATAAAAGCAAAGAAAACATTAATAAAAGCAAAGAAAATCCATAGTTCAGTTTGAGTCTGAAAGCATAAAGCAAAGAGATGCTGGGCAGTTTTCTATTGATTCATTTTCTCATTTGATCAGTGTAGGAGGCCTGCCAAAGATACTCTTACCTAGAATATTTTGGGGATAAGAAGTAGCTCTAATGAAGAAGCAGAGAACCTAGGTATTCCAATTTGACTGATCATTCACTTCGGGTCATCTTACATTCATTTATTGAATAAATATAAGTAGCTTGCCGAGTCCTGGTGAGAACAGTGGTGAGTTTCCTTCCCTCTCTAGTGGAAAGCTATAGCCACACCCAGACCAAACACAGGTGTGCGCATGCACACATGCACACACACGACTTTTGCCATATAAAACTGAATGGAAGCTGAAAATACAAATTAGGGAACTTATGTCTTTATATATCTGATTTTGTGTCCTGAGATTCAGACCCACTCTATGTTAACTCAGGAGTGGTCAAGCATGGTTTAAGAAGCATGGGAAAACAGCTACTGGTAAAAGTATTCCCCTGTGCGCTGCACATGGTTCCGTAAGTTCGTAGACTGTTCAACTCTGCACCACGTGAGGAAGTGGGCTAGGCATTGAGTGCAGATACTGGAATCCACAGTGCTCCCTCTGACCGTTGTGGGCATCCTTTGTGTTGGGAAGGCATGGGGGAGGGAGGTTGTTTACCTTTCTCTTCAGATTTTCATTGAGCAAAAGGACTTTATTTTGAAAAAAGGTAACCCCATAATAACATATACCCATTAGAAGGAGAGAAAATATTCTTGGCTTTAAACTTTGAAGGATCAGCTTAGACTACGATTTTGAAAGAAATTCAAAAAGTGGATCCTTTGGACTTAAGCAAATGGACCTCTGAACAGCTGCTGAAAACAGAAACAATAAACAGAGGGCCTCTGTACTTTTATTGTCGTTTTATAAAGAAGAAACAGAGACTTAAAGAGATTTGAGTAATGGACCCCAAATTCACACTGCTAGTAAGTATCAGAGCTGGGATTGAAGCCCCAGGGGCCTGTGCTCTTTCTGCTGAGCCCTTCCTAAAAGAATGCATTTGCTTATGCTCTTCGCTCTATGTGGCATCCCTCCTCTCCACCAGGCCCTGATTTTAGTCATCCAGGCTCAATTTAAGTGCATGCTGTCAACCAAGATGGCAGATACTCCATGAGCAGGGTGTCGATCAGACTCCGGGAGCTCAGGGATCCCATGCACTCATGCGCTTCTGCCCACCCCACAGCATCCAGGGCTTTCAGGAGGAGAAGCTACCCCAGGGTACCAAAGGAATGACTGGAGTCAAGCTGACAAGTAGAAATGTTTTGCAAAATGTTGCTTACAGATTCAGAATTTAAACTAACGGTGAGGCCTTGGGAAAGAAATATGAATTGTAATCCTATTTCGATCTTTCTTAGATCAAAAAAAATTTTTTTTAAGGTTTTATTTATTTATTTGAGGGAAAGAGTAAGCAAGAGAGAGAGCGCGAGCAGGGAGGAGAGGGAGAAGCAGACTCCAGAGAGCCTGGCGCAGAACTCGATCCCAGGACCCTGGGATCATGACTTGAGCTGAAGGCAGACACTTAACTGACTGAACTACCCAGGCACCCCTCAAAAAAATTTGTGTACCTACTCCATTGTATTCAATGATGGGAAAAAGTGAAAGGCTTTTTTACACCTCCACTAATCCTTCTACTGATCTTGTCTATACTCATGATTCATGTGTGCTTTATAGACAAGCATGGAGCCTCCCTGTGAATTCCTGCCATAAATGTGTCACAAAATAAAAAATAAATGGAAGCCTCTGTTAAACCAAAAGGAAAGGATTCTTTTTACTAAGTGCTTAAGCAAGGACCAACTAGGGCATTTCTTCAATAATACCAACGCCTACCACATACTCCTTCCTCTACCTATGTAAAAAATTAATTTCTGATAAAAGTATGTGAAATCTAAGTATATCTAATTCTCACTGCATTTCTGTGTTTTTCATGGAAAGTAAAAACACTGGGTGAAACTTATGAGTATTGAAATTTACTTTTCAAGAGTAATCTACCTTTTTAGTACTATTTGTTTCTTTTTTTCAAGGTTGTAGGTTCCTTGCATTGCTTTTTTTCTTTGCATATATTTTTAGGATTGTTGATTTCCATAAGTTTGATAGAAGAAATATCATTAATACTTCTCACTTATTTTTTATTAACTGTCCACATTAAAATAACTTGTCTTTTATCATTCTGTTATATACAAAATAATTAAAATGTTTATGTAAGTTTTGTGGGGGTTTTTTTCAGCGTTAGATTAGGAACTTATTGTAAAGGAACTATAGTAGAGTTAACACTTCATGGTGAAAAGGAGCTGAGTGCTATGTCCACATATGAAAACTCAAGTATAATTTAATTCAGAAGCATGGATTACCTGGAATATCCAAGAAATTATGATAAAATGGGTTGTTTGATTATTTTATTGCTCCCTTTATTATTTAGCCCAGTGTGTGTGTGTGATGACAAGAGTGTTGCTTAGAAAATACAGAAAAGTACTTCATTTCTATCATATTTTATTATTTGGAGTGATGCACATCAATGAGATTATGATCATTAATACTCAATTTTCAGAACACAATTTGATATCCTATGGGCTATGTTTATTCTCCACAGCTAGAAAAATAATCTAGGGGGAAGAGAAAAACAGGTAAGAATTAAAAATCATTTTTAGAGCAAAGATTATTTTAAAGGTACACTAATCTGGAAATGGGATCGCCTTCACCTCTCTCAAGTGAAGAGTCATATTTCAACCCCACTCTCATTATTCAGTCCAACCTTCTGTGAGTACCCACTCCCAGTACCTATATGCTGCTGGAGGCAGGCATACAAGGACTTACAAGACATGACCTACGCTCATTTTTCCTGTGCCCCTTTTCCCTCCAAAAAGGTCCTGCGTCTGACTGTATACCAGTCACTACGTCATCCTGTATATAAATCTCTTCCACCTCTGTGTCTATCTCACTGTGCTGAAAGTACATGGAGCCGTCTCTGGTAGATGGCTGTCTGGTACATTTTCAAACGTCAAGGTTATTATAAAATAGATGCATCAAAGAAATTTTTTTGCCAGCTTCCAACTTATGAATATGGATTGGCTTTAATAATTAGATTAGAACACTACTTCAGAAGCCATTTATCTAATCTATTTTTCCAAATCCCATTTCACTGAACGGTTTGCAGGAAGTGGCCATCTACAAAATGGGCAAAATGTATTGAGGTCAAGATGCCACCTAAAAAGTCTTCTCTTGCAGGAAAAGAGCATATTAAAATTCACTAATTTTAGTTCTCTTTGCCTTTTATTTTCTAGTGCTCACTGAAATGTAACTGGATAAATAGTAAGAATAAAATGAAATGAGTAAGGTAATTTGAGGAAAATGTATAGTTATTTTAAATAAATAACAAAATTAGGACATTGGGTCTTAGTTAAAAGAGATAATTATAGGGTAAAACATTTCAACCATTAGCTCAAGAAGCCATAGGAATTTATTTTTCCAAAGTTGAAAGAAGAGATTAAAGAAGAGGCAATGAAATTAAAAGTTAAAGAGAATGTACACATGGAGCTCAGTTTCAAATACTATGGCTTACTTAATCCTCACAACAACTTCATGAGGTAGGGATAATTATTCCCATTTACAAGGGCACTGTGGCTGAGAGAAATTCTGTCTTTCTTCCAAAGCTTGGGACAACCAGTCAGAGGCCAAGTCAGGATTCCAACCTAGATCTTCTAAGAAAAACCATTTGGAATCCATCACCTGTAGACTGAATGGGCGAAGCCAATATGCCCTGGAATGAGGAAGTAATGCAGTGGGAATAGGCAGTGCTGAAAGGGACCAGTTGAGGGAAAGATGAGAGCAGTATCACTCACAAAGGAGGAAAAAGAGAAAGGTGGAGCAGTAAGAAGTCTAACTAGCAATTGGCATGGGCAGGATCCCGATAGGGTCCCTGGTGGAGTGGGAGATACCCTTATTCAATCCCAAATGAATGAGAACACATAATAAATGCAGAAAAGTTTAAGGAACTGAACAGGGAAGACAGGGAGGCAAAAATTTCAGACTTTTTAATTTTTTTTAAGTTTTTTATTCATTTGAGAGAGAGAGAGAGCAAGAGCACAAGCAAGGAGGAGAGGGAGGAGGGGTGAGGGTCAGGAGTGGGGAGGGTCAGAAGCAGACACCCTGCTGAGCAGGGAGCCCTACGGGGCTTGATCCCAGGACCCCAGGATCATGACCTGAGCCGAAGGCAGAGGCTTAACTGACTGAGCCACCCAGGCGCCCCCAGAGACTTAAATAGTTTCTAATTGCTTTGCCAAGTAAGGGATGAGGTCATCATGTGAGAAAGGAACGATGTTAATAGGGCTCCTAGAAAGAGAAAAAAGCTGTCACGTGTACACTTGACTGCTGAAAAAAAAAACATAACATGGGAGTAATAGTGGGTCAAACTTTTAAAATAATGTTTTGGTGTGGGAGTCGTCACGAGGCTGTGTTGAAGTGACTTAACTCTATGGGATATTGAGTATCCATTGGAATGGATTTGTTCAGCATTTACATTAATGAGTATTTAAATGCAGCAGATATAATTTCAAGGGACTTAACATGAATGAATAAAAGTCATTACTATCGTATTTTTAGAAGAAAGAAAGAGGAAAAAGAATTGGAGAAAATTAAAGACAGCTCTAACTACAGACAGCTTTGTTAAAAATTGTGTGAAGCAAGCACATGGGAACAAGCTTCAGTGTGAAAATCTGATGCTGTCAGTTCACCCAAGTTATCACTGGAGACTACTTTCGTGGGGTGGCAGAGCTGGAGATGAGCATGGGGAGAGAAAAGGAAGGATGGGCAGGTGCATGCATTTGTGTGTGTGTGTGTGTTGTGTGCATGCATGCACCCTCAAGGAGGAGATTATGAGTGAATGTAGAGTCCAGGAAAGGGAGTAACAGGAGGAAAGACATGAAATTACACTTGAGACCTCCTAAATCATTTTATTTGTAAGTTGTTAATATAATGATAGATTTGTCATTTTAAGTTGTAAAGGCAAGCAAAAGAAATGTGCTTTTTAAAGAATTTTAAATTTGATATCCAATTAGGGATGAATTTCTTAAAAACAGCCCCCAAAACACAAACTGTAAAGAAAAAGGTTGATACATTTGATTACTCTTATTAACTTTACTAATTAATAAATTAATGTAGTGATCTTTATTTTTTAAAATGCCATCAGCTTAACTAATTGATTAATTTTAAGTTAAAAAGATTTAAGGAAAAAAAAGTAAAAAGATAAGCCACAGTGAGAGAAGATGCTTATAACACATACATATGGGAGTAGCATCAAGGATTCCTAAAAAATCATTAAGAAAAAGAAAAACAACTCATTGGGAAAAAAAACAAGCAGTAGCTTGAACAGGCATTTCGCTAAAGAAGAAACATGAATAGCTGATAAACATGTGAAAATATTCTCAACTTCATTAGTAATCAGGGCAATACAAATTTACATCAAATTACATGCCACTGGCAAAAATTTTAAGGTCTGAAAATATGTAGTATTACTGAGGATAAAGAATAGCTAGAGCTCTTCTATGATTGATAGGAGTATAAATTGGCCCCAGCCCCTTGGAAACAATTTGGAATTATCTTGTAGTTGAACATTTAATTATCTTTCTACCTAACAGTTCTACTCATAGATATTTCCCTGGAGAAACACTAGTGCAGGTGTGTGAATATTCATATTGGTAACGTTTGCAAGAGGAAAAAGAAAACTGGAAACATCTCAAATATCCATTGACAAAAGAATGGATGAGTAAATTATTATGTACTCATAAATGGATTTTACTACGGTAGTAAAAGAAATGAATGAACTGCAGCCACAAGCATTAACAGAGATGAATCTCACAAAATATTGAATGAAAAAGACAAGTCACAGAGGAACATATAAAAAATAATACCGTTTACGTAAAGCCAAAAAACTCACAAAACCAAATAACATCTTTTTCATGAACACATACATGTGTAGTAAAACTATACTGAAAAAAAAAAAATGGAGTGATATATCCAAAAACTAAAATAACGATCACACCTGCTAGGGAGACAGGGTTGGAATTCAAGGATCTGAATTGATAATACTGCATTTCTTAAGCTTGGTAGTTTATTATTCTATGGACTATGAATATATTACCTCTAGTCCTTCATATGTATGAAATATTTTATAATAATAATAATGTAACAAACAAAAAGTCAAGCGTATAGAAGAATACTTGGTGTTAGTCTATAAACATACATGTTTGGTTCAAATGCATAAATCTTTGTGACTCTCATTCTGCACTAATAAAAAATTGTCTGGGCCTTGCAAAGTCACAGTTCTTTAAAAGAATGGCTGAATATTTGAATTATGAGAACAGATGAATTCGGTGTTTCATTTTTAATAGGTAAGAAGTACTTTATTATAATGAATCTGTCAATTTAGCTTCTGTGCATAACACAAGATTAAAAGTATGTAGTATACTATTTTCCAGAATATGTTCTACAAAACATCAGATGTTAAGGGTTCTGTAATCAAATGTGTTCAGGAAATGATGGATACTACACCCACTCTTAGAAATTCATAAGTAAGCACCTAATCTGCCTGCTAGAACAGTTTTTTATTAAAAAAATTAATGAAAAGAACAGTATGCATAATTTAAATATTCTCTATGAGAGATGAAAAGAGAATATAAATGTAATCTCTAGCAATGTTTAAAAGAACCATGCATCAAATTACATCTCTAACAGTGTCATCTCCATCTCCTGCTTTGACCCCTTGCCCTCTGTTGACACATCAATTGTTGGAGTTCCTTAAATACTCATTCTTGTTCCTCTTTTCTCCATGATCTCTATTCCTCCTCTACAATTGATAATCTTATTATTTCGAGATCTCTCCTTATCGAAACTCATATTCTACATTTATCTTGGAACGCCACAAACTGAAGTTCCACAGGCATCTCAAATTTAACACATCCAAACCAGACTCTGTTACACCCTAAAATAACATGACCTCTGGATTCTCCATTCCTATTATGGTGTCATCATCCCACCTAGTCTTCAAATTAGAAATAACTTTAGTTTGATTCTTTGCTGCATCTTCTTGCATCCATCTTGCTATTTTAGAATGTTCCTTAGCTCTGTTCTCTCTTCTCTCTAATCCTTTGTGACACTGCAGTCTCCATCTCCATTACAGCTTCACTGGGTTTCCTATTTTGTCATTCTATCACCAGTATTTCCCAAATGCAGCTCATAACCCACATAGGCTTATTATCATAAAATCTAATCATATTGTTTCCTAATAAACATCTGCTAGCCCTCTATAGGTTAAAATGTACAATCCCAATACACACATGTAGCAAAGAAGGCTCTTTCACAGTCCGACATTACAAAATCTACTTCTTTAGCCTTATTACCTGCCATTCCATAATAGACACTCTATGGTGTGGTGACATTAAACTCATCATCATCCCCTGAATGTGCCACAGTTTAATTTCCCTGTCTTTCATCATTTACTGATCCCTCTGCCCAGAATGCTCTTTCTTCATTTAATAAGCAAACTCCTATTCATACTTTAATACCCAGAAATAGCCCTCCTATAAAGATCTTCTCCAACATCCACAATTAAAGCCAGTCACTTTATTTTCTATACCAAAAATCTGTTTGGACCTTCACTGTGGCACCTAACACATTGTACTGTCTCTCCACCTAAACTCCATCCTCCTTGCATTTTCCATAACCTATTGGCACTTAGAAGAATCTCACTAAACGTATGGATTAATGAATAAAAGACCAGATGGTACTTATATCCTTATACCTTTCTTATTATCAATCTTACTGATCTTAATTTTCAGTGTAAACTTATTCAGTCTTTTTTAAGGTCATGTTTCCAGGATTATTCTCACTTTAGTCTCTTTATTTAAAAAAATTGTTTTTTATTAAGCTTATTGAAATTTATTAAAATAAAGCATTTTGCTAATTACTAGTGGCTCTTCCCAGGAGCTTTCTTTTTCCCATCACTGACAACAAATGTTCTAGCTATAGAATCTCTGATCATTTCCTTTTTTCTCTGCCTTCTGAACTAGTGGTTAAATTACTAAGGAAAGTCTCCATTATGATCAGGCCCAACGCTACCATATTCTTAACCTTCGTTCTAATTGAAAAAGATGCCCCTCCCAGGTGAGGGATTACTGAAAGGCATTCCTTTCTCTAGGCTGATACAACCAGAACCATGGCAAACAGAATAAAGACTGGTTTCAGGCCCCACGTGCCCCTAGCTTCCCTCCCAGCCTTGTGCCCTTGTGCAGGAGACAAGCTGTACAGCCATGACCTACAGCTCTGATTCTGACTCAGCAGCCCTGTACCTTATATGGTCCCATGACAGCCCCAACCAAGCATACCACTTGCCTAATTATCCTTGGCAGCCAGCCGGCTAGGAGGTGACAATTCCTTTTTTTTTTTTTTTTAAAGATTTTATTTATTTATTTGACAGAGAGAGAGAAAGCGAGAGAGGGAACACAAGCAGGGGGAGTGGGAGAGGGAGAAGCAGGCTTCCCGCCGAGCAGGGAGCCCGATGTGGGGCTCAATCCCAGGACCCCGCGATCATGACCTGAGCTGAAGGCAGTCGCTTAACTGACTGAGCCACCCAGGCACCCCGACAATTCCTTTTAAACTACTTCCTTTATAAGAAATCTTCTGATACATTGAAATGAGCCAATCAGTCAACACAAATGGGAATTTTCATGGGCCTGTGACAGATTCCGATTAAAACGTGGTTTTTACCCAAAGCTTTAGTGCCTTGCTTCATATGAAGTACAATTTCATTACAAAATAGCAAGTCCATCCTAAGCCAATGAGGTAGCCCTAAGTACATGAACCAAAGGCAGGGACATGCTGATGTGAATTAAAAAGTCAGGCATACATAGAATAAGTGAGTCCAATGTCCAACAAATTTAGGAAATACTTAAATAAATAGAGGAGACTAAATAGTATTTGCTCCTTTGATCAACAAATATTTATTGAGCCCTTACTATGTGACAAATATTATTTAGACCCTGGGAAAACAGATTAACCAAATAAATGACACTCATGGAATTCATAGTGGGGTGGGAGGAGAAAGACAATAAATAAACACATCTCTACTACGTCAGGTGGTACTAAGTGGAGCAGAATGAAGCTGAGTGAGAGGGTCGGGTGAGGGTGAGGGCATCTGATGCTGACACAGGGTGGGCAGAGGAGAGCTCACTAAGAACGAGCATTTGTCAGAAAGAAGACCACCATCACTAAGCTGAAACTGTGTGAGCACATGCACCTGTGCCCATTTTCTTCTGTGTTTGCCTTTTCCCAATGATGTTTAAAGAGCAATTTTTATATTAACACATCAACTCTTGGGGCACCTGGGTGGCTCAGTCGGGTAAGCGTCTGCCTTTGGCTCAGGTCATGATCCCAGGGTCCTGGGATCAGTCCCTGCTCAGCGGGGAGCCTGCTTCTCCCTCTCCCTCTGCCTGCCACTCCCCCTGCTTGTGCACACGCTCTCTCTATCAAATAAATAAAGAAAATCTTTAAAATAAATAAATAAATAAATAAAACATCAACTCTTTGCATTCCGTGTGTGATACCAATGTTTCTTCCCCTACTTTGTCAATATATTTTACCTTTGTGAATGTTTTTGCACCACTGGAATTTTTATCAGAATTGCATTCAAACTTATTAATTTAGGGAGAATGGACATATTTTCCAATCAGTGAAATTGTTAGTCCATTCCTGAAAGTCCCACAAATTTTTATTAAGATTATTCTTTAGTATTTTAAAAATACTTTTGCTGTTATGAATTTTAAGATTATTTTAGTACATTGTATTTTCAAACCATTGGTTCTGGTTATTAGAGAAAACCATTCATTTTTAAATATATGTATTTTGTACTTGATCATTTTATCAAGTTCTCTTATTCTAATTGTTTTTAGCTTCCTTCTATAATTTTTTTAAAGATTTTATTTGTTTAGAGAGAGAGAGCATGTGCACACAAGTGTGAGCAGGGGGAGGGAAAGAGGGAGAGGCAGAGAGAGAATCTCAAGCAAAATCTCTGCTGAGCAGGGAGTGGGATGTGGGTCTAGATCTCAGGACCCTGAGATCATGACCTTAGCGGAAATCAAGAGTCAGATGCTCAACCAACTGAGCCATCCAGGTGCCCCTTCCTTCTATAATTTTTAAACAGTCTTTCATGCCGGTATAATATCTCTGTTTCTTTTCATCATTAACATTTCATGTTTTATTCCATTCACTAAAATTTTCAGAACAATGTTAAAGGAAAAAAGATAACGGCATACACGTTTTTCTTGTTCTTGATTTTAATGACACATATTTTCTAGCATTTCACCATTACTTATGTTGCTGACCCTTAGTTTAAGACATGTTCTTTATTATGTTAAGGAGATATCCCTTTAGTTATAGATTAAAATAATTTTATTTGGATTGAATATTGAATTTTATCAAATTCTTTCTGGCATCTGTTGAAGAAATGATATGGCATTTCCCTGAGTGACTGATGCAATGAATTAAATTACTAGAGGATCCACCAAAAACGTTTTCCCAGAGAATACTTTTTCCACAGGCTGGTCCATGAAAAAAACTGAGTGGGGGAGGAAATTGTCATCTGATCAAATAACTTGGGGAAATGTTGCATAGCACATTCTTTTCTTAGAGATTCATTAGCTCGTTATCATGTGAAAGATGCTGACAAGTCTGAATTTGGCAGTCAAGAAATTCTGTTAAGAAATTATACACACACACACACACCCTATACTGCTGTATGATATATTTGCAAGCTGCTAAGAGAATAGATCCTAAAAGCTCCCATCACAAGAAAAAGAAGCATTTTTGTGTGTGTGTGTGTATCTTTATGATATAATGAATGTTAACTAAACTTACTGTGATAATCACTTCATGATATATCTCGTCAAGTCATTAATGCTGTACACCTGAAAACTTATATAGTGCTGTATGTCAATTATATCTCAATACAATGAAAATAGTCCCGTTAACTTTGTTAAACCCACCATTTCCAAACATTACCTGTCCCCCTTCCTTCATATAATACTTATTAGTATCCCATTGACTTAGGGTTCAGTCTAACACACTTGAGGAGTGCCATGTTGATAGCTTTCTCTATATTCTCTATTGGAATAGAACCTGCTTGGCCATAGGAGTATGACTATTTAATTTAGTGCTAAGATCAGTTGGTTGGGTTTTAATTGAGGATTTTTGAGTCTGTAATTACAAGAATAATTGTACTGTCATTTTTCATCCCTACCCCCTCTTGGCTCTTTCCAGGTTTCAGTATCATTGTGATGCTGGATTGGTAATATGAATTGGGAAATGTTCCATATTTTTCTGGGCTCTGGAACAATTTATGCAGCATGGGAATTATCATAGGATTTTATTTTCTTAATTTGAAGTATTTTCTATAAAATAGCCCAAAGAGAGATGAACCCAAACACGGTGGTAACTGGTTGTCAGTGAGCTTATAATTGAATCCCCCTGTTAGCTCGATTTTCTTTACTGATGAGGCTTCAAGTGTCTCCATTTTTCCTCACTCTGAGTAAACATGATTGCTCTTTGCTCCAGAGGGTTAACGGTTCAGACAGCCTACTCTGCTTAGAAGAAATAACTTCTTGCTCTTGTCACTCCAGTGAGCCACAGAACGGGGGGACATCAAAGTCAGGTCAGGGAAGAAGGAGATGATAGAATCCCAGACAGGAGAATCACACTTCTCCATGAGCATGTTGTCCCTGATGCTGGGCACAAAGTGAGGTGACCAAAGCAAAGATCTGGAGGGAGAAACAGAACTGGGTGAATTGCGGGTCTAGAATCCCAAGAAGAGGGTTGAAGAGTATTGATTGGGTTTTTAAAACACTTTGAAGCAATGTTGGGATGATGTTGAACATTTTATGGTTTGTAAGGGGAGAAATGGGGTGTTAAGGCCACTTTCGAGACAAATTCCTCCCCAAGGCACAGAATGCTTTATTCGGAGAGATGCCATATTATTACAGACAAAATACTTCACGGATCTTCTAAGGGCTTAGGCATAAAATCACACAAAAATGGTTACATGTTTTCCTTTCTAACACAAGGACTACTCAACATTAAAAGGCAAAATACCTATCTATGCAGGGCCCAGCTCATAGCAGTCAACTTGATGTGTTTAGTGTTTGTTGAATAACTGCATACTGTTTGTTAAATAAATGCCCATGTGTTGTCTTCCCCTGGTTTTATGCAACTGATGTGCCCCTAAAATGTGGAGCATAAATTAAATGAATCCTTTTTCCAGGTTTGTATATAACAACTCCTTAGGTGCTAAATATATGTGTGTGTTTTTTATCTTTCATTAGTTAGTGCATTTCTTAGCCCTGAAACATTAAATTTCAGTACTTTCAAGGTACAATAATTGTCTCAAATATTTCAATATATTTGAGGGAACTTAATACTCAAAATTTTTTTCCAAATAAGCTAATAAGTTGTCAGTTATTTCTATTTGTCTTTTCACATGCTGAGTAGAATAAACATAAAAATAATGTACCTTTTTCTAAAATACAAATCGCAGAAGATATAATTCTTTAACCACATGCAGCTTGCATTTCTTTCAAGACAAAAAGGAACTGCTAAGATTACATATCTCTGAGTTATTCTCTGCAATGTGATGAGTGCCAGAAAAGGAAACACGTATGTTAGAGGGAAATAACGGCTATCCATAGAAAAGTGGTTCCCTCCCCTCTATGCGCCACTCTTCAAAGAAGCACATTGAGCAAAGGTGAATTGTTGGGAGAAACTAACTCATCCATTCATCTAGTCAAAGATCCGTCCACTGAATAGCCATCAGTGGAAGCTAGGCCAAAGTTTAACATGCTTACTAAACGCTACTACTTTTGTAGTGGTTCACAAAGGGAAAAAAAAATCAAAAGAATATTTTGGTGGTATGTAGCAATATGAATTCAGGATTCGAATGGCCGTAATATTTTAACCAACACTGTGTTTTTTTGAAGCTCCTTGATGATCAATCACAAAGCTAAAAATCACTCCTTACCCCTGATTAGAGAAAAATCTGATTTTCCTGTTGCATTGCCTTCTTGAAAGAGATGATGGGGGAAAGTGCCACAGTGAAGAGCAGAGACTGAATCAAAGAATATTGATTTTGTGTCTAATCCGGCTTGCACTTTCTCAGTTCCAGCACCTTACCGGGAAATACATAGAGGCACAATAAAGTCACCTGTGACTAGAGAAAATTACTGGGTAGGGAGATAGAAAAACATATCTCTCTCCATGGCAATGCTTGAGTGTTGTCATTTTATATATATATATATATATTACCCCCCTTCACTGCTTTCAATTTTTGTGATTTTAAAGAAAACGCCATGATTGTGAAGGGACACCTTGTATGTTGATGGTGGCTTCCTGCAACTGGAGTGCACTTACATTTCATAGATATACCACAGTGGGTGGATGTACTCATCCAAGGCCTACCTCTAAGCCACTTTGTTACTCAGAGTCTTAAAGTAGCAGTGGGATGTGGAGTAGGAGACACGTGTGAGAGACAGCATGAAGGAAGAGCTGACATGACTCAGTAACTAACGGGGCACGAAGGATGAGGGAGAGGGCAAAGTCAAGGGTGACGCACATAGCCTGGAGAACAATGGTGCTGCCATCCAAAAAAAAAAAAAAATTTAAATTAAATAATTCAAGAGCTGGAGCCGTCTACTATCTGACATAACCCCTTGGCTGCATTAATATAATCACGAATTCCTGAACCATGAGCGAGTGGAAGGAAACAATACTCACAACACTACAGTTGTGAGCACTTAGTTTTTCTTCTCTTACAGTGTGCAAATCAGCAGTTGCAAGCTTGGGTTTTAGAAAGCCTTCTCAGTCAGTCAGGGCACCATCCCGCATACATTAGTCGTATTAACAGCATGCTGGTCATGGGGGATTGCTACAAGCCCAGTCCAAGGTGAATGGCAAGTGCTCTTTTCATCAGGGTTACTCAGAGAAGTGGCAGGTCCGAAGCCATTTAAAAACTGGCAAATGGCCTTCTGATAAATAAAATGGCACTTCTGAGGCTGAACATATTTGGAAGAGCTTTGTGCTGAGAGAAGACTAAGGAAGCTTTCCTATGGGAGGCTGGTATGCAAATGTCACTTTCTGGGTTTTGTTGACTGTGAAACTGGAGACGCCACTGGTAGGAGGGGTGCCTGGTGACAGCCGAAAGCAGGGAGGCAAGAGTCTTGCCTTTCAAGATGATGACCTAAGGCATTAATTGCCGCGAGATTCCATTAAGTATGTGCTTTACCAAATCAGGAAGGTATAACGACACTCTTAATTTTCAGAGTTTGTTTTGCAGTGAAAATTCAAGAGACTGAAATTAATTTAGTTAAATTGATATTTTACCTTGTGATTTCAGGGATTTAATAGTGAATATGCTTCTTGATCTTGATATATCTACTGTGGGTTCATTTATTCTCTTTTCTTTGGCACATCGCATGTAGTTGGCCCTTTGCTATGATTTGTTATTTATAAAATGTACAGAGCGTAGTTCATTCCTGATAGATGAAATCAGAGTTCTGGCTGAGCTGTAGGTCAACTGACTAGGAAAAGGAATTTAAAACCTGATTCTGTCCCAGCTATAAGATAAATAAGATCTAGGGATCTAATGCACAGCATGGCGACTACAATTAACAATACTGTATTATATACTTGAAAACTTTTTTCTTTTCTTTAAAGATTTTATTTATTTATTTGAGAGAGAGAGAGCATGAGCAGGGGGTGGGGGAGCAGAGGGAGAGGGAGACGCAGATTTCCCGCTGAGAATGGAGCCTGTCACGCACCTCAGTCCCAGGGCCTGAGTTGAAGGTAGAGGCTTAACCTACTGAGCCACCCAGGTGCCCTATACTTAAAAACATTTTTTTTAATATTTTATTTTATATTTAAAAACTTTTAATAGAGTAGATCTTAAATGTTGTCAACACACACACACATACACTCAATGTAATAATATAAGGTGTGGGGGTGTTAACTAACATTATTGTGGGAATCACTTTTCACACTATATACATGTATCTGATCATCATGGCGCACACCTTAATCTTGCATATGTTATATGTCATTAATATCTCAGTAAAGCTGGGGAGTGGGGGACCTGATTCTAGAGGTAAATGGCTACAAGGGGTGAGTGTGAGGCTTAAGCTAATTTTAAGTGGTGATTTAGGCCACAGCCCTGACATGTGGTATATCCTTAGATGTATCAGTGAGGCTTTCTGTTACATCATCAATGAGAACACATTGGCAAACTGTTTAAACTTCCTCGGGAAATAAAATGCTGTCCATTTCCTACTTAGGATCAACCTGCATTTCAAACTATTGAATTAAGTTGGACATATTGGGTGCCTACTGCGTGCCAGACATGGTTATCTAAGATGGGACATTTTTGCTGACCAGCATCCCTTCGCTGGCAAGTTTCCAGTCAGTTTGCAAGTCAGCTATTTATAAATTGGGACACATTTTGCTAAAGAAACAAATTTAAAAATAGTGGTTAGATTCTCAAGCCAATCTTCAAAAGCTAATTTAATTTATAATAAAGTGGAACTCAACTTCTAATAGCATCCTCAAACCTAACTCCATTTATAAGCAGTGATTTTCAACCCTGGCTGCACACATCACAGTATAATCACCTAGGAAAGCTTTTTTTTTTTCTGTAGTTATTTTAAAAAATAAGTACGAAGACTCAGACTGTACCCCCAGAACAATAAAGTCAGAAGCCATTATCAGAGCAGTGGTGGGAAATGGAGCCTGGGAAAGGGTGGAAAGGACTGGAAACAAGGCCTCTAGGGAGAGTGGCATCAGGCCTGTTACTAGGAAGTAGAGGTCAGGACTCGAGGGGGTAGATGGTGGGGTCCAGGTATTAGGGCACGGATGGGTAAAATAAGAAGAAAGGACGCCCCTGGGAGAAGGAATAGACTATAGACTCACAGCCTTTGGGAGATTTTGGTCTCTGGTGACAGTAAAGGGTTTTTGAGGAATGAGGAAATGGTAAAGGGGTCTAGAACATTCAGCTTCAGGAGCACAGGATTGGTGTGGCAATGGTGGGGAGGAAGCTGGCAAGAACCCAGTTGGTCAGGATCATTCACCAGTTCTCTCTGTCCAGTTAATGAGGGAGGAAGGCAGCTCTACCTTCAAACCACTTTCTTATTTTAGGATAAGGCTTTCACAGAATTTCATGCCTCGTATTTCCTTCCTCCAAAAGGCAAATGTGTAGTTTTCTTCATCTTTTTGGCATCATTATGGACCCTCAGGACTAAGCAGAGGTAAGGGGAAATGAAGAGGAATGGATGAAATCCAATAAACAGGCTCCAGTAATAAGAGTAGGCTGGTGATTCTGTCCAGCTGCTGTCACTATCCAACAGCTTCCAGAATTCTGTAGCTCTTAGTTCTAGTGACTCCCTTGCAACTTAGTCAGCTTGTCGGGGGTCAGAAACATGGGCATAAAGTGTTACCAACAGCTGGTGAAAACAAATATACCAGGTGGAGGATCTCCTCAACTGTTTTCCTGTGTCCTCATTTTTTATAGTTTGGGTGTGGAGATTTCTTTTTCTGACGTTCTGCGACTGTTGCAATGCAGGGAGGTCTGTTGAGATAACATTCTCACATTTCAGTCAGATACTCTCAAGTTCTAAGTTGCAGTCTGTATTTCTTCCTGGTACTTTCTACGATATATTGCTTCAGCTCTTGTTTAGTTCTCTCTTTATGGCATTTTGTCTACTCTGGATCAACAAAAATACTGGGCTAGAAGAATTCTGGAGACACGTGAAAGTTTTCTCTCCTGAATGGAGGAAAGGAATTATTACCATTATCTTCTCTCTTCTTTACATTTTTGGATATTTCTGATTTTTTTTCCTGATATGGGTAGAATAGATTATTGTGAAAAGAGGTGGGGATGCCCTGTCTCTACAAGTTTCTGGAGGTGCTGGTATGGGAGAGTTTCTGGTATGGAGAGGGTACGCACAGGAAGATCTCTTCCCATGTGTGAATTTACTGTAAGCAACAAACACAGAGGTCCCTCCCCTCATAGATTGCTGGCCAAGCTGTGTAACAACACTGTGGGAAAAAAACACCACCTCCATAAAAGAAATTCTTCAGTTCAGTAAGCAGGGAGTCTATCTCAGTTGGAAAATCTGGATTAGATTTCAAAGGAAGAATGTTCTCCTCTCAAACCACATCCCATCTCAAGAATAGAGAGAAAAATGGATTTTTTTTTTAGGACTGAAATTTCTGCACAAAATTGAATTGGGATAACATTCAACCTTAGTGGTCAAACAGCTAGTTTAATAGGTGAGACTCCATTAGCTTTGACTGTTTCAAGGAAGATTCTGTCACATCATTTGACTTAAGATGTTGTGCCAGAGCAGACAGACTCCCTTTTAAGGAATTTGCTAGACTAGAAGAACTGGATCCGTGCCTGCTTTGATACACTGATGATGGCCTATCATTTGCAAAGGTGTTGTGTGTAAAGTAGTCAGTGAATGTCAGCCTACTGGAAAACTGACAAAGCCTCCTTCTCTTAGAGACGAAACTCCTCAGTGCCCAAAGATTCATATGTCAGTTGTTGCTTCTAACCTTTTCTAATTGAATTATCCTTCTTTAGTGAAAACAATTTTAAAAGTGTGGGAAATGGGGGTACTGCTTAGCTTTTCCTATTAAAAATAAGTATACCCCTCGAAATAATTTATTTCAGGACTTACTGAGCCATGTAACTCAGTCAAAAAAGTGATAATAGCTTCAGATAGGCAGCAAAATTAGTCCTTCTTAACTAGAAAGTGAGAGCTACTTTGAGTTTTTCAAATTTCACTATTATGTGTAGCCCCAGTTACTCGGGCTCTGGCTGAGGCTGGTTTAGTGATGATCTCAGTGGTACTGGAGGCTTTAACCAGAAGCTTGGATCCCCAATCTCCTTCAATGGGGTGAAACGACCTCAAATCTCTGTCTTCAATCCTCGTTAAAACTTTTGGTTGTTTAAAAGTTCTTTTTAAACATAAATTTTCATTTTGAAACAGAAACAAGGGCTTGAAATGCATTTTTTGTCAGAAGCAAGTTTGAGTCTGATTCTGTGCTAGGATTATTTCTAAAGGAAAATCTTGGTTTAACTCAAGTTCCAGTTAAGTCAAAAAGCTAAGGGAAAGTGAGTAGTTTCATTTCTTGTCTAAAAAAGGAAAAATGGCAGGGAAAGGGCTTTTATCTACTTAGATATACTCCTACCTGATTACAATCTTTCCTTTTTTTTCCCCTTCAGTCTTAAGGAAAGTATATGCAGAAAGAATGGATGATAAGAGAACTAGAAGAGAAAGCCAACCCCTTCCATTAATTACCTTTATCTTAGCAGTGGAATAGGCACCTACGCCTTAGGTAGAGAAAGGTGATTAGCATTCAGAATACTGAAGCCCACATCAATTTAGGAAGGGCATGATTTCAAGATAAGTTGAAGGGTAAGTTAGAAAGAAGCAATTTTTAAAAAGCCTAAGTATAAAACTAAGATCAGATCAAATAGTGATTGTTAATAAGAGCTAAAGATTAGTTAGAAGTGAAGCCCCTAATTATACTAGAGTTTTTAATAGACTCATTTTGTTGGAAAAGGTCTTAGAGGTCAACCAATCCAACTTTATATCTGGTTGCAAAGAACAGACACCTCCTCCAACAGACACAAGCCAAAGAGAAGACTTTATTGGAAGGTTATAGAACCTAAGCCTGGAAGGAAGCCATGCCTGGGGAGGGAAGTGGATCTAGGAACTTGATCATTATTTCAGGACTTGTCCCTTCATTTTTTTTTTTTTTTAAGTTGATGCGTATCTCCACACCTGTGGCATAAAGCTGTTGTCTGAACATGACCATGGTTGAAATTCTAAAAGCTGTTTTGAATCCTGAAGTCATAAATACAGATCAATAAAGTGATAGTATCTCTGTGCTAAAATATACAGCCGTACCTTCCAGCATGGGCTCTGTTACTGTAACTGCAATTCTAGACCTTAGTGATGAAAGACCCTAAGCCTACCTATGCCAGTCTTCTTATTCTACCATCAAAAAAAAAAAAAAAAATGTGGACCAAGAAGAAGTTGCAAGTTCAAGATTTCCTAGAGGGTTATCAATAGAATCTGAAGACTTGAGGTTCTTTGATGATTGCTCTGTCAGACATGTGGTGCCTTGGACGATTCTGAGACTGATGACTGAGAAAGAACTTAGTTAAGAACCTGAGTTTTCTGGTGTCAACTGTCTTTGGGCAAGTAGTTTATATCTCCCTGAACCTTCATTTGTATAATGGGGATATCAATACTCCCCATAGGTCGGGGTTGTTGTATGGATTAAATGACATGACCTATGCACAGCTCTTGGAACAATGTCTAGTACATATACCTGCCCCATAAATGATAGCAGTTATTATTATTAATAAAAAAATTAGTCAGCTCTTTGCTGCATAACAAATAACCCTGAAACTCAATGGCTTACAAGAACATTTATTTCCTGCTCACAGGTCTGTGATCAGCTATACCTCTGCTAAGCTTACTGAACTTGGCTCCAGTTTGGGGTTCATGTCTGCTGCATGGGTGTCCTCACCCCAGGAACCAGGCTAAAGAAGCACACCCTACTGGGATGTGTTGTTCTCTTGATGGAGGGAAGATGTGTAAGAAATGGGAACCATGTGATGCTTTTTAAATTCTTTACCGGGGGGCACCTGGGTGCCTCAGTCGTTAAGCATCTGCCTTTGGCTCAGGTCATGATCTCAGGGTCCTGGGATCGAGCCCCGCATCAGGCTCCCTGCTCCACGGGAAGCCTGCTTCTCCCTCTCCCACTCCCCCTGCTTGTGTTCCCTCTCTTGCTGTGTCTCTTTCTGTCAAACAAATAAATAAAAAATTTACAAAAATCTTTAAATTCTCTACCAGGAACTATCACTACTACTTCTGTTCCACTGGTCAAAGCAAGTCATTTGGCCAAGCCCAAAGTCAAGGAGGTAGGGAAGCTACTGCACTCACAAGCAAGCCATGTTCAGGGAGGGAATGAACAATACAATCTCACACAGGAAGGTTGAAAGGAAATCTATGATCATTGAGACAAAGGCCTCTAGAGTAGCTTGAATAGTCTGAAACTAGAACCTACACAGGCTGTCCATAATTTCTCATGTCTTCGAAATTATAGGCCATTTGGGTAGATCCAGGGCAAACAACAGAGTTTGGAAATAGAGATTAGGTATAAAAGGACACAGTAGCATCTATAAAAGGACACTATAGAAACTTTACTTGGTGGAGGAGAGGTTGCTTTAGAGGTCATTTAGTTCAGCATTTCTAGAGCCAAAGGTATTTTAAAGGGCTCACATCCTTAAAGCAGCAATGGTATTTGTTTTCGTTTCCATTTGTCAAAAAAAAAAAAAAAAAAACTCAGTAAATTCGACGTTTATATAAAAACTGTTTCCCTTTTAAATGGAACAGGTCGAGAGCCTCCAGGTGTGTATTGAGGAAGGCTGCCTGGTGGTAAGTGAAGATCAGAGAAGTTTGCTCATGACTTGTAACTTAGTTTATAACACAGATGAACACTACTGGGTACATCCATTCTCATCACACATATTTTAATTGTTTTTATTCTTAGTCATATATTGTTTACATTTGTTCACAATTCTGGATTAATGAGGAATTTAATGAGGAAGAAAAAAACATAATTCTGCCAATTTTTCCCTAGATACTTTTCTCCAGATCCATAAATTTCCATCATCTGAAAAGACTAGCTATATAGAACATCAAGATATCTCTAATATTTCAAAATGTAATGTAAGGGAAAAAAATAAATCAGTGTTATGTATGCATCCTGTCTCTAATGAATAATCTCTTATGGAAATAAGCACTGATGATGTTTTGAGGTCCATTCCAGATTAGAGGACAGCGGAGAACTATTCGGTATTCCCTTTATTCTCATACCTCAGTGCAACTGCAGAGGCCATTCCCTCTGTTTGAAAGGCTCTCTTCCTTCTTCTTTTTCTGGCTGGTGTTCTTATTTAGCTTTAATCCACAGCTCAGCTCTTACTCTCAATTGGGAAAAGAATCACCTTCACCACATTCCCTCAGTTGTGTCTATTGCTCTTCCCTCGGTAGTCCTATAGCACTTGCAGGGAATTATCTCCTTGATAGCGCTATTTCTGAACATGGTTATCGAGTCTGTCTCTCCCACTTGACCCTGAGTTAAGATCGGGGCAACTTGGTATTTTCTGAGCATAGTACCATGTCTCACACCTACAGTGTGAATGGATGAGAGGAAGCAGAATAAGCTTGATGAGATTAGAAACTGAAGAGGATGTGGGCGAGAGCATTTCAGGAAGAAGGAAGGTATACATCAGCAAAGTGAGTGAAAAGACAGAAACTGGCATATACAAGATGTGTTTAAGGAGCAAAAAATGGATGCACATGGCTAGACGAGAGAGTTCACGAGAAGTCCTAGAAAATAGAGTGGGGAGTTTAGGTTTGTGGGAGAGATGCCCACTGTCTTAGCCTGCTTGGGCTGCCATAACAAAATACCCTAGACTGAACACAACAGAAATTTCTTTTCTCACAGTTCTGGAGGCCGGAAGTCCGAGATCAGAGTGCCAGCATGGAGAGTTTCTGGTGACAACCCTCTCCCTGGCTCGAAGACTTGTCACTGTGTTCTCACGTGATGGGAAAAAAGAGAGCTCTGGTCTCTCTTCTTCTTCTTAGAAGGGCACTAATCCCATCACGAGGGCCCCATCCTCATGACTTCACGCAAAGCTAATTACCTCCCCAAAGCCACATCTCCAAATGCCAACGCACTGGGCATTAGGGCTTCAACATAAGAATTTGGAGGAAATACCTTTCAGTCAATACCGTGTGGTTAAGGAACCAGACCTGCCTTAATGAAGCACGCCCATGAGATCTCCACCATCCATCCCTGCCATTCCTGAGGTTCCATTGTTCGTTTAAGAAAGTGAATGAAATCCCAGAAATCAACATTTCCAATTGAAGGGGATTGAAAGCCAAAGGGCAAGAGCAAAATAACCTTTTAATTTCTGAGATGAATGAACAAAGTAATTTTTGTGAGTGGTATCTTCTATTTCTACAGCAGCCATAAATCATACCTTTGGGAGCTGTACCATTTTACTTTTAAATGTACGTTTTGAAAAGAACACAGTCATTTCTTATTATGCTTCTTTTGTACAATTTCGTTGCATTCATCACGAGTCAGAGAGTCCTATTGATTCTATGGCAGGAAAACTGTTATATTCATAGCCCAAGTGCCTACAGATTAGCACAGGCATTTCACATTAGCTGATTGGGAGGGTAAAGCAGTCTTCCTCTAAGATTTACTGCTTTCTCCATTTATTCACTGTCCATTTTTCATTATATTTCATGTCTGGATTCCTTTCATTTGGTACATTCTCTTAAGAATCGCCATCCACAGTATGATATTTTTATCCATTTCAGAAGTTTGTGTCCATTTGCAAATGATTCAAGCCAAGATCGAGAATTCTGCTGCCTGATTTGCGGAAAGTTGTTGCTGTCCAAAGATTTGCTGGGCATGTCCCATTGATAGATAGTACAAATATACAGTGTTAATATAATGGGAAAACTCCAGAGTATTTCCATAGCTCCTGACTATTGAATAATATACAAAAATATATGACTTGGGGACAGCTGAAATTGTTTCCACACTTTGAGCTCTGCTTCCATTAGACTGGTTCACAATATTAGATTGAATCCCAAGGTGCTACTGATAATCATCAGCTGTTTTTCTTGCCCAGTCTCTTTGTTTAAATGTATTCTTTCATTATCCATGGGCTTTTGAAAAAAATGGGGGAAAGAATGTTTTTAATTGAATAATCTGTATTCTGTCAGGTATTCTTTCTCTCTAGGAAGGTATATGGAAACTTACTTTGCTATTTTTATTTATCCTGCCAGTGTAGTATATTGATGAGAGAATGGAGATCCAATAGTGTTAAAACAAGACATGAAATATTGATTAATTCTTTTTTTAAATTCCCTTTTTACTCCTGAGTGTAGCAGATTTCAGAAGCTGCTGCCAATATTGTGCTCTCCAACAAACCTCCATTATTGGGAGGGTCTTGATCCCCTTTGGGCTTTGATAAATGATAATTATACTTTTAAAATGTTTGCTTGGAGTGCCCCAGGCCTTGTTTTCATCAGTTCATCGAAGAAATGAGTAAGAAACAGTAAAATTTCGGCTGAAAATTTTGAGCCAAAGGCCCCCAAAGGAACCATTCCATGAAGAGGAAGCAGCCAGAGACTGAGGCAACTTGTTCCTACCTGACACATTTTTCCTTTTCCCATTGCACATTCCCCATTGCAGGTCAGGACTTGCCATTTGGGTCTAGACCAAGTGAATTTGCTGATTCCTAGGATTGTATTGAGAGGTAAGATAATAATGATTTCGTATTGACCAAACCTGAATGGCTTCAGATAGGTTTGTAAAGAAAGAGAAAGAAGTAAGATGTTTGGCTGGTTGAAGAAAAGCAGTGGGACAGTGAGCTGAGTGGGCAGAATGGGAACTGTAGATAGGGAGAACCTGGATTTTTAGGATCAGGGACATCCTCAAGGCAAGCCACTCAAGTCAAGAGGAGGCACTGGGGAATCAAGAAATCTATTGCCCTTTTAGGGCACAGGTGATCTTGGAACAGACGAGAATCTGGTGAGCTATGAAAAAGAACTTATTGCACAGAGCAGCACCCCCCAAAAAAGAATTATCTCATCTAAAATATCAATAGTACTGAGATTGAGAAACCCTGATAAAGAGAAAGTGCTATTATTTCATCCATCAAAGGCAAGTTTCTTGAGTTCAGAACCCAAGTCACTGAGTTAATGGTGTTCAATAATTAGCAGGGCATCCTGTGAATAAAGAGTAGATTCAGTGTAATCCCATTTTCTTTTGAAAAGTATCCATTTTAGTTTCTTCAGTTCCTCCCCTGAAATTCCCCAGAAGGGAAATCTCACTCATTAGAAAGTTCGAGCTTTCCAGGCAATAGGAAGAAAATGCTTCACAATGTTTCCAGAAATGAGAAGATGAGAGAGCATGCTCAGAAGCAAAAGTACAGGTGAATGAAGCATGCTGACAGCCAAAAAGATTGAGATTGGTAAAAATAAGGATAGCTTGACAGACAATGAATCCCTTTGGGCATGTGATGACCTTTAGACATCAAGCAACAGTAAGTAAACATCAAGGGGCAAGGTAGCTTATATTTTATTGGTAATAAACTAGATGAAAGATCATATTTTAAATGATATGCCTTCAAGCATGTGCTATATCAAGGTGTTGACAGCATCATTTTTCCAAGAGATGAGCAAGTAAATTTAAGTCGTTTCCAAGTAGTAAGTATCTTGATTACCAAGGAGCAGTGGGATGCAAAGCTTGGTCAGTGGAAACAAATGATTGATAGCTTCCTCTTAACACTTCTGCCTTTATTTTCCTCGGCATGGCTCATTATTCTGCCACGTTAATTTAAGCTTTCTTATTGTATTGAATTAGGGGTTTAAATTCTCTTATCATCCCTATGGGAATCTTGATTGTTTATTTGTAGATGACAATAATTGTTTTTATCGATCCCCAAATGTAGAAGGTATAAAAAGTGCTATGGCTGATGGCCAGCTGGTACAAAGTTAGTGCCACGTGCATGAGTGACAAATTACAAAACAGTATTTGGCCCCAGACGAGATCCTTTAAGAATTTTTAAAAGCATCTGATAGTTATCCCTAGGTCCCTTCTAGCTGAAAAGCATAAACAATTTTACATACATCGGCTCAAGTCTTTTTGTTGTTTTTATTGAACCCCCAGAGGTCTACTTGGGCATAATTTATACATCCTCATTTCTAGTACACCCACACAGCAGGAGTTTGGAATGGTGTAGCTACAAGAATTCCCAGAGCCAGTGCCATCCAGGCCAGTGAGTTCCATTAGGGACCCAGATCACCAAGGCCATTATTCAGAAGAATTTCTGGATTAATCTAGCAGTTGCCATTATGCCACTATAAGTATTCTGTAGATGACATTAACTCCAAGTATTTTGAGAAGAAACCACTTTGCTATCCCCAGCATGTACTATGGGTAAGAAACCTCACATGATTTTACATCCCAAATTTATCAGAGGCACCAGAGAGAGAAAATGCAACTGTCTAATTAAAGTGCTGTTTTTAGGACAGGACACTTCAGCAGTCTGAGTCCCCGCAGTCAGAACCAAATGCAACACAGCTTACTTGAAGATTTTCAGCCTAACTATTATGATCTGTCTATCCAGAAACAAAATAAGGTTTTGCTTAAAAGTAATAGGTTAGGCTTAAAAGTCATCAAGTATCAGAGACATGGTAAAATTTCCTTATCAGTTAGTAAGATGGAAAGATCTTTGACCAGATGCCAAACTCTGAAATTCTTGACCTTCTTTTCCTGTGGTGAAGAGAAGATAGATATGTAGAGGAACCACTTTGACAATTGTACCCTATTTATCCTTTGCTTCCATTCTGAAAGTTTGCTGTTGAACACTCAAAGTGACTATCTGGATCAGAATGAGCCAGGAGAACTTGTTTTGCAGAGTAGAGGTCCACACATCACACAAATGACCTCCCCCTCACCACACTTTATGCTCGAGCTATAATATTATCTTGGTCCTTGACAGTTAGCCGCTCTATGGACAAACTGACTCCTAGAAAACCACATAAAAAGAAAAACATTTTGCCCTAATTTTGGTTTACTTTTTCTCTCACTCAAATTAAGCTTTACTCTGAATACTATGATCTCATTGTGTCCTTGGTCTTGGACAGCCATTCCAGCACGTTCCATGAGCAATAGTGTGAAAGAGGGAAAAGTTTAGCGACTATAGCTACCACTATTGTGAGGTAAAACTTTACACCCTGTTTATATATGCCTCAGACATTTAGGTGTATGCCCACCACACAAGTGGGCATTAAAGGTGATCTGACTGATTAACATGTTTGTTAGTTACACATTCAGCATGTGTGGAGCATATTATTGTAGACTGGGCAAAGCTTAAAACAGGTTGACTGTTGAGGGTGACAATCACAGAAGCATTTGGTTTTAAAATTGGAACAAATCCTAGATATGACTTAGTTCAACCATCTCATTTTAGAGACAAGGAAACTAAGATGACCCAAAGAGGTTAAATACATTATCCAAGGCTTGGTAGTGACAAAGCTGGAATGTGAAACTAGGTATCCACACTCTCAATTTCAAACTGCACTCTGTACTGACTCTGAAACACATGGGCTTGTGTTTTGTTACATGTATTGTGATGGTCTTGACAGGTGTGCTACCCCCACTAGAACATTTCTTTAAGAAAATATTCATCACAGGGCACCTAGGTGGTTCAGTTGGTTAGCTGTCTGACTCTTGATCTCTTAGCTCAGGTCTTGATCTCAGGGTTGTGAGTTCAAGCCCTGTATTGGGTTCCACGTGCACTTAAAATATATACATATGTATATATATTTTCATATATAAAATATACATTTTCATATATAAAATATACATATGTATATATATTTTCATCACTAACTTCTGGCATAGGATTGCAATAAATGTCTGTTAAAAAAACAAATAAGTGAGACCTACTTTTCTTATTGTGTACAAATAAATGTTGTAATTTTTAGTGATCTCTGCTAGTGCATGGTCAGCCTAGTAATGAAGAAGGTTAGAGAGGATAGAAAGGTTGAAAAAGGTAGAATGAGAAGGCAAAAAGAGGTAAAAGGGATATACAGTTCAAGTAGGAATATAACTGGAAAACAATCAGTACACAGACAAAATTTCTAGATTCAATTTGGGAGCTTTTAATCAAGACTCTTGCCTCTTCTGATCTCTCCCAATTTTCAAATAAGGACATTTAAGCAGATGGTGCGTTAAGCAGATCTCATCATTGCTGCTCTCCCTCAGACCCCAGAAGACAGGACGGACGGCAAGTTAAATTGTATAATAAGCAAAGTTGCTCTTGAGTGTATCCCACTTCCCTCTGGCATATCCCCCCTCCCATTTGGCACCCATTCCTAACCCATGCTGCTGCTACTATTCTTATCCCGGAGGAAAGTGCATGTAACTCCATGTGATCCTGTTTCTGGAATATTTTCCATTTAGAAGACACACCAGGAAGACAACTTACACGGTGGCATTTCAGACTCAGTGGCAAGTGAGCAGAGGGGATGGATATGTATGGACTGGGTTTGTCTCTCCTTATAAAACATCCAAAGTCAATTAAAATAGAAGTGAGAAAATCCAGTTATCATACCCCTCTGTGAGCTTGTGTTGCTCCTGAAATGCTTACATGTTGTAAGTCAATTGATACCAAACAATGCCTGTTAAAAAAAAAAAAAAAAAAGAATCAAAGGATCCAGGGTTCTAAGTATAACACATTGATGGCTTGGTACTGGAGAACTACATCAACAATACAGGACATCAGTGGGAAGTGACTACTGGCTGGAGGGCTGTACCCAGAGAGTGGTTATCAGTGCTAAGTGTCAGTTTCTAGAAGAGCTGGCTATGCTCCAGCATGCCAGGAAGTCTAGATGGAAGGTATGAAATGTAGTCTTTTTTAGAAGTGGTGCTGCACAGTTGCCAGATAACCTGGTGAGACCCAAATGCTCCTATGGGAAGAGATTAAGGAGATAGACAGTCATCTGTTTTGGATGGATTGGGTCCCCTTGGCTAAAGCCAAGTATGGAGATCTAGCTTTTCATCCAGTATTCCTTTGAGCCATTGAAATTTGGCAGACCCTTCCAATCAGCACAACACCTAACTACCTCGGCCACTCTCCCCCTTCGGTTACTATGATTCCCCTCTTTTCCTTAAACATACCAAGCACACTTCCATCTTTATGATTTACCCTTTACAATTTCTCTTCCTGGAACACTTTTCTCTCATATGGTCTGTTGAGCAAGTGGCATCTGTCCCCTATCACCAGAGGTAGAGGTCCAAGCACTTCTTCCCACTGTGTCTTATTTGAACTGCCAAGAAAAACACAACACAGTCAAACACTGGATAGAGCAATACTTTACTCACATAGAGAGGAGATAGAACAAGATCAGCTCTAATAGTGAGCCTTGGTCCTCATGGCCCCTGGGTCCTTCCTGGCAGCTGATTCAGAGCCCTTGGCCTGCAGGCAACCAAGGACCCTGTCCACTCTTGGCAGGGGATAGATATAGTATGCAGTTGACCAGGTGTCATGTAACATGTATACTTAAGCAGAGCAAAGGAGTACACATTGAGTCTGAAACAGGGAAAGATATTCCCACACAAGACAATAACCAGGCACAGGATGTGAGGATCTCTTATAAAGGAAGTGGTCCAGGCTCAAAGCCCATTCTTTTTTTTTTTTTTTTTTAAGATTTTATTTATTTATTTGACAGAGAGAGAGCGCAAGCAGGGGGAGCGGCAGGCAGAGGGAGAAGCAGCGTCCCGCTGAACAGAGAGCCTGACATGGGGCTTGGTCATGACCTGTCAAAGCCCATTCTTAATGCGGCCGAGATGAGAGTTGAAAGACTGCACACGTGAGACCATCTTTTCCAATATGTTCCACATGGCTTCTTACTATTCCCACCCCAGCACCAACAGCAACCTTCTTCTCCCCACCCCAACCCAGATCTTTGCTTCCATTATCAAAGAGGCCTTCTGAGGCCAACCTTTATAAACATAGCCACCTCCAAATCTATGAAGAGAAAATCTTTGGCTGTTTTGATAATTGTTGTATCACCAGCATTTACGACAGTAATTGCACATAGTAGGTGTTCAATAAAAATGTGTTGAAGAGATTGGTAACATAGGTCTTACAAAGGAAAAGTCTTGTCTCATGATGCCTAGAAATCAGTGAAGGAAAACTTTTCAGATGCTTTCATAGAGCAAGTCATTCACCTACACTGCATCCAATTTACACTTAGAAACCCAACAAGTCTTAAAGAAAGTGATATGTCCAGGTAAGCAAGATAACACCATTATCATTCAGTTCCCATCAGGGCTCCAAGCAACTTTAGAAAACCTGTCCTCTGATATACAGCACTAATTCGTGTCTTACAGAAAATCAAATAAATTATTTTTTTACCCGAAGGGAGCAGGATTATTTGACTTCAGATATTTGCCATATGGCTTCTCTTCCATACAGCATAGCTTCTAGGCTTAAGGTAGTAAGAGTGAGAGCATGCCTATAAATTATTCAGAGATAATTCAAAATAAGTGTGTATCTTTGACAGATTGTCAAGTTTCTTAATGCTTTTTCCTGATAACAAGGGCTATGTTTTTGATAAAAGGTTGCTCACTTCTCACCACACTTTATTGTTGTTCTGTGTATGTTTTTTGTTTGTTTTGTTTTGTTTGTTGTTGTTTGTTTCTGTTCCCCCCACAGAGTCCAGTCTGGCTCTTATCTCAGCACGGGGTGGTTTACCTTCATTCTGGCCATGGATGCCTGTTACGGCATTCACGTCTACGGGATGATAAATGACACCTACTGCAAGTAAGATCACAGGAAATTATTTTTATGCATCTCCAATTCTGATATCTTGTCAAAATATCACAATTCATTTTAATACCATAAATCAAGGAAACAGATAAAGCAACAATTATTTCCTGGTGCTCTTTGCTGACATGACATTTTATTGTCAGTGCATCAAGTTGTGACTTTTAGGGGCGATAAAAAGAAAAATATTTACCACAATCTAATGTCAAATGTCAGAAGGAACATTTTCCCCTTAATCAGTGGCATATCAGGGATTTGTGGCTTGGAAATACAGAACAGGTTTAGTGGTTATTTAATTTGCAAAGCAAGTTTGTCATTTCTGCCGCTCTAATGGCCTGATGGATAGCTAGCTACTCAATGGTTATATTTGATCATGAAGGACAAAATGTCCTGACGCCTCAGAGAAGCTGACAGCTTAGCAAGAATTCCTGGAAATTATAGTTTACTAATAAGTGAGTAATCTGCCAGATCCATATTTAAAATAGATATGTTTATCCACAGTATATCCCTGCTGGAAGGATCATTTCTAATTATTTAATAAAACAAACCCTCCTTGCTTCATCAAGGTAATGAAATATACTTCCACACTAACAATTGGCACAATGTAACTCAGAGAGTATTTTAATCATATTGTCAAAATGGTAACTAAGCCACAATCTTCATGATCAAATATTTCTACCCTAAGTATAATGGAGCACAGATGTACCAAATATCTTACCCTGAAAAATCACAAAGCTTCTTTCAAGCTCTGTAAGAGCATCAGGCCATCCGAAGTTTGCCTCCATTATACGCTGTTTCCTCCTTCCAAGATAGGTATATGTTTGAATGCAATTGGTGTGATATATAAATTTTATTTGATTTATTAAGGCACTAAGGATCTGGTAAATCTTCCTAAAAGCTTTTATACATAAAAGCTTTTAACTGAGTTCATGGACAAGAATCATGCATGGGTTTGCAAGTAAATGCATTTACTAGGCCCGTAATGGATTCTTGCAAATGAATGCTTCATTCTTCATCTCAATTCTTCTCCCCTTTTCTTTTCTTTTTTTTTTTTCTTTTTTAGGACAGAAGGATATAGAAAAGTCCCCTATCATTACTATGAACAAGGAAGAGATGAGTGTGATGAATATTTTCTTCATGAACATGCTCCATATGGGGGGCATAGGTTTATCACTGAAAAGAAAGTGTTTGCTAAATGGGCCAAGAAACACAGGATAATATTCACACACCCAAACTGGACAGTGTCTTGATGTTAGTTTTTTCTGATCTTGCCACAACACTTGACATGATCATAATACCACAACTGTGATGCTCATGATGCTGATGATGGTGACGATAAAGACAAAAACAATGACCAAGTTTCTGTACATTCTCCGATACGGATGGTGACTCTGCCAGTAATTTGAACTTGGGATTTCATGGAGGGTGGATGTGCTCTTTACACTCTTTCTGAAGGTTCAACATTACATATACCGCACTTTATAATTTAACTGGAATTGAAATGAAGGCCAGTAACATGACAGCAGTGACCTAAGACATGGGAAGATTATCCTTCAAGATAGCTGCCCAGAATTCTTGAACAGTGAGTAACTTTCAAAAGCCATGGGATTTGGCCTTGTGAGGCAAAGTTATTGACTCTCTGGTCTCTTGAACTTGAGCAGTTCCACCATCTTGAAGAATGGTTGATTGTCAAACACTGACCCAAGAAATGCTATCTGGGTACAAGTATTGTACCCCAGTTACTAGTTAGCCTAGAGGCAGGGAAGGAATCTCTTCCTGACAGACCCTGGTCCTACAGTACCTCCTATAGCTAAAGCCTCAGGCCATTGCCTAATTAACAATGAAGATATCACGGACATCCCACCCATCAGGATTCTTCAACAATTCAAACACTTAATTCAAAATGGGCCAACTAGCAAATCTTGAGGAATTTTCACTCTCACCACTCCATCCTCACTACCCCAAACAATATAACTAAACACGTCACTAGAGTGATCTCTATTACTGCTTAGTTATTTTTGGTCGAGTCCTAAATATTTCAGAAAGCTATTTAATATGTAAGATACCAACACTGTAATAACATATACTGTGAAAGCGTTCTTAAAACATAACCAAAAGGGTTTGCTAACTGTGCTTCAACATCCAACACAAAAATATATGCTTTTTAAAATCATGAAACAAGGAAAGCAAAGCATATTTTTACATCAATTTGTATCCTACCATACTTCATAATATATATTTGTATATTCAGATTTCTACTTTATAGGCTCAGCTGCATCTCTCCATACATTACATTATCGTTGCCAAGTGCCAACCACTAGACATGGAGAGGAAATGATTCCTTGTATTCAATCTGACCAGAGCTTTTGCCTTCTTGGGGTTCATTTTCCCCACAGTGTATCAGTTGTTATACCAGAATAACAACACTAATAATGACCTTAATGTCCAAAGTGCTTTGTCATTTAAAGTCCTTATACATATGCTGTCCTATGTGATGCCTGTGACCACCCCACTGGGCTATTGCCTGCACATTCTGACATCCTTAGCAGATGATCTGCAATTTGTTCATTGCTTTGATATATTCCAGATCTTTCCCTCTGCTAATATTTGTATAGAATAGCATTTATGTAGACTAGTAACCAATTGATTTCAGTGCCAAATAAATATATTATATCAGGATTTTGCAAAAAGTATCACAAGGATCATCCTGGCCATAGACTAGGACTCCTGTGAACATAGGTACTTTTGAATTTTTTTTTTAATGACTTTTTAGGTAGAGAAAAATGAGGAAGCAGGGACAACAGGAGGGAATGAATGCAGAGAAATACAGTTTCCTGTCCCATCTTGAGATGACATTGTTCTCCATACACTCATTGCTCATTAAATATGAGAGGCTTGATTTGCTGAGAGAGTGGCCGAGAGACCAAAAATATCCTTGCAAATGATTCAAAAGACACAGCCGAGCTTAATTGACAGAATGATTTGAAGGATGAAAGTGATGACGCATTTCACGTGAGCAGCCTTTTGCAGGTCTTTACCAGTGCTGGGTCCCATGATAAGTTCTCATTAAATGGGGCCATCCTGGGCAAAAGCCTCTTTGCTGCTCTCTGCTTGCCATTTGGTTAACACCAATACTCAGAGCCAAGAAAATGGCCAAACGCCACTTCCATCAACACTCCTGTTTTTTCCTCGTGTGCTTTTCAGTTCTATGTATGTCAGGTTTTGTTGAGCGGACGATGGATGGAAATGCCCACTCAAAGAAAAATAAACAGATGCAAATGTTAAAATTGTAATACAGATAGTTTTCCCCCCTGTTTTGACACAGAAGTTCCACTTTTAAATAAAAAGGAACACTTGATTATCAGAATGCTTCAGGGAATGCCATAATTTATTTCGTTTTCTGGTAAAGGGAGGGTTAAATCGATTTGTTTTAGTCCTTACTAATAAGACACTTTGCCCCCTTCCTGGCTCCCCTGCCTCTCCATGAAAGAGACTTTGCCACACCCACACGTACCCTGCTGTGGGAGGTGTGTGTAGAAAAGTCAGTGTTTCCTCTGGAAGGGTGAGGGGGGGCCTCCCCTCTCCTCTCTTCCTTCCTCTCCCTTCCCCCCCTTTTTTCCTTAACTGAACCCCAACCCCACTTTCTATTGTTGTCTCTTGCCTCCTTTTCTCTAAAAGTGGGAAACAAAAAAACCAGTATTCTTAATTTGGAAACCTAATTAGATGATTTCCAGTGTAATCAGCATTTTGATAGAATCACGTAACTTACTTTTCTCTGCAGTCTTAGTGTTCCCTGCTTCCATTTCCTGTTCCTCTTTACCCTCAGCTTCCCAATTCTAGTGGAAATACAAAGTGTAATTTCTCCCATATTGAGAAATTTGTCATCTAAGATTTACGGATAGAGAAGAGAATGACAAAGGAGCAATTCAAACTTGTCACACAAGTTTCTGGCCAATTTCACTGGTTCTAGCCAACTGAAAGATTTCATCCAGCAGCTAAACATTGAAGAATTCAACCAAACTCACTCATCACTGATGTATATGTATTCCAGAAGTTAATTAACATCTGTAAAAAACAAACATATTCCAATTCCATCCAAGGCTCTAGACAATTGGACTATTGAAAATGGCCACAATTTGCTGAAATCAGCGTTAAAAACATGCAAGCTAGAAATAATAGAGTAAATATTATTTTTAATTCTGCAGCATTTTAGAAAAAAAGCAAGGAAATTTAAAAAGAGTTTTAAAATGAATGTTTGAGTCCTTTCTAAGTTAGCCTTGTGACTAAGTAGTAATGATTTATATTGTTATGATGGTAATGTGAATTAGAAAACTTCTAGACTATATCTTACCTTGCTATGAAACCTATCGAAGAAAAACCAATTTGGAAGGATGTTTGTATATATACACATAGAGTGTGTGTGTGTGTGTGTGTGTGTGTCTAAAATCATACCTGTAATCCTATATTTTTCAGTGATGTGTATGAATCACAGAAAACCTATTTTAGACTTCAATGAAATTTGTTGGTTTACATTTTGAATCCTGATGAAAAAATAAAGCAAAAATCCAAATTAAACATACCGATTGTAAAGAGTACATAAGATAATATTCAGTGGCTGGCCCACAGAATAAAGCTGGAGAAGCAGCTCTATCTAGAATTGAGAACACAGTTAGGTGCCGCAGTTGTCACAGATCAGACCTCTAAGGATAGCAATCTCTATTGTAGGCTCTGACGATCGCAGTTCAGCTAGTCACACTAAAAAACACTACATCAAGCTGCATTCACACTGAAGTGAATGAACATTGGTCCCCTTATTCAAATAAGCCTGTCTTTGACATAAGCAAAACTCAGATTTGCATGGTTTTTATTATATGGCTAGAGAACTGTGACCATGGTGAAAAGAGAAAAGTGTATAAGGAGATTACACTTTGAGGATTTGAAATGAATCAGCCGTTGTGGGAGCAAGTCTGAATTGGGGACTCTGCTGACCTTTCCAGAAGTATAAAGCCATCAGAAGAGAATCACTTTTGAAGGAACATATCCCGGTAATTGTCCATATTCTCTGTTATCTATGTTTATTGC
The DNA here is from genome assembly GCF_004348235.1 of Phoca vitulina. Lineage (NCBI taxonomy): Eukaryota > Metazoa > Chordata > Mammalia > Carnivora > Phocidae > Phoca > Phoca vitulina. Next base: position 38,713,936 of record NW_022589705.1, on the reverse strand, counting down.
TAAGACTGCACAACCTTCTGTTATCATGAAATTGTAGGACTAATTTAAGGAATGTAAAAGTGAGTATCTTACTTCCTTGTTGTTAAGAATGATCAAGCTACTGATACTCCTCTAAGAGCTGTTGAGTATGGAAGGTGCTTGGTATAACTGGCATGTCCTATTGTCCAATTATCTCCAGACACCAAGTGTCCTAATTCTCAAACCACTTCGGCTGCTCGTTAGTGAAATAATCTATCTGCACTGGCCGGTAAAATTCTACCCTTTGTTTCCACACCTGTCTCTGTACCACATGTGATCTTCCAGGGCAGATACCCTTCTGGAAGGTAAGTCACAGCCCCAAGTGCTCCGCAGGACTTAATCATCATGCAAGATTAAAAGAGTTTTTTCTTTACTTTTTTTTTTTTTTAAGATTTTATTTATTTATTTGACAGAGAGAGACACAGCGAGAGAGGGAACACAAGCAGGGGGAGTGGGGGGAGGGAGAAGCAGGCTTCCCGCGGAGCAGGGAGCCGGATGCGGGGCTCGATCCCAGAACCCTGAGATCATGACCTGAGCCGAAGGCAGACGCTTAAGGACTGAGCCACCCAGGCACCCCTGAAAGAGTTTTTTCTTTACAGTCCATTCATATGATATTGTTGGAAGAGGAGAATTTTGAAACTATATTCATTAGGCTCTGAAAATGGTTTCTTTGACTCCGAGATAGCATATTGTTTTGTTGCTTGTTTTTGCAGAACCTTAGAGAAGCCACTAGAGTAAAATTCCATGTAAACTGCTAAAGCATCAAATCAGAACTGTCCTTGGGCATTGTAACTTTGCAGAAAATCTCATTTAGTTTTTTTAAGTCCTCTACTTTTTTTTCCCCTTTTCAGAATAGGCACAATTTGTTTATGGAGTAGAAAAGCTCTTCTTTCTCCACAGACATGTTTCCCTTTGTTCATGCCTTGGAGACTTCAGAAAAATAGAAGCTCACTTTCATAAAAGTGAAGAACATCTTGACGAATAAATAGCCAACTTCATATATTCACATTTTTGCCTATATAGTGAGCAGTGTCTCCTGAGAAACTCCAAAGAGACACACACCAGGGCATTTCATGGTTCCTTGTTACTAAATCTTCAAAGTACTAATTTCCTTGTGTTTAACTTTGTTGTCATTGCTACTGAGTAAATACCCATTTCTATTACATACAGTATATTTTATGCTTTATGCTTATGTAGTCTCTCATTCACTTTAAAAACCTGTAATCTTCATCTATTTATAGTAGAGACTGTAAGCGCACAGTTTGTGCACTTGGTGAGCTTTTTTTCTAGCATCATATTGCTTTATTTATAGGCACCGTGCCTTAGAATAAAGCTTACTAAATGGCAAAGGGCTACTGGAGTATTTCAGTTTGGTTTGTTTTTACAAGATAAGTGAAGAGTTGTGAACAAAGCCAGAGAGTATTTGTCATTGAAAGAAAAAAAGCAAGGCAGGAGTGGGGGTGAGGGGCAGAGGGAGATACTCAATGTACTCAGTACCCAGGGCAGAAAGGCGTCCAGGGTACTACTGCAGACAATGACAAGAGAAAATGTTGGTCAGCCTCCAGAATATGTTCTGTCCACAGTAACTATCTAATGCTGAGGCATATTTCAATTCTTGCTGTATCAGACCTGATAGCAAGTTGGGTAAGTACGTACGCTGCTTAAAATACAGAAGTCTTCATTCTTTCCTCCCTCCCTCCTTCATTACTTCCCTCCTTTTCTTCCTCCGCTCCTCTTTTTCTCCCTAATTTTCTTTCTAGAAAACTCAGCACTCTTGAAGCTGAACATTATATGTGGGCAGTTTCTCATTTTACAAATCAACTTCTAGTACTCTACCAAACTCTGTAGGCAACCCCTATTTGGATATGATCTTAAAATGAGTCTTCTTTGGGAATAAAATTATAATAACTTATATGCCATGTTTATTATAGGGCTGTATACCTCATTCAATCCCCTCAAGTACTCTGTGAGGTATGTAATGTTACTTACTATCACTGTGTCACATATAAAGAAAGAGAAGCACAAAGAGGTTAAGTTGCTTGACCAAGGTGGCACAATGAGGTTTTTATAACCAGGCAGTGTGACCCAAAGTCCATACCTAGTTGGAGCAGGCTAATAGGTATAACCAATGACCCCAACATTTCAGTGACTTAACAATAAGGTTTGTTTAGATGCTCCTCTCCAACCAGCTTGTCTCTAAGGATGATTCAAAGACACAGGCTCCTCCCATCATGTGGCTTTGCCCTCCTCTGCACCCTTAGAAACTGCACAATTTGGCCTGCTAATGGGGAAAGAGCATGGAGGATTCTGCATTGGAAGGTTTCATACATAAGTCCAGAAGTGGTGTGCAGACTCCATCCACATTCCATCAGACAGGCTCAGTCACGTGGCCTGGTAGAGGTGAGCAGTGTTGTCTGGTGTCCCAGCAGGAAAAGGACCAGAGATTGGTGAACATGTAGCAGTCTCTGTCATAATATTCTTAGTCATGATAACATATAGCTTAAAAAAATTACTGTTTTGTGCAACTGTATGGATGAATTATGTTGATAATCCTTCTTAAGAACACTTAAGAAAAAACTTCTCTTCACATGGATGTCAGTATCTATACCCAAACAAAATAAACGAGGGAACAAAATATTGTTCTAGGTCCTATAATGTCAAAAAGAGGAAATTTTTTCCCTTACCCAAAGAAATAAAGACAAATTAACATGCTAGCAACACTTTCAAGTGACTTAATTCTACCAACAGTAGAAGTAACGTGACTTTTAATGTCTTACTGACCTTTGATTAACATAAGATAGATAGATCCATCCTTGCCTCCGATCAACCAGTTTTGTGTTGTGTGCCTCTTTCCTTTGTAAGATGTCACAAAGATCAACTTCCCTTTTCAACTTCCCTTTGGTCTTCAGGTCTATGCAATGTTGTGATTATTTTTTTTTAAGTAAAAAATGAAACTGGTGGTTCTCATGTCTGAAAATAACAAATATCTCTCATGTATGTCCCTCTCTTTCTCTGTGCACATTGGCATATGAGCTTGTTCAAGGAAAAGAGTCCTAATATGTCCATATTTCCCTTGTCCAGCACATGGTATATTCCCATGGAGAGAGGCCCTTCAGAATGTTTCTCTTCAGCTCCCAACATTTTTCTTCCTTTCTCAATATTTTCTATTTTTGCACATTATTTTCTTTAAGCTATCTAGAAATCCTTTTCCCTTAATGCTAACAGAATTCCACATCCTAAAGTTCTTTCTCACCTAATAGGAAACTATTTGCTGTCTTGGGAAAAATGCTTTGTATGTTAGCATATAAATTTTCTTAGTTTGTCCATTGAGAGAGATTAGTTGAGACTCTAAAAACAAAATAATTAGAGAAGAGAAGCTGCCAGTGTTTACCTTCTTCCAGATCAATGTGGAATTCCTTTTAAGGACAAGAAACTATAGCACCTGGTTGGTAAATCACATAAGTTTGAATTTCTGGGTAAGGCTTGTTAACAGGTGATAATATCTGAAGGTGCTTTAAAGGATTAAATGGAGGTTCTTACCAGCCCTTAGCCCATGGCTAAAGCTGCTGAATAACACAAATACACAGTATCTACACACACTGGCAGCATCTTACACCATGCATTGTTAAGAGTTCTTGCATCTATCATGGGTAACATTTTGCAAACATACAATTTTCTATGCTTATGAAGTCAGTTAAAAATCTACGTAATCTTCCATAATAATTTTCCTCCACATGCCTAAATTTCCGCAGAAGTATAACAGATACAATGCAATTCACTTAGAATGGTTTTCCATCTTTAGTGGCAGTTTTATCTGAACTTAAAATGGTTTGTCCAACACATCTTTTGGTGATGCTGATTATAATGGGTTTCATCCCTAGTTAAAAAAAAAAAAAAAAAGGATATACTCTATTATCTTTGATAGATAAAAGGGACATTAATGTCGAATGAGGACATTAATGTCATGCAAATGGATCTGTGGATCATGCAGAGCTGTGAGTGGCTGTTCAATATGGAACAATATAAAAAGGGGAAAAAAAGCATTCAACAACACAAACATATGGGTTCAATACAACCAAATGAAATTTGACAGGAACAAATGTAAAGCAGGGCACTTAGGTTCGAAAAAGACAAGAGCATGACTTAACAGCAGTACTCATGAAAAGTATTTGGAGGTTTTAGAACACTCTAATGTGATACATAGCAATTTAAAAGGTCACTGTGACCTAAGATGCGTAGAAGAGTCTAAGTCAAGATAGCAAGGTTCAGAATTGATCAGATTACTTCTGGAAATATTTTTAAAAACTTGTTTTTTCTCCTTAATAAGAAATTGCAAGCATTTTCCCAATGTCACTAAATTGTCCTAAAACATTTTTAATAGCTATATTGTGCCATAATGTATTTAACCATTCCTCCATCATTTTTCACTATATGATGAACAGGCTTGTTTATGAAGTTTTGGACTCTTCTCTGATTTTTTCTCTTTTATTGTACCAACTTACAGAGGTGACTACTTCCCGGCACCCTTGCCAAAAATTGGTGTTATTTTTTCCATCTTTGCCAATTTTACATATGCTAAAAATGTTATCTTGCTTTAATTAGCATCTAGCTGATTACTATGGAAATTAAACACTTTTGCATATTTCTTGGAAATTTGTATTTCTTCTTTCATGAATTAGTTCTTCCTACTTTTCATTGCAGTGGAAGTCACAATACCTTAAAGATACAGACAAGTGAGAATTCATTCAGAAGAAAGGGAACAAGTGAAGGGCAACCAGGATCACAAGAGAACCAGAAGTCGTGTTGCACCAGAGATTAGAAACATTTAGCTAGTGTGATAGAAGGTTTTAGGAAGAACTAAATTCAAACATTTAAAAGGCATTAATGCAGGTACAAAATGAGTTTCAAATTCTGTGGCTCCATTGAACAGAACTACAGCCAATGTGTAAAATTTCAGATTTTATCTCAAGAGATTCAGAAAAATCCAAAATTAGAGTGTAGGTTTTTAGAATGAGTAAATTTGTGGAAAGTATTCACAGACAGATCAGACTACCTACTTGTTCAGTATTTCATGTGACTAGATAGAAAGTTGGATTCCTTGGTCCCCGAGGTCCCCTCCAAAACACATGTTCTATGAAATGGGATGCAACTCCATGAGGGAAAGCAAGATTTGACACGGAAGCTCTGAAAAAATTAGCCTAAAATGCTTGAGTGTGGGGGCTCCTTGCCTTAGCAGCAGCATATTCAGATACTATCTCTTAAAACAAGTTATTTCTAGGGGCGGAAATCGGAGGGGGAGACAAACCATGAGAGACGATGGACTCTGAAAAACAAACTGAGGGTTCTAGAGGGGAGGGGGGTGGGAGGATGGGTTAGCCTGGTGATGGGTATTGAGGAGGGCACGTTCTGCATGGAGCACTGGGTGTTATACGCAAACAATGAATCATGGAACACTGCATCAAAAACTAATGATGTAATGTATGGTGATTAACATAACAATAAAAAATTTTAGAAAAAGAAAACAAGTTATTTCTAGTGATAGCAAATTTCACCAAATTCATGTTCCGAATTGGTTCCCAAATGTTGGGAGTACATTCCATAGCTGGTCGGTGCACACATGTACATGCCATTACCACCAACCCCAACTCTAATACTGCTGATCGCTGACTTCATCCCTGAATGCTTCACAAGGAGCTATAACTTCCTTTGCTTCCCAGTGGGGGAAATTTGTTCACATTTCACACATTCATATTTTTATATACTTGCTATTGTGCTATGTCTTTGAAATGTAATGACTCAAGAAAATTACTTTTGATATCATAGCATTCCTCATGTTGGTAATTTATGATAATAGATGTCGCTGTAGATTTAAGAGTCATTTATATTGTCCACCTTTTCCTATTTCTGCTAGATTAAATAAATTCTTCATATCGAGTTTTGCTGCATTTTTCTGGTTTCTAGTCTGTATCACTCACTTTCAATATATTTATAATCCTTTTATCTGGTCTTTGTAGTTTCAAAAAATGGTGCCTTGGATATTTTACATTTTGAGCAATCAATGCCCTTTTCAAATTGCCCTCTTAAGGTTTTTGTAAAATAATATTCTCTATAATACTTTAAATTACCTGTCTTTTCCTTTACTAGACTTAATCCAAGAAGACTAATTGAACATTAAGCATTTTAATCATCCCACACTGTCAAACCTGTCTTCTCATTACTGAGAATTGGATAGGCCATGAGCTTAATTGTGTTCCTGGCAATGTAAGTAGACTGGAAGCTTGCTAATATGATTAGTATATAACTATAGAATTAGTCCTGGTATTTATTAATATCTGTACAAAAATATTATTTTAACAAATGTACATGGAATATAACAAAATTCATGGTACTTTGTTAGTGCTTTGGAGAGAACAGAGATGAGTAGGCTATGGTACTTATCTTTATGGAGTTTACAAAAAAAATTAGAAAACTAAATCAAAGTTCCAAATAACTACAAGATAACCCAGAACAAGTTAATGGCCACAAAAATGATGCAAATGAAAATGTTGCATATGTTACAGAAGTAAAAGAAATCTAAGGAAAGAATTCAAATATAAAAATTGTCATTACATTATATGTGCAAGTAATGTTCAAATATACCTATAGGGTGATTCAAACTCTCAGGATGACGCAGCACATGGTGGATCTCAGGAAGTGCATCTTGAATTTCTATTAACAATGCCTTATAGAAATTATTAATACAGGAGACAGCCACCAAGACATACACTTTCATCTAACACAAGATGAGGCTTTCTGACAGCAGTATCTTGTAGAAGTAGAGCAATGTTTGTTTGAAAATGTAGGAGTTATTTTTGAAAAGTGAAATGAAAATGTCCATGGTATAGTAAAATGCTAAAAACTCTTCTCCTGTCTGCTCTGAAATCTGCTAGGGGACCCCAGGGTTCAGTCAAGCCTCTGGTACTATTTTTAAATGTATTCATTGAACAAACAGTACCTTTCAAAGACATTTCAAAGTAAGCTGTGAATTCAAATAGCATAGGATGTGGAACCAATGTAGGTGTAAATATGGATTCGTTTTATCCCTTCTATCCATATAGATCAATTAGTCTTGTATTATTATTCTTGATATGCATTCATTCTCAGCTTTAGCAGTTACCATGAATGTGAATTACCCTGATTATGCTTTTTCTTATGATGTTTTCATCTATACTTATCTACTGAGCTTAAATGAAAATTTTCTAATGTAATGATAGCTATATGCATCTAACTGGAGACTTAAGCAGGGCTAAGAAACAGACTGGGAAAGTAAAAATCACTATATGCACCTGTCCCGACTTTCACTTGTCTACAACTTCCAAAGAAAATCTAAAAGAGGAGTCACACTTATGTGATTAAATGGCTTTCATGACCTGAATAACCTACTTATGGCTTTGTGGAAGTGACCTAGTCCAGGAAAAAGTACTGGTGGTAGGAGAGTTATTCTGGGTGGAGAATGGGTAAAGGGAGAGGAGATAGCTAGCTGTAAGATTAATACCTTCCATGTCTTTTCTCAATCTCTGCTGAAATCTTATGTTCTTTCCAAAAGGCTCTTCTCCATTATCTATTCAGCTAGAAGGGCTACCCAGGTGATCTCATGAGTTATGGTTATTGAATCCAGAAAGAGATCCACATATACTTGGTCAACTGATTTTTATAAAGATGCTGAAGTTATTCAATGAAAAAGAATAGTCTTTTCAATATATGGTGCTAAAACAACTGGATATCTATATGGGAAAAAAAATGAATCTCAACTCTTACCTCACACCACATAGAAAAATTAACCTGAGATGTATGATTGATCTAAGCATAAAAGGACAATAAAAATTCTAGAAGAAAACAAAGTATAAAATCTTCCTTACTTTGGATTAGACAAAAATTTCCTCAGATACAAAAAACAAAAATAATAAAAGAAAAATATTAACAAATGGAGATTTAACCAAATTAAAAATGTTCTGAAAGACATTGTTAAGAAAATGAAAATGAAATGAAAATAAGTCACAGACAGGAGAACATATTTGCAATACACACAGCCAACAAATAATTGGTATCCTGAATATATAAAGAACTTTTACAACTCAATAATAAAAAGATAAACACCTCAATTTAAAAAATGGGCAACCAATTTGAACATATGCTTCACAAGGGAAGATACACAAATGGACAATAAGCACATGAAAAGATGCTGAACATCACAGTGAACAGGAAATACAAATTACAGTGGAACACTCTACTAGGCATAAGGGACTTATTGGGTGAAAAATCTCAACACAGTTCCTGCCTTTATGAAAGTTTACAGTGTAATGAGAAACACAGAGAAGTGAAGAGGCATTCACAAACAATGAGATAGTGCTGGGAAAGGAAAAATACAGGTGCTTTGGAGGTAATGACAGAGGAAATCCTAATACAGACAAGACGTGGAAAAGGGATTATCAAGGCAGACTTCCTGATGAAAGTGAATTTAAGCTGAGATCAGAAAAATGAATGGAATCAAATTGAGCAAAGGAGGTATGAAGAAGATAAGCATGGACAAGGAACAGTATAATATAGAAAAAGATGAAAAGAGAAAGCATGACAAGTTCAAAAATCTAGGTTTACTTACTATGGCTGGCTTGAGGAAAATCACAGGGATGAGAAGTGGAAAGTGGTGGTTAGAGATAAATATGCAACTTAATAAGTCTTATAGGGTGTGATTAGGAATTAGAACTTTATTATAAGAGCAATGCATGGAAAGCATAGAAAGGTTTTAAACAAAGACATATACCTGACTTGCTTTTTAAAGGATCACAGAGAGGGGCGCCTGGGTGGTTCAGTCATTAAGCATCTGCCTTTGGCTCAGGTCATGATCCCAGGGTCCTGGGATCGAGCCCTGCATTGGGCTCCCTGCTTAGCGGGAAGCCTCCTTCTCCCTCTCTCGCTGTGTCTCTCTCTCAAATAAATAAATAAAATCTTAAAAAAAAAAAGAAAAGGATCACAGAGAAAAGAGAGAAATCAAGTTGTTAGCTTGAACAATTGGGCAGATATTGATATTACTATTTATGATAGGAAATGTAATAGAAGAAGCAATTAGAGATTGAGTTCTAGACATGGTCAGTTTGAGGTATATATAGGACACTGAAATGAAGTTTTACATATGAAGCTCAAGAGAAAGGTCTAGTCTAGAGATATAAATTTGGGAGTTATCTGTGTAATAGAGAATAGGATGTGATAAGTGCTATGATAAAAATACGTACAGAATAACATAAAGGCCTGAAGACCATCTATATTAATTATCTATTGCTGTGTAACAAATTATCACAAACTTAGTCACTTCAAACGACACACATTTATTATATCACAATTTCTGCAAGCATGGCTTATCTGGGACCTCTTCTATACTGTTTCTCACACAGCTGCAATCAAGGTGTTGACCAGGACTGACACCCCATCAGAATTCAGCTGGGGAAGGATCCACTTCCAAGTTCATGTGGTTGTTAGCTAAATTCAGTTCCTTGATGGCTGTAAGCTGGAGGCTATTCTTAATACCTTGCCATGGGGGCCTCTCCATAGGGCAGCTCACCAACACGGCAGCTTGCTTTATCAAAGTCACCAAAGGAGGCGCCTAGGTGGCTCAGTCATTAAGCATCTGCCTTCGGCTCAGGTCATGATCCCAGTGTTCTGGGTTAGAGCCCCGCATCGGGTTCCCTGCTCAGCAGGAAGCCTGCTTCTCCCTTTCTCACTCCCACTGTTTATGTTCCCTCTCTAGCTGTCTCTCTCTGTCAAATAAATAAATAAAATCTTAAAAAAAAAAAAAAGTCACCAAAGAAACAGTCTGCTAGCAAGATAAAAGTTAAAATCTCTTGTAATTTAATCATGGACATGACATCACCTTAATGTTAAGATATTCTAGTGGCTAGAAGCAAGTTCCTAAAGAGGAGGGGATTACATAAAGCCATGAATACCAATAGTCAGTATCATTACAGAGTACCCACAAGCTATCTACCTCTCCATCTCTACCCCGAAGAGGTAAAAAAGCTTCCACATGAAAGTGATGCATGAATCTGGGGGGAAATATGTGAATTCTAAATAGTAAAAAGCAAAGGGCAGATTGGTGATGTCTCAGTTTCTCATCTTGATATTGACTGGTAAAATTTCTATATCTTCCTATGTCAGAATTGACCATAGATCAAATTGACCGACATATACAAAGCTGTAATAAATCTAGTATATAACTTGAAAGAATGACTACAACTAAAAATAATCCCATGGAGTTCCCTTTACAAAAAAAAAATCAATAAGAGGGGGAAAGATTTTAAGAAGTTACCATGTTTACAAATGTACAAATGAATGGAGAAAAGAATATTACATAGTTAGAGTGGAGTTCTGGTAGTAAAAAGCAGCATAGCAGGTGCATAGGTATAAATGAAGGAGTATTAATTCAGTCATCAAGAGTCGAGGGAGTAAAATCTGTTTCTAAATATGCTTTGTTTATTATTTGACTTCCCAAACAAAAACAAACACATCGGGAATTGAGAATCCCAGACATACTGGCACCAGATAGGTTCTGAGATGATGGAAAGAGGACAGAAACAGTGAGAAATTCAGTCAAGTTTTTAAAATTGGTGTGATGGTAGGAATACTGTTTCCAGAAATGCAATGAGCCATAGGCTAGAAAAAAGGAAAAAGAACTGAGATCACATTTTCAATTAGGGTAAAACATGCATCATCAATGTTAAGTGTATAGAAGGGAAATTGCAAGATCTCAAAAAAAAAAAAAAAAAAGACAGAAGTATCTTTCACATTTGATATTCTGAATGAGCAATATTTATCAGATTAGTCATTTATAATTTATTCATTTAATAAATATTTACTAAGTGACCATTGAAAGTTTAAGTAAAAGCAGTTTGGAACTTTTCTTTAAGTAGGAAACTATAATATTTCAAATTAACACTCAGGCCTGGTGCTAGGTTATCTGTATCACAGCTGGAATGTGGCAAAGGAATGGAGAAAAAATAAAAAAGAGCTTTCGGATCTATACCACCTATGGCTAAAATGAAGTTGTTATTTCCTCTCTGGCTCTAATGACAGAAAATATTCCTGACTTGGGGACACAAAGTGACAATTCAGAACTCTTGACAGGAAGAAGAAAATTAAATTTAGAATATATTCTAAGTAATAATTTCAGAAACTTTTTTGATTGTGATCTTTCTCAATGGAAAAACTTAGTGGATGATGTAACTCTGGAGTTGCGTAAAAAAAAAGATATCCAAGTAAAAATAATAGTAAATAATCTCAAGTATCATATTTGGTTCTCTTCTTGTACTCTATATTAATGCTTGGTCGCTGTTATTTTTATTTTCCCAACACAGATTCTTTTCTTTTTCCTCTTTCTTCATCTGGTCATCTAGTAACAACCATGATTATCAGGGTGAGTCTATAATCCATGATGGGCCAAACTTCGGACCATATCATCTTGCCCATGGTGATTGGTTTGGAATGGTTATCTATCCCACCAAAGTCAATCAGATCTCATTCCTGTGATTGAAGTATGGATTCTGGAAGAAAGGAATTGACTCTTCCCAGTGATATTGCCATGAAGATATACTAGTAACCTATTTGACCAATAGTGATCTTCGCTTTAATTGGAAAAATGCCCATGCTGCATAGAAGCTAAGAGACAAAAAAGCTAGCTGGTGATACTTTGAACCCTCAAAAAAATCATGAATAATGCTTATTCTCTATGTTTTTCTCAATTATATGAGCCAATACATGCCTCTTTTCTTTTTTGTTTTATAAAAACTATCTAGGAACTGAACTGGATTTTTACTATTTTATTTGCTGTCAAAAGAATCTAGACTAATGAAATCTACCAACATGTTTTGAAAGATATTGTCTACTATATTGCACTTATTAAGTAAAAAGTAATTTGTTTTATATTTTTAATAACAGAAATTTTCTAAATTTCTAATCAGGATGAGAAAACTAGAATTATTAATTGAGTTGACAGAATTCCAACCAAAGGAAAAGAAATGTAATGCATTGCTAACTTTTGGAAACTAATCAAAGGTAAACATAAGACTTCTGTGAAGTTTTGCAAAAGATGACAAAGACTTAGGACCTATGTGACTATCCCAGACTGCCCTAGATTCCAAAGACTCCAGTGTGGAAACTATGCTCTCGAGGACAAATCTCTCTTATAACACTTACAACTTAATAATGTAACTCATGGCTTGCATGCCTTTCTGCCCTATTAGACATTGAGATTTTTGAAGGTAAGAATAGTGGTGTAGAAACTACTAAATGTTCCCTAATATCTATTTTTCCTTTTTTTTTTTTTTTTTTTTTTTGTGGTGACAAAGCCTCTAGCTTTTGGCTGGGCATTTGGTCATGCACCTTTGCAGGTGAGTATGGTCATATTATTAAGTTCTGGTCAATGAGATGTAAGCCTGACTGTTGTGTAAGCTTCAGGCTTCAACCTTCTTACAAAATGGCTGATAGATTTCTAATTCCAAATAAGAAGTGAGCATCCCATCTCTCACTGTTTACAGCTAAAATCCCTACTCAAAAAAAATAAAAGAACTGAGAACTCTGAAAACTAAATAATAGCAGTCAGACTGGAGATAGAAAGAAATTTGAAGAATATCCCAAATGGCAGTGAATTCCTTGTTTGCTTGTTTTTCCTCTCATATCTACTGGATTACATTCTAGGTATCCCAAATCCTAGAACAGTGCATTATGCATGGACAGAAAATTCTCCCAGGGGCTCCTGGGTGGCTCAGTTGGTTAAGTGTCCAACTCTTGATTTCAGCTCGGGTCATGACCTCAGGGTCCTAAGATCAAGATCCACACTGGGCATGGAGTCTATTTAAGATTCTCTCTCTCTCCCTCTCTCTTTGCCCCTCCCCCCACTCCCTACTTGCACACATACACACACACTCTCTCTCAAAAGAAGAAAAAGAAAGAAAGAAAGAAGAAAGAAAGAAAGAAAAGAAAGAAGAAAGAAGGAAAGAAGAAAGAAAGAAAGAAAGAAAGATCTCCCCCCAAAATTCTCTCTCTCTCTAACAAGAGGGCTATAAAGACAGGCTCCTAGAGGATGGAGCCTCAGCAATGAAGCTGCATCCCTCCAGTAGTGGTGGTAGGAATAGAAGTGGCACCTAAGGCTCTTTTCTCTGAATTCTCCACTTCAAGCAGACACAACAGGGGGAAGTGCTGGGCAAACAGGGAGGCTAAAGGACTGGACTTACGGACAGAGCATCAGAAAAGGGTGCTTCTGAGAGCCAGAGTTATGGGAGAAATCACAGAGAGGAAGGAGGTAAGGAAAGGGTTCCTTTAAATCTGTGTATGAAAAGTGGCATCTACAAAAGCCCACAACCTAACATCACACTGAATGGTGAAAGACTGAATGCTTTTCTTCCATGCTTGGCAACAAGGCAAGGATGTCTGCTTTCACCATTCTTATTTGTCATTGTACTGGAAGTCCTATTCAGCATGATAAGACAAGAAACAGAAATAAAAAGCATATGATGGGAACAAAACTCTCCCTATTCCTGGTTGACAGAATTGTTTACACAGAAAAATCCCAACAAATCTATAAAAAAAAAAATTCTAGCATTAATTAGGGATTTTAGAAAAATTGCAGGAAAAGAGATAATATACAAAAACAGTTGTATTTGTATACTTGACAATGAACAATTAGAAATTTAAAACAAAAGGCCATTTACAAATTTACAATAGCTATACAAGTAAGAGAGAAATATCAGTTTTATAGCAACCATTCTTTAAGGGTCTCTCACATTCCTGATGTTTTGCAAGCAAGGCACTGGTGCTCTTTCTTCCAAACTACGCTTTCAACAATATTTACACAGTTAAAGAACATAAATAAAAATCCCAGTAGGAGGGGTGCCTAGGTGGCTCAGTCCTTAAGAATCTGCCTTCTGCTCAGGTCATGATCCCAGGGTCCTGGGATGGAGCCCCACATCCATTGGGCTCCCTGCTTCATGGGGAGCCTGCTTCTCCCTCTCTCGCTCCTGCTGTGTTCTCTCTCTCGTGTTCTCTCTCTCTGTCAAATAAATAAAATAAAATCTTAAAAAAAAAAAATCCCAGAAGGATTTTTTTTTTTTTGTAGATCTAGACAAGCTGACTCTAACATTTTATGGAATGGCAAAAGAAATAAGGTAACTTAAACAATTTGTAAAGATGAAAACAGAGTTGGAGGGGGGAGGCAGGTGGTGGGTATGGGGTAACTAGGTGAGGGGCATTAAGGAGGGCATGTGATGAGATGAGCACTGGGTGTTATAGGCAACTGATGAATTGTTAAACACTACATCTGAAACTAATGATGTACTATATGTTGGGTAATTGAATTTAAATTTTAAAAAGGGGGAGAAAAAAGAAACAGAGTTGGAAGACTCACATTACCAAATTTTAAGACTTACTATAAAGCTACAGTAAAAGAACAGTGTGGTAAAAGGATAGAAACATAGATCAATGGAACAGAATTGAGAGGGTCTAGAAATAAACCCATACAAATATGTTCACTGAATTTTGTCAAAGGTGCAAAGGCAATTTAATAAAGAAAGGATAGTCATTTCAATGGTGCTGGAACAATTGGACATCAATAAGCAAAACAAAACAAAAAACCCTAGGCCCATTCTTCAAGCAAAACACAAGTCAATTCAAAATGGGTCATAGACTTTATTTTTTTATTTTTATTTTTTTATTTTTTTTAAAGATTTTTATTTATTTATTTGAGAGAGAGAGAATGAGAGAGAGCGAGTATATGAGAGGGGGGAGGGTCAGAGGGAGAAGCAGACTCCCTGCCGAGCAGGGAGCCCGATGCGGGACTCGATCCAGGGACTCCAGGATCATGACCTGAGCCGAAGGCAGTCGCTTAACCAACTGAGCCACCCAGGCGCCCTAAAATGGGTCATAGACTTTAACTAATAAAACTTTTAGAAGAAACTCTTCATGATGTTGGATTGAGCAAAGAGTTCTTATATATCTGGCACCAAAAGCACAATCCACAAAAGAAAAAAAATTAAAAAATTGGACTTCATAAAAATTGAAAATGTTTCTATGAGAAAAACACTCTTGAGAAAATAAAAAAGAGCTATAGAATGGGAAAAATATTTGCATATCACATATCTAACAAAGGATTTTTATACAGAACTGTCTTGGTCAGCTTGGGTTGCTATAACAAAACACCACAAACAGACTGACTTAAATAACATACATTTATTTCTCACATTTGCAAAGGCTGGGAAGTCCAGGAGCAAGAGGCTAGCCAATTTGGTGCCTGGTTGAGAGCCATCCTCCTAGACTACAGATGACTGTCTTCTTGCTGTGTGCTCACATGGTGGAGGGAGGGAGAGAGAGAGAGAGAGAGCAAGAGGGAGCATGCCCTCAAGATTTCTTCTTACTAAGGGCACTAATCATCTCAAAAACCCCATCCTCATGATCTCATCTACATCTGGTTACCTCCCAAAGGCCCCACCTCCTAATACCATCACATTGGGTTAGGGCGTCAACACATGAATTTTGGGACACAAACATTCAATCCATAACAAGACTACATAAATCTCAATAATGAAAAAAAAACAACTCAGTATAAAAATGGGCAAAAGAGTTGGACAGTCAGGATTCTGGGGGAGGTCAGTCCTTTTTCCTAAGGCCTTTGACTGAATGAGGTCCACCCACATTATAGATAGTAATCTGCTTTATTCAAAGCTTAGTGATTTTAGTGTTAATCTCATCTTAAAATTATCTTCATAGCAAAATTCAGATGTGTTTGACCAAATATCTGGATACTCTGGCCTAACCAAGTTGACATATAAAATTAACCACATAGAGACATTTCCCCAATGAAAATATATGGATTGAAATAACTACTTGAAACGATGGTCAGCATTGTTAGTCATTAGGGGAATGCAAATTAAAACCGTATTGATATACCACCACATACATACCTATTAGAATGGCTTAAAAAAAAAAAAAAACCCAACCAAACAAAAAAAGCAAAGCAATAAAAACAACAAAATATCACAATATTATATGCTGTGAGGATGCGTAGCAATCTGAATGTGTAGAAGAGAATGTAAAATGGGACAGCTGTACTGGAAACAGGGAGTTTCTTATAATGTTAAGCATATACTTATATACTTAACTTGACCCAGCAATCCTACTCATGTTCAGAACAAAAACCTGTCCATGAATATTTACATCGAGTTTATTCATAATCACTCAAACTGGAAATGGCATAGAAGTCCTTCAACAGGTGAATGGATTCATTGTAGTACATCCACACTATGAAATATTACTCTGCAATTAAAAAAATATGAACACAATATGAATGAATCTCAAGTGCGTTAGGCTATGTGAAAGAAACCAGAACTAAAAAGTTACTTACTACATAATTCCATTTATATGACATTCTTTAAAAGGCAAAAGTATAGGGATAGAGAATAAATCAGTGGTTTCCAAGGGTTGAGTTTGTCAGGGGTTGGGTGTTGACTATAAAGGAGTAGAATGAAGGAATTTGGGGGGCTGATAGAGCTGTTTTGTTAATACACATCTATGTATGTATTAAAACTCAGAATTGTACACAAAAAGCTATTTTTTGTAACAAAAATGATAATGATGAAGTCTTTCAAAACTAGACAGCTGACACCTATCCTTTGTCCCCTCTACTTTGTCTGAGAACATGAATGTGAACTTGGACTATGACAACATGGATGGTGAAAATTACCTGAAAATCAGCAACATACTAGCCCTCTGGGGCTATTATTTGAAGGTTTCTATTAGTAGAAGTCAAACTGTTCTGTATAATAATCAATATCATTCATTTATGATTCCCCAGGAATCTAGTAACATGTACATATTCAATAAATAACTTCTAGACAAAGAGAGATTAACAAAATGTTACCTCTTAATTATCAAAATATTGTATTCCTCAGTTTGGCTAGTTATAAAATATTGTTAGAATCATTTCACCAAGGAGTTGAAAGAGAAGTGTTTACCATGATCATTCTTCCTTGGTAAAAGGAACAGTATGGTTGAGCCCATCTTGGATAAATCAGTCATTGTATCTATGGACCCACCACACCAAATAATCCACTCAACTGGTTTAAGACCATTCAATCTAAAGCAGTCTGACTCTCTCCTGGCTGAGGTTCCAAGACTCTGGGCAGCTGTGAGTTGACATGTATAGGGAACTCTCTTGTGAACCTCATTCCAGTCTCACATTCCCCAGAGGGACTTCCCCTGCCCAATTTTTTTTTTTTAAGATTTTATTTATTTGACAGAGAGAGACACAGCGAGAGAGGAAACACAAGCAGGGGGAGTGGGAGAGCGAGAAGCAGGCTTCCCACGGAGCAGGGAGCCCGAAGCTCTATCCCAGGACCCTGGGATCATGACCTGAGCCGAAGGCAGACGCTTAATGACTGAGACACCCAGGCGCCCCTTCCCCTGCCAAATTTTCCTGGACTGTACGACTTAAATGAAAACTCCAGTTTTAGGATCTGTGAGTTCCCAAACACTCCTATCTGTTAGAATCTTAGAATTCCTTTTTACACTTACAAAACTAGGCAAAAATTCAGAGAGCTTTAATTTTGAAATACCCAAATCCTGTGAACCTAACTTACCATCTTCCTGTGACTTAAGTTACAAGCACTCAGATCTAAACAAGTTCTGTAACAATCAAAACCTACCTTTCAACAATTTTTTTGAAATCCATTGTTCATTCAATAAACATGTTTTCCACCATAAGGCTTCAATCTGGAATTTGAAAACTAGCCCTAGTTTCATTCTGTCTAGGCTATCTCCTCTCTTTATCATATATATCATCACACACACACACACACATACACCCTTGTTTCCCCATTTGGAGGTCAAGTATTCTATTTAATTCTTTTATATCCCGGTCTGCATCTACCCAGCCCTAGTATTTACATGGTATTTAGCTCAAGGTAAACACTAAATATATTTCTTAAATAAATAACAATAACAAAAACTGTAATTCAAAAACTACAAAAAAAGAAATAAATTTGGTTATGGCAAGTAATTGAAGAAAGGGAAGTGGACAAACGTTTTTAGCAACACATTTATCAGTTGTTTGCTCCATGCTGGGCCTTTGGTCTATGCATTTATGGTTCTTCTGGTGCCATAGCTGCCATTGGACTCTAGAGATTAAATCTCTTGTCTGCAATGGGTCAAAACCTGATTATGGTTTTGGATCAAAATCAGAGGAGCACTTTGAAGCCTTAAAGCTTCTGAACTCTGACAACATGAGGATGTTGGATCAAAGTGTCACCAGCCGAACACCTATTTCGTGTAAAATGAATAAATCCTGGGGAGTTAAAGGTTTTCAGAATTTCTGTGTCTGACTTTTCTGACATTATTTTAAAACTTTGATGTACTTTAGCTGGCTCACTTTTCTGAGTCTATATTCATTTATCACAATGACTCCTTAATAGTATCTTTATGGGAATTTTCAACTCCTGAAGAAAATGAATTTAATATTATTTTTTAAATTAGGAGATTCCCAATAAAAAATTGTGTTAATTCATTCAGTCAGAAAATATGAGTACATACTATATATAGGGCAAGGTTTACAAATAAAAAATGGGCCTGTCTTCTAAGAGTTTACCATCTAGTAATAAAGATAAAGTGTGTACATCCAATATTACACCTTAAAAAGCATGATAAGAGGTTCTGATTCCAGTGATGGCATACTAACTTGTACAAGACCAACATTCACTGCCAAGAACAACTGGGAAGGCTGGATAAAATATGAACTCCCCCCAAAAAATCTGTTGGAAACCCTGGGGAGCTATCAAGGATGCAAGAAACCAAGATCCTTGGAAAAGGAAATAGATAAGCCAGATATTTGTCTCTGCTTTTCCCTTCAAAGCATTTGCTGATTTGTAGGCAGCCTCTGAGACACTAAGAAGCTAAGCAAAGTTTTCAACAGTCTATGGAGCTTGGGAATAAAAAATTCAAGTCCTATTAAAGAGAAAGAGCTATGACAAACACCTAAGACTTTCAGTTGGGACCCTTAAAGGACTTCTCACTAGAAAAAAAGCTAACAAGAAATAGACAAGCCCACATGAAACTGGGTTCTAATCATCTTGATCTCAAGTTGAATTAAAGTGATTTACCCCCAGCCTAACTGTCTGCCGAGAAAACAAATAAAACAGGGGGGAGGAGCAAGATGGCAGAGGAGTAGGAGACCTAAATTTCGTCTGGTCCCAGGAATTCAGCTAGATGCAGATCAAACCATTCTGAACACCTATGAACTCAACAGGAGATCAAAGAAAAGAAGTGCAGCAACCCTCTGAACATAAAAGCAACCACTTTCTGGAAGGTAGGACAGGTGGAGAAGTGAATCCAAGGCGATATTCAGGAGGATAGACGGCAGGGGAGGGGGCCTCCGGCGGCCACTACTACTGGCAAATGATAGAGCAGCGGAGCACAAGATCAGAACTTTTAGAAGTCTGCTCCACTGAGGGACGTCGCTCCAGTGGCTAAGCGGGGGGTGGAACCCTCGCTGGGACAGTGTGGTCTCAGGACCCTCGGGGTCACAGAAAGACCGGGGGTGCCTGAGTGCGGCAGAGCTCCCAGGGATCGGAGCAGAGAGGCCGGCTGCAGAGATGGAGCCAAGGTCCGGGCTCTCAGCTCGGGGTTGCCATAAACCATGATCCGCGGCACAGTCGGGCCACTTCTCCTCCAGCAGGGACCCAACAAGCGGCAGATCCAGGGAGACTCCCCTTCCTCCCCTGGGAGGAGCGGTGCAGGAGTTCACCGCGGGGATCTGCTGGGTTTGGAGACTCCACACGGGGTCGTGTGCCAGAGATAGAAACACTCAGTCACAGGCCAGGTGAGCACGGAGTGTGGCCAGAAACCAGGGAGACGGGAGTGACTGACTGCTTTTCTCTGGGGGCACACTGAGGAGTGGGGCCCTGACTTCTCGGCTCCTCTGGGGCAGAGATTGGGAGGCCGCCATTTTCACTCGCATCCTCCGAAGCTGTACCAAAAGCTTGCAGGGAACAAAAGCTCCCGAGAGCAAACCCGAGCAGATTACTCAGCCCGGACCAACAAGGACGGGGCAATTCCACCTCCAGCAAAGAGATTTGGGAACCATGACAACAGCCCTCCCGCAGAAGATCAGCAAGAACAGCCAGCCAAGACCAAGTTTACTGATCAATGAGAACAGCAGAACTCCAGAGCTAGGGGAATACTGCACATAGAATCCATGGCTTTTTTTACCATGATTCTTTAGTCTTTCAAAGTTTATTTTTTTTTATTTTTTTATTATTTTTTTTTTGAATTTTTCTTTTTCCCTTTTTCAACCAAATTCTTATCAATCCCTTTTTTAAAATATATTTTTTTTATTTTTAGAGTCATATTCTATCCCTTCAGAGTAGTTAACCTTATTTTTGGTATATATATATAAATTGTTCTCTCTTTAAAATTTTGGGATACAGTTTCCTCTAACAGACCAAAATATACCCTAAATCTCTAGTGTATGGCTTTATTCTAGTTTCCTGCCTGATCACATTCTCTCCCATTTTTTTTTTCAAATCCCCTTCTTTCTTTTTTCAACCAACTTCTTATCAATTCCCTTTATAAAATCTTTTATAATTTTCATCTTTACAGTCATATTCCATCCTTTCATTGTATTTACCCTTATTTTTGTACATATATAAGTTTTTCTTTCTTTAAAATTTGGGGAGGCACTTTTTTCTAAGAGACAAAAATACGCCAAAAATCTAGTGTGTGGCACTGATCTATGCACCAGGCTGATCATATTTGATCCTATTCTGTTTTTGTTTGTTTGTTTGTTTGTTTTTATCTTTTTCTTTTTTTTCTTTTTTCTTTCTTTCCCTTTCTTTTCCCCCAGTTTCAGGTCTCTTCTGATTTGTTTAGTGTATATTTTTCTGTGGTCATTGTTACCCTGTTAGCATTTTGTTCTGTCATTCACCTATTCTCCTCTGGACAAAATGACAAGATGGAAAAAATCATCTCAAAAAAAAGAAAAAGAGGCAGTACCGACTGCCAGGGACCTAATCAATACGGACATTAGTAAGATGTCAGAACTAGAGTTCAGAATGATTTTAAAGATACTAGCTGGGCTTGAAAAAAGCACAGAAGATATTAGAGAAACCCTTTCTGGAGAAATAAAAGAACTAAAATCTAACCAAGTCAAAATCAAAAAGGCTATTAATGAGGTGCAATCAAAAATCAAAAATGGAGGCTCTAACTGCTAGGATAAATGAGGCAGAAGAGAGAATTAGTGAGAGAGAAGACCAAATGATGGAAAATAAAGAAGCTGAGAAAATGAGAGATAAACAACTACTGGATCACGAGGGCAGAATTCAAGAGATAAGTGATACTATAAGATGAAACAATATTAGAATAATTGGGATCCCAGAAGAAGAAGAAAGAGAGAGAGGGGCAGAAGGTATATTGGAACAAATTATAGCAGAGAACTTCCTTAATTTGGGGAAGGAAACAGGCATCAAAATCCAGGAAGCACAGAGAACACCCCCTCCTCAAAATCAATAAAAATAGGTCAACACCCCAACATCTAATAGTAAAACTTATGAGTCTCAGAGACAAAGAGAAAATCCTGAAAGCAGCTTGGGAGAAGAGATCTGTAACCTACAATGGTAGAAACATCAGATTGACAACAGACCTATCCACAGAGACCTGGCAGGCCAGAAAGGACAAGCATGATATATTCAGAGCACTAAATGACAAAAATATGCAGCCAAGAATGCTATATCCAACCAGGCTGTCAATGAAAATAGAAGGAGAGATAAAAAGCTTCCAGGACAAACAAAAACTAAAGGAATTTGCAAACGTGAAACCAGCCCTACAAGAAATATTGAAAGCGGTCCTCTAAGCAAAGAGCCTAAAAGTAACATAGACCAGAAAGGAATAGAGACAATATACAGTAACAGTCACCTTACAGGCAATTCAGTGGCACTAAATTCATATCTTTCAATAGTTACCCTGAATGTAAATGAGCTAAATCAAAAGACACAGGGTATCAGATTGGATAAAAAAAACAAGACCCATCGATATGCTGTCTGCAAGAGGCTCATTTTAGACCCAAAGACACCCCCAGATTGGAAGTGAGGAGGTGGAAAACCATTTACCAAGCTAATGGACACCAAAAGAAAGCTGGGGTGGCAATCCTTATATCAGACAAATTAGATTTTAAACCAAAGACTGTAATAAGAGATGAGGAAGGACACTATATCCTACTTAAAGGGTATATCCAAAAAGAAGATCTAACAATTGTAAATATCTATGCCCCTAACATGGGAGCAGCCAATTATATAAGCCAATTAATAACAAAAGCAAAGAAACACATCGACAGCAATACAGTAATAGTGGGGGACTTTAACACCCCCCTCACTGAAATGGACAGATCATCTAAGCAGAACATCAACAAGGAAATAAAGACTTTAAATGACACACTGGACCAAATGGACTTCACAGATATATTCAAAACATTCCATCCCAAAGCAACAGAATACACATTCTTCTCAAGTGCCCATGGAACATTCTCCAGAGTAGATCACATCCTAGGTCACAAATCGGGTCTCAACCAGTACCAAAAGATTGGGATCATTCCCTGCATATTTTCAGACCACAATGGTTTGAAACTAGGACTCAATCACAAGAGGAAAGTCAGAAAGAACTCAAATACATGGAGACTAAAGAGCATCCTACTAAAGAATGAATGGGTCAACCAGGAAATTAAAGAAGAATTTAAAAATATCATGGAAACAAATGAAAATGAAAACACAACTGTTCAAAATCTTTCAGATGCAGCAAAGGCAGTCCTAAGAGGAAAGTATATAGCAATACAAGCCTTTCTCAAGAAACAAGAAAGGTCTCAAATACACAACCTAACCCTACACCTAAAGGAGCTGGACAAAGAACAGCAAATAAAGCCTAAACCCAGCAGGAGAAGAGAAATAATAAAGATCAGAGCAGAAATCAATGAAATAGAAACCAAAAAACAGTAGAACAGATCGACGAAACTAGGAGCTGGTTCTTTGAAAGAATTAACAAGATTGATAAACCCCTGGACAGACTGATCAAAAAGAAAAGAGAAATGACCCAAATCAACAAAATCATGAATGAAAGAGGAGAGATCACAACCAACACCAAAGAAATACAAACAATTATAAGAACATATTTTGAGCAACTATATGCCAGCAAATTAGATAATCTGGGAGAAATGGATGCATTCCTAGAGATGTATCAACTACCAAAACTGAACCAGGAAGAAATAGAAAACCTGAACAGACCTATAACCACTAAGGAAATTGAAGCAGTCATCAAAAATCTCCCAACAAACAAAAGCCCAGGGCCAGATGGCTTCCCAGGGGAATTCTACCAAACATTTCAAGAATTAATACCTATTCTTCTGAAACTGTTCCAAAAAACAGAAATGGAAGGAAAACTTCCAAAGCCCTTTTATGAGGCCACCATTACCTTGATCCCCAAACCAGACAAAGACCCCATCAAAAAGGAGAATTACAGACCAATATCCTTGATGAACACGGATGCAAAAATTCTCACCAAAATACTAGCCAATAGGATCCAATGGTACATTAAAAGGATTATTCACCACGACCAAGTGGGATTTATCCCTGGGCTGCAAGGTTGGTTCAACATCTGCAAATCAATCAATGTGATACAATACATTAATAAAAGAAAGAACAAGAACCATATGATCCTCTCAATAGATGCAGAAAAAGCATTTGACAAAGTACAGCACCCTTTCTTGATCAAAACTCTTCAGAGTATAGGCATAGAGGGTACATACCCCAATATCATAAAAGCCATCTATGAAAAACCCACAGCGAATATCATTCTCAATGGGGAAAAACTGAAAGCTTTCCCCCTAAGGTCAGGAACACGGCAGGGATGTCCACTATCACCACTGCTATTCAACATAGTATTAGAAGTCCTAGCCACAGCAATCAGACAACAAAAAGAAATAAAAGGCATCCAAATCGGCAAAAAAAGAAGTCAAACTCTCACTCTTTGCAGACGATATGATACTTTATGTGGAAAACCCAAAAGATTCCACCCCAAAACTGCTAGAACTCATACAGAAATTCAGTAAAGTGGCAGGATATAAAATCAATGCACAGAAATCAGTGGCATTCCTATACACCAACAATAAAACAGAAGAAAGAGAAATTAAGGAGTCGATCCCATTTACAATTGCACCCAAAACCATAAGATACCTAGGAATAAATCTAACCAAGAGGCAAAGAATCAGTACTCAGAAAACTATAAAATACTCATGAAAGAAATTGAGGAAGACACAAAGAAATGGAAAAACGTTCCATGTTCATGGATTAGAAGAACAAGTATTGTGAAGATGTCAATGCTACCTAGAGCAATCTACACCTTTAATGCAATCCCTATCAAAATACCATCAACTTTTTTCAAAGAAATGGAACAAATAATCCTAAAATTTGTATGGAACCAGAAAAGTCCCCGAATAGCCAGAGGAATGTTGAAAAAGAAAAGCAAAGCTGGCAGCATCCCAATTCTGGACTTCCAGCTCTATTACAAAGCTGTCATCATCAAGACAGTATGGTACTGGCACAAAAACAGACACATAGATCAATGGAACAGAAGAGAGAGCCCAGAAATGGACCCTCAACTCTATGGTCAACTAATCTTCGACAAAGCAGGAAAGAATGTCCAATGGAAAAAGGACAGTCTCTTCAACAAATGGTGTTGGGAAAATTGGACAGCTACATGCAGAAGAATGAAACTGGACCATTTCCTTCCACCACACACAAAAATAGACTCAAAATGGTTGAAAGACCTAAATGTGAGACAGGAGTCCATCAAAATCCTAAAAGAGAACACAGGCAGCAACCTCTTCGACCTCTGTTGCAGCAACTTCTTCCTAGAAACATCGCCAAAGGCAAGGGAAGCAAGGGCAAAAATGAACTATTGGGATTTCATCAAGATAAAAAGCTTTTGCAGAGCAAAAGAAACAGTCAACAAAATCAAAAGACAACCGACAGAATGGGAGAAGATATTTGCAAATGACATATCAGATCAAGGGCTAGTATCCAAAATCTATAAAGAACTTATCAAACTCAACACCCAAAGAACAAAAAATCCAATCAAGAAATGGGCAGAAGACATGAACAGACATTTTTCCAAAGAAGACATCCAAATGGCCAACAGACACATGAAAAAGTGCTCAACATCGCTCAGCATCAGGGAAATCCAAATCAAAACCTCAATGAGATACCACCTCACACCAGTCAGAATGGCTAAAATTAACAAGTCAGGAAGCAACAGATGTTGGCGGGGATGCGAAGAAAGGGGAACCCTCCTACACTGTTGGTGGGAATGCAAGCTGGTGAAGCCACTCTGGAAAACAGTATGGAGGTTCCTCAAAAAGTTGAAAATAGAGCTACCGTATGACCCAGCAATTGCACTACTGGGTATTTACCCCGAAGATACAAATGTAGTGATCTGAAGGAGTATGCGCACCCCAATGTTTATAGCAGCAATGTCCACAATAGCCAAACTATGGAAAGAGCCAAGATGTCCATCGACAGATGAAAAGATAAAGAAGATGTGGTATATATATACAATGGAATATTATGCAGCCATCAAAAGGAATGAAATCGTGCCATTTGCAATGACATGTATGGAACTGGAGGGTATCATGCTGAGCGAAATAAGTCAATCAGAGAAAGACATGTATCATATGCTCTCACTAATATGAGGAATTCTTAATCTCAGGAAACAAACTGAGGGTTGCTGGAGTGGTGGGGGGTGGGTGGGATGGGGTGGCTGGGTGATGGACATTGGGGATGGTATGTGCTATGGTGAGTGCTGCGAATTGTGTAAGACTGTGAATCACAGACCTGTACCTCTGAAACAAATAATGCATTATATCTTAAAAAAAAAAAAATGAAGAAGATAGCAGGAAGGGAAGAATGAAGGGGGGGAAATCGGAGCAGGAGACGAACCATGAGAGACTATGGACTCTTAGAAACAAACTGAGGGTTCTAGAGAGGAGGGGGGTGGGGGGATGGGTTAGCCTGGTGATGGGTATTAAAGAGGGCACATACTGCATGGAGCACTGGGTGTTATATGCAAACAATGAATCGTGGAACACTACGTCAAAAACTAATGATATATGGTGATTAACGTAACATAATAAAAAAAAGACATCATCAGAATACATTTAACTCCAATAGAAAAAGAAGAAAACAAATAAAACAAACCAAAACAAACAAACAAAAAACCCTCTTTCAAGGAAAGCAATATGATCCAGAATCAAATTATTTCTATAGTTTCTCATATGCAAAATCTAAATATTTAAAAAATAAAAATCTATTAAACAAAGAAGTGGAAAGGATCAACAAGGAAAATAGCAGACATCAGAAATGAACTTATGGGAAATAAAATATTGGAGTTATCATACATAAAGCAAAAATAACTGTGTCTAATCTTTTTTAAAAAATATATGGCAAGATTAATAATTCAGCAGATAACCAAAATATCAAATAAAAGTTCTACCACAGAAAACTTCAAAAACAAAATAAGAACTCAAGAGACGGGTTCAACTGTAGACTAGATATAGCCAAAGAGAGGACTAAACTAGAAGATAGGTCAGTAGTAAATATCCAGGCTGAAGCACAAGAAAAAGAGTAATACACATGTAACTGAAGCCTAACAAAGAGAAGATTTGAAAATAAATGGCCAAGAAATTTTCTAAACAAAAAAGACATCAAGCCACAGATTCAAAAAGTACTTTATACTCCAAGAAGGACAAATACAAAGAAAGCAACACTTAAACATTTCATAATATAACTGGAAAAAAACAAAACAAAGAGAAAAGCTTAAAAGCAGCCAAAGGAAAAAAAGGACACATTAATTTCAAAAGAGCAAAAATAATACTGACAGGTGGCTTCTCAATAGAAATAATGACACCAGAGGATAATTCAATGCCATCTTCAAAACTGCCAACCTTAAACTTTATAACCAGGGATAGTATCCTATAAGAATGGAGTAAAAACAAAGGCATTTTCTCATAAATGAATTTGTCACCGGTAAATCTGGGCTGAAATAAATAGGACAGTATTTCTTAGGATGGAAGATAGAAATCTATCAGAAATGGAAACACAGAGGTGCAAGAAGTAAGAAAGAGCAATAGAGGGGTGCCTGACTGATTCAGTTGGTAAAGCACGCAACTCTTGATTTCAAGAGTTGTGAGTTCAAGCCCCATGTTGGGTGTAGAGATTACTTAGAAACAAAATCTTTTAAAAAAAGGCAATAAAAGGGATAAATATGTAAGTAATGAATATTGATGGCATAAAACAATAATCAGTTTGTAGAGTTTGAAATATTTGTTAAATAGAAATAAATGACACAATAACTAATAAACATAGAAAGGGTAAAGTTTTCTAAATACCTTATATTGTCCAGGAAATGGTAAAAGTACACACTTAAATTAGTCATGCATTCTGGGATTAGAGCCCTATTCTGAAATGCAACCCAGTTGTAAACTCCTCCCAGGGCAGTTCCCTGGAGCTGCTTTCAGCAACCCTCACATTCTTTGGGCAGACCCACCTGTGGTACAACTCAGAAATCCACCAGACACTGAGAGCATGTGCTGCCAGAAAGCTCCACCACCAGGTCCTGAGTTCTCCAGATGCAACTCTTTAGGAAAGGACGAGTCCCCAAATTCAGATTAGAGTTAGCTTGGGCATAGGTGATTCGGAATGCTGATTTTCCTAGAAGAGGCTCTCTATTTGGTCAGTTTTTCTCATCCTTTCCCCATTTCACCCTCAGTTCCTTCTCCCCACTCTTTCCTCACGGGAGTTCCTGGCAGACAAGTGCCATGACTTCCCTTGAGAATATGGAAGGAAATCTGTATGGAGAGGAGGAAATGAGCCTTCAGTTAGTGTAAGAGAGTGATAGAGGCTCTCTGAGAAAAGGTGATGAATATAGGAGATTTTGAAGCACAAGGTCCAAGTTTTTTGATCTGGGAGGGGTTATACAGGTGTTCACTTTTTAATTTATTAAATATACCCTTAGAGTTCCTGTACTTTTTGTATGTCTATCATATTTGACAATAAAATGCATGTTTAAAAAAGAGTGTAGAGGAGTTTGTTATTTTTTTTATAATAATCTGGACGTGTTAAAAAGGAAGATCTAGAGGAAGAAGACAGTTGACAGAAGTAAGAGATGGGAAAGATACGTGATGGGGCTGGAGGAAGAGAGGGACAATTAATAAGTAATATTAAAGGGAGCAAGAATTGAAGACTGTCTGTTATTTCAAGCATAAAATCTATGGAGTTCTTTCTTTTAATCCTCAGTCAGCTTTGTGAGGTAAGTGCTATTATTTTCCCCCTTTACAGATGAAGAAAGTAAAGTTCAGAGAAGTTAAGTAAGTGGCTCAAGATCAGACAGCTAAGAAGCAACTAAGCAGAATTTTATTCCATGCCTGACTGTCTGTGAAGGCTGAACTCTTTTCAGTTTATTTCAGGAAGCATAAGGTCTAGAGGGAGAGGTGAGGAAGCACCTGGAGAGAGAGAAGAATCAAACTAGAACTTTAACACAAAGTTGTTTTAACAGGCCAGTGCACCATAGTTTGGACTCCAGGGCATCCCTAGGGCTTCGGATCACTTCAAGTGATAGTGCTCCTGCTCCAAAGGCTCAGCCTTGTTGGAGTCTAGAAACTCTTACCATCATGTGACCACAAGGACATTGCAATAGGTAAGGGATAGAAGAAGCATCAAAGGGGATGAGAACTGCAGTCAGTTGAGAATAATGCTCAACAGGTAAGCAAAGTGAAAGGGGACGGGGGAGATATTAGGAAGCCAAGAAAAACTGTAGAATATAGGGTCAAAAATACAGGTATTAATGGTCAATTAGGTACACGGAAAGAAACCCTTACGTAATTCCTCAAGTAGCAACCATCATCCATTATCAGCTCTTGTGTGCACTTGGATGAGCTGGCTCTTATTAAAGACCAGAGGTGGAGCACAACAGCACAATAGTAACAGTTCTCGTTACTGCCTCTGTATTCAGCCCCGCCCCCCACCCCACCCACTACTATTGATCTCTTGGTTTAATGCTTTTTTTCAGGATTATATTTCCTTTATGTTCCTTGAACCCACCAGGAAGCTTTGAGGAACCCCATCCTTGCACAGTCACAAGGCAATGACCTTACTGGTCACATCTCTCTTCTTGGTCTTGCTCATCTTACTAGCTATTCATTGAGCTGACCAGTTGGTAGTCACGGTAGACTACAGCTGCACTGGCTATTTCATGTTTCTGATCTGACTGATATCCACAGGAATTTCTGATGGCATCCCATGAATTCTTCTTTGGTTGGCAAGTCATCTACTGGTCTGCTTTTAGAACACTGTCTTGTCTCAAGTTTTGAGTAGGCAGGAAGAACTTCCAGAGAACATATCATGACGAAGCTAGCTCCTCTGGAAACCATGGATCCTCTCTTTTATGATTCCATCTTGCTTTTTTCCTTTAAACCTTCTTGTTTGTCAGATCTTCCTGTCAGCAATTGAAGTTATGCCTCTAATCACACCAAAGCCTGTAGGAAATAGATTATAACAGTCAGGAGAACAGTCAGGAGAGCAGTGGTTAAAAGCTTAGGCTCTGGAATCAGATGTTTCTAAATCCTGGCTCCAACTTACTAAGTGTGTGACCTTGAACAAAACACTAATGATAATGAAGGTGGTACTTATCTATCATGTAGTGGGTACTTACTTTGTGGTAGGCATTGTAGCTAAGAACGTTTCACATCATATCTCACTTAACACTAACAACAACTCAGGGGAATCCAATACACACGCACATTGTCAGATGAGGTATCTGAGGCTTTTCAGATTTCACTACACATAAAGTGTATGACTTTGGGCAAGTTACTTAATCTCTTCAAGCCTCACGTACAAAGCTAAAATATCTAATTTCTGTAGCTATTGACATGATTAAAGGAGTTGATACATATAAAGAACTTAGCCTATGGTGAGTCCAATAGTATTCTGCCAATACTATTATTATTACCCTTCACACTACCATATGTAAAACATTTATATATGTATGAAGAAACCAAAAAAGTTAACTGGCCAATTATATCCAAGAGATACAACCAAATTGAATTGCTCACAGTAAAGTATTCATTTTGGTGAGAGTTGACAATATCCATTTCAATTTGTGCTATGAAAGCAAAATTGAATATATAAACATATGGGTTGAGGCATCTGGTTAAAGATAAGCAAATAATCTAGGATCACTTCTCAGATACCAGAAATGTCCCTGGCTCACCAGTGATACTTAGGCAGACAGATGTGCCTTCCCACCTGCTTCCTCACCCTTACCTCCACACCCAACTATTTGAGGAAATTCTAGGTGCCATAGCCCTCAGCCCACTTTATAGCCTATACCATGTTATATCAAGCAACTCAAGCTCAGCTTTCCCATTGAAGACCATGCGAATGTAGCCTTGCTTAGTGATGCCTTTTGTTTATCACGCTGGACATCTATGGCCTCGTGACTCCAGAGTGAAGAATCACTGTAGTCACTATTCATTTCCATCTATCATGACACTTCAAAGAGATGTCCTTCACAATGACACCATCCTATTCTAATGCTTTACACAGTGTATTCTTTTGACTTATTAATAACTTGACTGATGATGATAAAAGATGTCCTGAAATTTAGCTTGCCTGTCTATGGTCCCACATTCTGGTAATTCCAATGATATCCAGATGTTTTTCTGCCCTTTCCACCTCCAAACACTCACAAGGGAAAACCAAAACATTCTTTATTTTATCTTTTGCTGTTGATAGTGTGTTATTTACAGAAAAGATGATTAGTTCCAGGTTTTCATGTGGTTTCTGTTTCCAAACTCTTAAATTTGTCATAAAAAAAAAAACAACACTAAATAATATTGACCAGTACACATGCCTAAAATAGCTTTCTCCACCTATAAATGACAAAAGTAAATTAAAGCCCTCTGACCTTTCTTGTGATATGGACATGAAATATATAGTTTTAATAATAAAATTTAAAAATAATTAAAGACTTCTTCTGACCAGGACCAGGAAAGGCTGGATTCACCTTTCTGCCTGAAACTACCAAGAAAATAAAATACGCAAAACATAGGTTTTCAAGATTCTGAACACCAGGCAACAAAGAACAGTAATTTCTGAGAAATGAGAAACACATGAGGTAAGCTTTATCACTGTCCCAGCTTACTACTTGAAAGAGTTTCCAGGCCGTTTCTCAGGAAGAGGGAACCCAAACAAATTCTGTTGGTTACCCTGAGTAAAGAAGAAGAAGCTGGTATTCTAGAGAGACCAAGGTGATGCGAGTTGGCAAGATAAAGTACCAGGCAGGAAAAAAGCACAGATGGAGAATTGTG
Organism: Phoca vitulina; assembly: GCF_004348235.1. Lineage (NCBI taxonomy): Eukaryota > Metazoa > Chordata > Mammalia > Carnivora > Phocidae > Phoca > Phoca vitulina. The sequence continues at coordinate 38,682,447 of NW_022589705.1, read as the reverse complement.
TGATTTGCAGAGGGTCCCCCTAGAGTCTCCAGATGCTTGTCAGCATACACTTTTGAGGCCAGGGAACTCACTGCCTAAAAGGATTAGAGGGAACAATTACCAGGGTTCACACCAGGCCAGGAATAGTGGCCATTTTCATCAGCAAGCCTGGAAAACCTCATCATTTACGGAGTGCTGGGTACAGTTTTCAGAAAGTTTTTGACTGAGTATGAAGAATAATTAGACCTACCCTGAATACTGCGCTGGTCGCCCCTAACAAGTTTTAAGAACAAGTTGAAAGGATTAAACTGCTTCTAAGTAACTTAACAAAACAAAGCTCAAGACTATTTATAAAAAAAAGATATCCAGTACCCAACAAAGTAAAATTTATAACAACCAATAAAAAATGACTAGGAATGCAAAGAAGCAGGAAAATATGAAGAAAAATCAATCAATTAAAATCAATATAGAATTGACACAGATACTGGAATTAGCTGGCAAGGATATTGAAACAATTCTTATAACAGTTTGAATATGCTCAAAAAAGTTAAGTAAAGACATGTAATATATGTAAAAGACTCATTAAATTTCTAGACATGAAAATTGCAATGTATGAGATTAAAGATACTGGATGAAATTAACAGCAGATAATTGAGAAAGAAAAAAACTAGTAAACTTGAAGACATAGAATCTATATAAATAGAATCTGAAGCAATAGAATCTACCCAAAGTGAAACACAGAGAGAAAACACAAGGAAAAGGGTGTTCAGGATAGGTCTCATTGGGAAGATGACTTTTAGGCAAAAATTTGAAGAAGAAAGAACATTGCCACGTGGATATCCAGAGGAAGACTACTCCAGGCATTATTGGAAATCATGGGTCTTGAGATAATGATTGTCAAGTAGTTAACACAGTATTTAGCATTCAATAAGCACTCAGAAGATGAAAGTTATCATTGCTGCTACTGTTGTTGTCCTTGTTAAACATTGGCAGTCTGGGGCAAAGAAGGGGAAGGGAACTCATGTATATAAGGGCTTCCTTTTTCCAGGTGCTCCTCTAGGCATTTTCATATATATATTATCTCATGGAATCCTCACAACAACCCTGTAATATGGGTAATTCCATTTTATAAATAACAGAGCAGAGCCTTTGAAGAGTTGAGATATTTGTGCAAGGTCACCAAGAGACCAAGAGAGAAACATGATTGGACCTCAGGATTCTCGGACTTTAAATCTTAGATACTTTGCACTACTCTGCATTGCCCACTGCCACACATGGAATCTGGGGACTTGGGAAAGTTAAATGTCCCAAGCTCCCACACATCTCTGTTTTTCCCAGGAGTCACAAATTCAAATGGAGCTGCCATGATAAGTGATGTGGGAAATGGTGGGAAAATAAAATAATCTAGAAGTTATGAAAAAACAGTATAGCAGTATGGAAATTCCTCAAAAAATTGATCATTAGATTACAATATGATCCAGCAACTCTACCTCTGGGTATACACTCAAAAGAAGAGAAAGAAGGGACTCAAATAGAGGTTTGTACAGCCATGTTCATAACCGCATTATTCACAATAACCAAAAGGTAAAAGCAACCCAAGTGTCCATTGATGAATGGATAAACAAAATGTGGTATAGACATGCAACGCAATATTATTCAGCCTTAAAAAGGAATTGAATTTGACACAAGCTACAACATGGACGAACCCTAAAGACATGCTAAATGAAATAAGCCAGCCACAAAGGAAAAAAATTATGATTCCTCTTATATGAGGTTCTTAGAATAATCAAATTCATAGAAAGAAGTAAAATGGTGGTTGCTAGGGGTTGGTGGAAGGAAGAAAGGGGAATAGTGTTTAATGGATAAAGAGTTGTGGATGGGGAATATGAAAAAGTTCTGGAGATGGATGGTGGTGATGGTTGCCCAACAATGTGAATGTACTTAATGATACAGTATTGTACATTTAAAATGGTTAAAATGGTGAATGTTATGTTGTATATACTTACCAGAATAAACACATACATATTCGAAAACCCAGTAGCCTATTATAACATTTGTGTTCACCTTCACAGATCTGCAGGTATGCTAGGGTTTGTATGGAATTCAGCTGGTCTTGGCTCCAGCCAAAGAGAAATCCATTTTTCCTTTCATACTTTTTGGACTAGCAGCTCCCTAGGACATGCTTTTCTTGTGGTGAATGACAAAAGCATAAGGGAATGAGAGTACAAGCACATGATGCCTCTTAAAGCCTTGGCTTTGAGCTGGCCCACTTTCACTTCTGCCAACATTTCACTGGACAAAACAAGTTATATGGCTAAGTCCCACATCAGTGGAGCAGAGAAATATACTTTGGCTACTCTTGGAGAATATATTGCAAAAATCACATGCCAAAAGGTAGGGTTGTAAAAGTATAATATATGGAGGGTAAAGAATTGAGAACAAGAATCCAATCCATACACAGACATAAAAATATATTTATATAGTTTTACATAAAAGACATCATGCATGGCTAGTTCATTACTGATAAGTCACAGAATTGGAAAAACCTGGTTTCTAGTTTTAAAATTTCCAAACACTATAAAGTTTATTAATAAACTTAGATATAAAAGGAGGAATAAAACTTATAGCTTCTTTGACTTTTGGTAAAAATCTGAATTTTCTTTCATTTGCTATTTTGTACTTATGAGTTTCCCCAGAGACCAACAATACTCATGAATCAAAATAAACAGCAATACAAGTAACCTTGAAAGTCAATAAGAAACACTAGGAATGGGTGGTTTTAACTTTCCAGAACTCACAAAGATACATTAGCCATTTTGGGAGAGAAATGATTTTTAAACTCCATATGGCCTTAGATGAGATGGGCCATATAGAGAAAATGGGCTGTATTTTCAAAAGATTATAAAACTACAATGCTCCATCCCAAGTGAAAGGACTAATCTTAAAAAAGAAAGAAAGAAAGAAAAAGGAAGAGTAGGAAAGGAGGTAGAAACACGATATTTTCTGTTTAAGGAGGGGACTTTTATAAAATGCTTCCATTTGCCCAAGGTCAGAAACAAAGAGAATCTCAGATCTAGTATATTCAAACCAAGCAAGATCTTCTTCAGGCCTGAAATATCTATTTTCCACTTAGATTATCAGACAGCAGGAGTTGGAAAAATAAATCTGTGTCATCAGATGACCATGTCCCTATTAAAATACATTGTACTGTATTGATAAAATGAAGTTCCAGATTGGGATCTGCTACAGGCCTGACCTTTACCCTGAGGGGTATTTTTGGTAGTGATATAATTTCACAACAGTGGTGGTGCAACCCTTTATCTTCTCAATGCTTTGGACACAAAGACCATGGGATTAATTATATACTGTGAACAACAATTCATGAATATTTAACACACTCATCTATACTTAATGAATAAATTTGCATTTTGACACTATTATTTAATGTGCTTTAAGGAAATACTGCTCATTACCTTTCAATTTTGTAGATTAGTTGAATGTAATCAGAATGATAAGGCAGGAGAGATACAGTATTATTTAAATAACATTGTTTTTTATGACTGCTTCTGCTTCCAAGGGTTCCCCCCACCCTTTTCTTTTAAGCAAGTGGGTTTATTTTATTCTATTCTGGTTGTTTTGTCTTAATCATTTTGCCTCCATGCTCCTTGCAGAAGGGAATTTCTTTAGATTCATGGAAAAACAATGCAAATTAAATAATCAGTGTTTTGCTTCCCTCTGTGTGTTTTGTCGTAGGGCATTCTCTCACACAAAATGTCCCCATGCAATTGGCAGTAATTGTGTCCTGGGTGGGCGGGCTCAGCGAGGTGGCCACAACCTGCACAGCTCGCAGAGGGAGCTGCGCAACCCGTGGCCAAGAGCGGAGGTCTGCAGCAGACCTAGGAAAAGTAAAACCCCAAGGAATCGGGGCTGAGAAAAACTGGCCAACTGGAGAGGATGCTGTCCGAGATAAGCTATCCTGTTTGTTTTTAATCTTTGGCTCATGGTGAGGGGCTTTTTCTCATAAGCAATGGATCTTCTGTTTGCAAGGTGGGTACCTAACCTACATATCCACTTTCGGGAGTTTGGGTGTGAGAACGGACCCCTAGCAATCCCATCTGCATGAATGGTCCATGCGAAAGGGACATTCTAAAAGGAAAGAGACTTTGAGGCCAACAGCCAGGCTCTTGGGAATCAGACTTAAGACTGCCCAACTAAGATGAAGGAAAAAGTGGACGAGAATAGGAGGAACAGAAAAAAAATCCAGATGCCAGACACTGAGCTAATGCTTACATATATAATTGCTTTTAATCTTTACCTTATGAGATCACTGTCATTGCTGCACCACCACCACCATCATCATCTTCACCACTCTATGAAAATGAAACTGAAAATTAGTTCACCACATCAAAACACAGGAAAGAGAAAGAAAGAAAAGAAAGAAAGAAAGAAAGAAAGAAAGAAAAGAAAGAAAGAAAGAAAAAGAAAACCCCCAAACCAAAAAACAACAACAAAACCCCCTAGGATTTGAATCCAGGTCTGTTGGAACCTAAAATTCATGACTTCCACAGTTCTCAACTAATTGGGGTTTTAAAAGGCTTTGCTATCAAACAAATCAAATTCAGGGTTCAGTTGAAATATGGCTTCCTCAAGGAAACCTTCCTTGCTCCCCAGTCCTTGTTGGGTTCTCTGTTAGTTACAGTGTGTGATTTTATATATATATATATGATATTTATATTCCTCCCCTTGCCTCCACACACTTGACTGTAACTCCAAGAAGGCAAGGACTCCTGTTCACTCACCATTCTAGCCCTAGCGCCTAGCAGAGTACCTGGCACAATGTAGCTATTCTCTATTTGTGTGTTACCGGTGTGTGTTTTTCTGTGCGTGCACACGTGCACCTGCGTTTCCTCATCTATAAAAATGTAGTGAAAAATACTTATGGTGAGAATTACATGAGCTAATTTATATAAGGTGACTATTACAGAACCTGAAAAATAGAATTATTTTTTTGCTGCTGGATTGTGTTTCTTTACCTGAGACACTATGGTGAAACTGAGTTATGTGAAATCCTGGAAGTTCTCTGGATATCACTTAAAAAATTAAGGACATTAGGAGAAGGAAGGGAAAAATGAAGGGGGTGAAATCGGAGGGAGAGATGAACCATGAGAGACTATGGACTCTGAGAAACAAACAGGGCTCTAGAGGGGAGGGGGGTGGGGGGATAGGTTAGCCCAGTGATGGGTATTAAGGAGGGCACGTACTGCATGGAGCACTGGGTGTTATACGAAAACAATGGATCGTGGATCACCACATCAAAAACTAATGATGTATTGTATGGTGACTAACATAATAATAAAAAAAAAAAGACAATAAGAAGAAGTTAATTAAAATAATGAAATGCTCTGTAAAAAAAAAATTAACGTTCACTAATAACCCATTTGAAAAGCAAATGCATTACAAAAGCCCCTCCCAAATCGATGAGGTCACATTCTGAGCTAGGGAGGGGACTACCACGGGAGGGCTGCACCCCTGGCAGAACCAGCCACTCAGGATGTGGACTTCACACCCTCATTGGTACGCTCTATGATCCAGCATGGGCTCGAGTGGGAAAAAGCCTCTTAACATGCACCTCTAAGGGGGGCGCCTGGGTGGCTCAGTCGTTAAGCCTCTGCCTTCAGCTCAGGTCATGATCCCAGGGTCCTGGAATCGAGCCCCGCATCGGGCTCCCTGCTCCGCGGGAAGCCTGCTTCTCCCTCTCCCACTCCCCCTGCTGTGTTCCTTCTCTCGCTGTGTTTCTCTCTGTCAAATAAATAAATAAAAATCTAAAAAAAAAAAAATGCATCTATAAGGGTTTGACAGGATTATTCCTTAACATTCTTCTCCCTTTCTCCCCCCAAGTTCAGAACCAAAAAAGAGACCAAGTTTAGAATCAATAAAGAGAGAGGCCCAAAAGTCAGAGAGATTATTGATGAGAGCCGATACTGGAGCCCGGTGATTGAGATCTACTGATAGCAGGCCTGGTAATACTTTGTCCTGATATAAGCAGACTTGCCCACCCACAATCAGTGGATGTGCCAAACAACCACAGGCTTGCGCTGGAGGCGAAGAGCAAAGCAGAACATAATTTATACTTTCTGTCAACTGCTCTCTCCAAAGACCCCAGGGAGAGGAAGAAACTGAACATTGTGAACTCGGTGTCCCCAAACGCATCAATTAATTGAGGTTTTTCACATGGAAACATGAAGCTGGAAAACTGAACTTCTCCCCAGATATTTCCTAACCTAAAGGTTTGATCGGGGGCTTGATTATTTTCTTGAAGGAAGAAACCACCCTTTATTAAGCACCAGCAGGCTGTTTAGATCTTGCCCCCAGAAGACTCTGAAGTCAGTCAGAATGTTACAGGACAGGACCATACAAGGTCATTCTAGACTCAAGGCTGAAAATTCACTCTGCCACTTGATTCCCCCACCTAAACCATGTCCAGTCACAATGTCTGATTTAGTCCCTTAGTGGTTCTGCAGTGAGATTACATGATAACCTGAAGACTCTCCAGTAACAAAAAGAATGCAACATATTTGAACTTGAGCCATCCTCCCTTATGAAATTCCCAAGGAGAAATCAGAGTTCAAAGATTAAAGTCTAAAGAATTATGGGCTGTGCTGATCACTAAAGACTCCTCTCCACTGGGCCCCTGAAAACAATGAACACTCAGGCAAAGAGCAGATCATGTACTTTCTGAGGGCAGCCAGCTCCCAAAGGGGGGGGGGGAGCACTAAATCGTACCTGTCTTGTTCTCTCTCCCCACCTTACCAACCAGTGATACTCTAGCAGAGGACCCCAAGAAAGGCAGCTCAGACAAGTATCCCCTCCCCCACACATACACACTTTCCCAGAAGTGTTGCAGCCAGACTGCTATTTTACAAATAGACAAGAGAGAAGACAATTTCATGATCCACATGGAATTTTGCCTGTATCCCCCTTCCACTTCTTGCTGGGATTCAGAAACTTTACAGCCCACTTAGACCCACCACTACCCAAGGTCAGCTCCCCTCTTCCTGATTTCCTTGTACCCAGGAATTCTTTACCGCAGCTGCCTCTGCATCCTTGTTTTCTGACTGGATTTGGATGCCAATTCATCACCTTCTCCTAATTGCTCAGTCTCAACACCTCCCTACCAGCTTCTATAGACTTTCTGCAAAGATGCTACTTACAATTAGATACTGTGAACTATGCCAAATGTAGTTTCTAAAATTTTATCCAAACCCAAAAATCTTTCAGTGACAGGAAGAAACACCAAAATCTGCTTTGACACAAAGAACAATTAACCCTTGAGCAACGTGAGGGTTAAGGGCACTGACCCTCTCTGCAGCCAAAAATCCATGTATACCTTTTGACTCCCCCAAAACTTAACTCCTAATAGCCTACTGTTGACCAGAAGCCTTACAGAGAGCGTAAACAGTTTATTAATACATATTTTGCATGTTATATGTATTATACAATGTACTCATATAATAAGGTAGAGAAAAGAAATTGTTATTAAGAAATCATAAGAGAAAATACATTTATAATACTGTACTATATTTATTTTAAAAATCTGCACATAAATAGACCTGTGCAGTTCAAACTTAACGTTGTTCAAGGCTCAACCTTACTACATTTCCCACTTTAGAATCATTTCTAATGTGATCTATAAACATTTTTGTGGGGCCCCTGGGTGGCTTAGTCAGTTGGGCATCTGCCTGCAGCTCAGATCATGATCCCAGGGTTCTGGGATTGACCCCTGGATCAGGTTCCCTGCTCGGCAGAGAGCCTGCTTCTCCCTTTCCCTCTGCTGCTCCCCTTGCTTGTGCTCTCTCACTCTCGCTCTTTCTCTCAAATAAATAAATGAAATCTTTAAAAAAATTTTTTTGTTTCTCTCTGAACTGACCTCCTTACTGAAAGAAAAAAATAAAAGATTTGGTCATCAGTGCCAAAGGGCACCTTCATACTGGGGCTGTCACTCACTCTCTGTCTCACCTCCTCTAGCAAGCCTTTCTTGGCTCCCCTTGGCCAAATGAGGTGCCTGTCGTTGTGCTCCCACAGTACCCGGTGTATTCCTCAATTATTGCTCTTTCCACTTGGCCTTAAAATGATCTGTTTATGTATCTAGTGGGCATACTGTTTATGGGACTTTTGGAATTTTGAAATGAGGAGTTCTTTAAGGGCAAGAACTACCTCTGCTTTCCCAGCCCCAGTGTGATATCTTGACATATACCACAATGAATGTGTGTAGAGTTCATTAGGTAACTCAACTACAATTTTTTGAAAATCTATCTACATAGAACATTCTGCGGTATAAGGCACTTTATTAATCTTAAAAGAATGATAAAAACAACAGTAACAACACCTTCCATATGGATAGCTCTCAACTGTTCTTACAAAATACTCTCAAAGCTCTTATTTCACCTGGGCATATCAACATCCTTTAAGAATATTAGGGAGAATGGGTACTTTCAAGCCCATTTGACACTTGAGGAAAATGCGGCCATTTGCATCCTGTTAGAAAGTGGCAGAGCCGTGTTCCGAGCCTCCAACTTAAAACCTCTTCCTCGGAAACTGCAAGGCTCATTCCAGAGCTTGCTGAGTTCTGACTGGGGTGCCCCAGGCTCCCATAGTGGTAACTCCACCCTTTACCCCAGAAGAAACTTCTCTATAAAGTCACAGAGTTCTCTGTTTGCACAGACCCAGGTATTCATCTTAAATTCACTACTATGGAAATGCTATTTTTCATCACCATCTATAAGTTTTTAATTAAAAAAAAGTTATTTACTAAAGTGATGAGATATCTTTCTAAGTTTCAATTTCCTTTCCTCACAAACTTCAGATTTCAGTGAATAGCCCTAGACAATCTATCTCTATTTTGATCCTACCCGAAAGAAAATCACATCAGGGAATGCATAACCTTTGATTCAGCCTAAATTACCTTTGGTGCCCATGAGACTAATTTGGCGGGGCGGGGGAGGGGGGAGAAGGGCAATGTTACCCACGTTTATTCCACCAAGTTGGAAAACAAACTGAACTTGGGTAAAAGTGAGACAGATAGCTTTTTCGCTTCTGTTGGCAAGCAAAGCAGTACAATGTGAAGCATCTCTGCAGGTATTGTCCACAGTCCATTTTCCAACTTTATAGGGATTGCAAGGCAATTGCCCTGGAGGTGGCTGGGGCAGAAACAGAACCAACTGCAATGATTGCAAGCTCCAGAACCCTGGATCACTGGCGCAAAGGCGTGCTCTTGAATTCTTAGCTCCAGTGATGGTTTCAGATGGTAACTCTCTTAGGGGTCAGTGAAGAATGGTTTTGAGAGCCTTCTCCTGCCCTCTTCATACCCACTCCACCAGTCCTTCTGACAATTTTGGAAGCAACCAACTCCCCGTCTTAAATCCCTTCTTGCTTTAAATATTTAGAGTGGGTCTGTCTCCTGTATGAATCCCTGACTGACATTAGCCTCAGCTCGAAGACCACATAGCTGTTAACTCTGTCAGCATATAATTCAGTCACTCGTTCTTCTCTGGAATCTCACCTCTCTTCTATTTTTGGACTTGATGCTGAGCACTGTTTACCATCCAGGTTCATTGAGGGCTCTGAAGCAATAATGTTACTCCGATAACCCTCAGTTTACCTTGGTGGAACAAGAACAAGTTCAGAAATGATTCTGCTGACGTCGTACTCAAAGCAAGAATGTGGCGCCCACCATACTAAGCAGCCAGGATGATCTGGAAATTCCTATCCCCAACAAAGATATTTTAAAACCACCCCTTAAAGAATTAACCTTGCAGGGAAGGACTATTCTTCAACAAATGCCTACTCTAAGTTTTAAAAGACTAGGTAATTGTGGTGCTATTCACAAGAGCCAAGAGGTGGAAACAACCCGAGTGTTCACTACAGATGAATGGATAAACAAAATGTAATATATACATACAATGGACTATTATTTGACCATAAAAAAGAATGAAGTTCTGATACATGTTATCATATAGATGACCTTGAAAACATTATGGTACGTGAAATAAACCAGACACAAAAGGACAGATGTTGTATAATCACACTTATATGAAATATCTAGAATAGACAAATTTAGGCAGACAGAAAGTAGATTAAAGGTTACTAGGGACTGACTGGGGTTGGAGGGAGGATGGTGATTTATCACTTGATGGTTACAGAGATTCTGTTTAGGATGATACAATGTTTTGGAAATAGACAGTGGTGTTGGTTATAAAACATTTTTAATGTAATTAATGCCACTGAATTGAATTATACCTTAAGAATGATTAAAATGTCAAATTTTATATTAGATATATTTTACCACCACCAAAACCACGAAAGATGAAGTAAATGGCAATTATGTAAAAGCAGTGTTTAATTCCCTAAAGGTTTCTGATAACAGTTCTGGAGAGTAACGATGATGTAATGCATTTTTCACCAAACACATGGCCTGTACATCTGGAGACCATCTCCAACAGAAGAATTTTGTTAGAGATTTCTTCCATTTTCATGACCAATATTCCACATCCTTGTGCCTCAAACCAGTCTCTGCTTAACTTTGTTTTCCACTGCCTCCCTGGGTCTGCACTTTCTCTTTTGGTCTCCTCTACCCTGCTGGATATTCACATCTTCTCTCCTTGGAAATGACCCTGAACACCTCAAATCTTCTTTCTGATTTCCTTAGTCTGATACCGAGGACCTGAGAAGAGCTAGCATGAGAGAGAAAAGGTATCTTCAAAGGACCTGGGGAAATTGAAAAGGGAATTCCATGTGGGTGATAGATGCATTGCCTTTTACAAGAGGGAGAAGATGTTGCTCATTTACAGGAGGGAGAATATGAGGAGAAATAAGCAGCTAGAGATACTAACAGCCTAAAACTCCAAGCTGTGGTTGCAGGCTCCCACTGCAGCCTCCACGAAGTAATTTCCAGCTTTAATACCTGATTTGACCGTCTCCATACTACACAAGAGCTCTCCTGACATTGGCTCCAAATGTGAGTTCTAAACTGGTCCTGCCGCGCTGAGCAAGGCCAGAACACCACTGGCTCCCAGCTGGAGGCGGCCTGTCTTCTTGTGTCTCCAAGACAAGGTTTTACTTTCAAAGTTTGGAAAACCTGAGCTGAAAGGCTAGACGTGTGTCTCACAAGCAAAAACCAAAGGGGAAAAAAGATGATAGCAGAAGTCAGTATTATCAAGTAGAAATCATGCCACTAAAAAGTTTTCCTAAACTTACAATCTGCACTCCAGAATAGCCTTCAAAAGTGTAGGAGGATAATTCATTCAAACAAAAGAGACTCAGAAAAATACTTTGCCTTAGAAAATGTCTTTCAATCTCTTTCAAATCAAAACACAAAGCTTGATTTGCTTACCCACCTACATATATTTTTTTTCAATCTTAATATCAGAATATCATCATCATCATCATCATCATCATCATCATCATCATATAGGGGCGGCTGGGTGGCTCAGTCGGTTAAACACCTGTCTTCAGCTCAGGTCATGATCCAGGGGTCCTGGGATCGAGTCCTGAGTCTGGCTCCCTGCTCAGTGGTGAGCCTGCTTCTCCTCCTTCTGCCCCCTCCCACCCCCTACTTGCACTCTCCCTCTCTCTCAAATAAATAAATAAAATCTTAAAAAAAGAAATGCCTTTAAAATAATAATAATAATACTAGTAATAATAATAATAAAGATAACATAATAGCCCTCACATAAATCTGTCTCCGGCAAAGCAGCTTTATCATTATATACACCAATGCTGGACCCACACCATGGCTCCTGCAATATCAGTATCTCAAGGTTAAATAGGGTGTTAGTTATCAAATTCTAAAACAAAGAATATTTCTTGAAACTCATCATGCTTTTCATGCAACTGAAGGTAATTTTCTTCAGATGTGTAAGGTTTTCTAGATCAGTATTCTATTCACTGAACTTAAAGCCCCACAGGTGACCTCTGGGCTGCAGGATTTGTTGTTTAAACTACTCAGTTGGCTTTAACCAAGATGGCACTTTATCCATGTGACCTGTTAATGTGGGACATGGTTGGAAACGTATGGCCCACAAGCTGCGGGGTTACTGGGGCTACTTGTACCTGATTCCAAGGAGAGTCTAGTTTTCACCCTGCCCCCAAGTTCACTTACCAAAGACTACCTGAAGGTGGCTATAGAATCGTCATTTTGGAGTCTACATTTTATAAATCTGCTTAAACTAAAATAAATTTTGATAATACTTCTCATCCTCCATCTCCCTTCACCCTGTTCACAACCCCTAAACTAATTAAGGAATTATTTTGCATCTTGTTCCTCTGAGAGAACAGAGTGTTTTTTGTATGACAGAAACACCATTCAAATGTGATATGTGACAATTCGTATTCCATTTTAAGTTGCTCCAACTTGATGGTAGGGGAGGGAAACCTTTAAGACAATAAATATACCCAAGGGAAAAATCAGAGGTGATGTGCTGGTGATGGGCACTAGGGGAACATAATTAAAATCATACTTTAGCTTCAGTACGTTTGTGCAGAGCTAGAAAGACTTTGAAGATCAGTTAGCCTTTTCAAGGACCAATTTCTCCATTTTGAAGAAGAAAGATGCTGGGGCCCAATAAGTTGAAAATCTCCTCATTCTAGTCTAGTCCAGACCACTGGGTCTCTGTGATGAGTCCTTTCATGGAAACGAGCCTGCTCTGGATGGTGCATCACTTGCTTCTGGCCCCCATCCTGTGTTGCCTACTGTTGGTTATGTGATCCCATAATAAAAGGAAGATGCAATGATACAGAAGTGGAACAAGAGTGTGCCTTTCCCTCACCCCCAAGGATAAACAGGTCACCTTGGAGGTGCGATGGGCTTTTGTATACCTACATGCTTCAATAAGTCCGCTCTGACCAGGGATGCAGAAACATAGGTTTCAGCCATATTTCTGGCACCCTCTGCCCTGACCCTGCCATATTCCTTCTGCCAATTTTCCCTACCTTCCTAACATCCACAGATGGACCAGGGTACAAGTAGGCAGCAAAGCATTTTCTTGCACTCATGAGAAAAATAATTAAAATTCACCTTGTTGTTGAGTGAGATCAACTGACGAGAAGAGAGATCATTGCTAGAGCAAATTGGTGTGTGGGAGGGAGTTATTTTATAAGGTTTAAACTGGGCTCAATGGCTCCATTTCTTGCACCAAGAATTGCATTACAGAGTGTTTTATTAACAGTTTAGGGGGTAAGAAATTCGGTGGAGTTTACAAATTTCACTGATCCTGGGAGTTCAAGAAAGAGGGGGAAGAAGAAGAAGGGGTCAGGAGAGAGGAAGAGAGAGACAAATTTCTCAGATTTTTTATTATTAAGCCTTTTCTCCCCTGTTAAATACTAAGTGGAGTGCTCATCGAGCACTGTCTCCACCCATACTATGGGTATGCCTTACTAGTGGACAAGCTCTTTTATGCTACTCGATTAAGCTAATATCCTTGGATAGGTTATTTAACTGTATGCTGAGTTCTAAACTATGACAGGTTGCATTACAGTGATATTCCACAGTCATCATTTTTAACTGGCCTTTAAAACATGAAGCAGTCCTGAATTAGCTTACCTGATGTATCTCAGGAATGGTCCCACTCAGGTCGGAGTCATTGTGTATCCCCATCCAATCTGCTGCTCTTCTCAGCGGGGGAGACTGACACCTTGGTCTGCCTATCATATTCACGGCAACGCAATCATCTCAAGTGGGATTCTTTTCTTCCAATATTCACTGAAACTAATTTTAGACTCATTTGGTATTCCACTGCCAAACATAAAGGAAATTCCCGGCCCACAAGAAGGATGGTCAGAATGACTAAGTTCCTACCGTCTTCATACTAGCATTGCTCTGATGTGATTCTTTACTATTGAAACATGATGTCTGTTTCAGAGATAAAAGTAAAGTTAAGAATGCCTTTTTTTCTCAGGGTTAATTAATGAGAGACATTGAAGATGAAAGCAGACTGTCCAAATGGAAACTGCAGTGCCTTTGGAATAGGAAGTTGGATTTGGACTCTGTTTCATTCACCCAATAACTATCTACTGACGGCCTATTGTTTTTTAGGCACTGTGCTAGGAGTTTTGTCCCTTACCAGCCCTATGACCTGGGCATGTAATTTAATACTTCCATGCATTATTTAAGCCAGGCCCGTTTTGCAGTGCCAAACTGCCCAACTGTACATGGCAGCCCAATTTCAGAACCCCCAAAGCCATCCTTCCTGCAAAGATGTGTGCCTTCTTTGGTCAGCATCCCTCATTTGAAGACTATATACAGGCACAGGTCAGCCCTCTAGGGCAGTCCCTGCCGTTGAATCTCTCTTCCAAACCCCCCTCCCCCAATGCATACTGTAGACAAATAGAGAGTAGTTCAAGATGGAAAGAGAGGTGGAATCCTTTTAGTGCCTAAATATCTAGAGTCTAAGTCAATATTCCCCCTTTCAAAGGTCAGAAAGGAAACTGGGCTGGAAAAATTGAGAGTGAATCATCTATGCCCATGTAAAACTCTCAAACATGTGCACGTTTTTTCCTTAATGGTCATGGAAACCTCTCTAAAACTGGGCTCATTTACTATATATGTGGCCCTAGTCATGTCATGTAACACTCCCAGGTATCTATGGGGCTTATTGATGTCATCATCATCATCATCATCATTCTCATCCTCATCTGAACTTCCTGGTCAGAAAGACCATTATTGAAAGACTCTATTTTCAGGCTTTCTAAGACACCCTTTAGGGGTAGTCAAACCGCCAGGGAGAGGTGTGAAACTCCACCTTTCATTGGTGGCTCTCTCAACCATAAAGAGGCTGTCTGCCAGCTAGAAGTCTATCTGTATAAATGCCTCCCTGAACCAGTACAGAAATCTAGGAATGAATGGGAATTATAGCAACCTTATACAATCAGCCCCATTAATTTGAGCAGAACCAGGGATCCTCATTCTTTTTTTTTAATAAGTGGCAACTGGACTGGTTACAGGCCATGCCCAAGAAAGTTCTAGAAGCCCCCTCTTCAAGAAAATCCCAAAAGACAACTCTCTGGCTGTTAATGGTGTGTGGAAGGGGTGGGGCCTTAGAGCTTCACTGCACTTCAGATTCTGGGATGTAGAGTTCCCAGCCCCACTCTTGTTCTGAGAAAATTTCTCAAGAGGCCACATAATTGTCCAACCCATGGACCAGTTGCACACTCAGGCAGTGCTGGTAGCTAAGAGCCAAGAGGAGAGCATTTCCAACTTCCATCTCTATGACGATGACACAAAAATTCATTTTTATAGAAGGATGGTGTCAGGGGCATTGATGGTC
The DNA here is from genome assembly GCF_004348235.1 of Phoca vitulina. Taxonomy (NCBI): domain Eukaryota; kingdom Metazoa; phylum Chordata; class Mammalia; order Carnivora; family Phocidae; genus Phoca; species Phoca vitulina. Next base: position 38,667,148 of record NW_022589705.1, on the reverse strand, counting down.
AGAGCAGAGAGTCCTGATCTCCTCCATCTGTCCAAGGCAGCCTCTATTTTCGATCTGGCAGGTGAAAGGGTTATAGAATTTCCTTGGTTGTATTGAACATTTGCCAAATATTCATCATCTGTAGAGCCAAAAGCATGTTCTTGGGAATAGGAGGTCATAGTGTGATGTCCATTGCTCACTGCTAGGAACCAGGAAGAAGCTCTTGGAGAACTGAATCAGAGTTGGGTGGGTGAGCATCAGAGGAAGGGCACAGCATTGTAGGACCCCCAGTGGTGCTGCACAGTGTGGGCGGCCCACACCTACTATGAGAAAAGTGTGTTTAGTCAAACAGCTCTTACAACTTAATGGGACTTAATGTCCAGGCCCTTTTTTGGCACATTAGAAACCAATTTGTTAGCCTTGAAAATTCATAAACCTGACATAAAATATTTCAGATTGATAGACAAGAAGAAAGATTTCAAGTGGGAGATTTGGTAACCTATTGAACCTGTCTCTTCGAGTCAACAGCCTTCTACTTTTTGAATAAACATTGGTTCTAGAAGAGACTGTGGGGGCAACCCACACACATAGGCTGTCGCTTAAACAAGGTATCACTTAGAATGTCTGGGCCACCTAATCCTTTCTCAAGGCATCTGTCCAAGCCCACAGTCTCTGCCAATGAGCAGAGCCAAGTTCTACACTGCCTGACACAGCTATAGTCCAAGGATGAGCACCTTTCTCAAGGGCAGTCCAAAATAAAGAGACCAAGGCCCCAAGATTTACGTGGCCAGACTCAAAGTGTTTAGGTGAGCTGGGCCAAAAAAGATTTCTCTAGAAATATTTGGACCCAGGCAACTAAGAGGCTATTTTAGTTATCTGGGCCACAGCACATAGAATGATTCAGGTTCAGGGTTACCCCCGTGGGTCAGGCACAGACCATGAGTAAGCAATGGAAGGTGATGGTGAAGAGGGAATGGGAGCAGGTAAGAAGAGCAGGAAGAAAATGCCACTGCAGGGAGGGAGAAGGAACAGCCAAGAGAGCCCTGAGCTATGCCTACTCTCCCGCCGTTCCCAGCTTGCACATCCCTTCAGGCAGCTCCTCTTTCCGTGCAACTATGCTGTACACAGATGCTGCATTTCAAATACCACCTCTGGTCACTCTAGGGACAGGTTGACATTTGCCAGGAAGCACATCAGGAGGTCTGTGGAGGCACATTTCTCTTCCAGTTCCCAGCTAGATGCAGGTGTCTAGTCTCCTACGCCACAAGATTTTATTTTCCATTCTTTAGCAGCAGAAACTGCTTATGCTTGCACACTCTTGACATTAAATATATGGTACATGCTTCCAGGTCAGTTGGTGGAAAGTAGTGGCCTTTACCCCAGAAACTGATTGTTTGATCACAGACTTATTAGAGTTGGAAAATATCACTTTTGGAATGATTCTTTACTGCAGTCTCAACAGCAGTCTCATTTTTCTTCCTGAGGGACGCATTTTAAAGAGCCAGATGGTGCATATGTTGCAGCAGAACTCTGCCTTCTCCCTCCCCACCCTGCCTAGATTCACTTCAAACACTTTCTTTTCATCCAGAGAAAATATTTATGTGCATTTGTTTAGCACTATCCCAAATATCTCACTTGGCCCTCAAGCAATGAGGTGAAGGAGTACAGGAGGTATTATTTCTCACAAATTTAGAATTAGGGACCAAAGGCACAGAGACATATAGTGACTTGCAGAAAGCACACAGCATAGTTACATAGAGTGGAGACTTGAATCCAGCCCTTCTGATGCATACCCAGTGTTCTCTCCACTACTGTAACAGAGGACATCTCTGATTTTATTTTCTACCAAAATTTTCCATTACATTAAAATCCTAAACAGTGTGATTAGGTTGAAACAAGTCCTTTGCCTATCTTCAGGGCACATGCCTGTGTATGCTGGAAGGAAGGGTACACCTTGGAAGGAAGGGTATACCCTGGAGCTCCTCTGCTCATCTGTTGAGGCCAACAGAACTCCAACCCATGACCCTTAATGTCAATATGTTAAAAATCATTAAAGTGTTCATAGTGTCAATAGTAGTATTTTTTCAATTATTCATGTATGTAAAATATACTTACTAAGCACCTGCTATGCACCATACATTACTGTACTGGCTGGGGGTAAACATATGAATAAAATGAGACAACATCTCTGTTTGAATGGAACTTGCTTGTTTGAGGGAAGAAAAATAGTAATAAGGAATTACATAAAGTCAGGTAGTGATTAGTGCTATGAAAAGGCCAACAGCACAGTAAGAGCTTGTGATAGGGAGACCATACCTGTCAGGGGGAAGCAATGTTTGGGTGGAGACCTGAGTGAGGTGTGGAAGCGAGGCCTATGAAAATATGGGGCCGAGAGTTCCAGGTAGAAGGAACAGCAAATGCAGAGCCTGAGCTGGGAGAACACTCTGCGTGTTGGAAGAAGAGTAAGCCAGCATGGCTGGAGCTGCATATTTGAGGGGACAAGTGGTAGGAAATGAGGGGGGAGAGCTAGGCAGGCAGGCTCTTACAGGTCATGGTCAAGACTGGATTTCATTTGAAGTGTGATGGGAAGGGATTACGACATTATTTAATTTATGATTTAAGAAGATCACACTCAGGATATTTGGAGAAAAGACTGTAGAATGCAAGAGTGGATGTAAACAAACAGTAAGAAAGCCACCGCAGTGGTCAAGGCAGGAGGATGATGCTGTGCCTTGCTCCCAGTAGCACACAAATATACTGCTGTTTCTTCCATCGCTTTGACACTATATCCCCCACCAGCAACTGCCTGCCTTCTCTGCTCCTCTTTGCAGCAAATTTTCCCCATATAGAACTATCTATATTCACTGTCTCTAATGCCTCTGTTCTCGTTCTCTCTTAAACCCTTAACATTCATATTCTTGTGACCACCACTCCAAAATTCCTCCTGTCAAGGGCATTCGCGGCATCCATGTTGCTAAATTCAGTGATTAATTCTTGGTCCTTACCTTTCCCATCAGCCGTGAGGGTTACTGCGTACGGTTGTGCAGCTTGTGCTTGCACAAGGCACCTAGAACAGGGGACGGGTGGATGTGAGTTTAGTCCACCTTGTATTTGCTGAACTGCAGTTTTGCAAGAGCACATCTCCCTAGAGAGGGTGCCTTTTCCTACCTCACACAAAGATCTTGACCAGTGGCAGTGATCCCATAGCAGCAGTTGACATCATCATACCTTCCTCCTTAATGCACTTTCTTTATGGCTTCCAGGACCCCACACTTGGTTTTCCTCCCCGCTCACTGGGGGCTCCCATTAAGTCTTTTTCACTAGGTCTTCATTTTCTCATGGTGGACATGGCAATGCTGGAATGCCTCAGCACTTTGGATTCTCTTTTGTCCCACACTTACACCTACATGATCTCACCCAGTCCCTTGGCTTTAATGTTATCTTTATGTCCATGATCCCCCAAACTTATCTCCAGCCTGGACTCATGTTTCCTGGACTCCCCCTGAATTCCAAGCTTTTAAATCCAACTATATCTTCAACATCTCCAGTTGGGTGTTTAATAAACATCTCAAACTTAGCATGCCCCCAACTGAATCCTGATCTCTGCCTCCTGAAATCTGCTCCACCTATAGTCTTCTCATCTTAATACAAAGCAACTCTAACCTTCCAGCTGCTCAGCCAAATGCCTTGAGTTACTTTCCATGCTTCTCTTTCTCTTGCACACCACATCCCACCCATCAGTATATACTATTGGCACTACCTTCAAAATCCATCTTCCAGGATGGATTCTTACCACCTTCACAGTCCTATTCTGGTTTGAGCCATCACCATTGTTGCTTGCTTCACTGCAGTAGCCTCTCACACATTTTCCTGTACATTCTATTCTTGACACAGCACTCAGACAGATCCTATAAAAATAGAAGTCACATTGTGTCATTTCTCTGCTCAAAACACTGCAGGGGCTCCCAGTTTTCCTTAGAGAAGAAGCCAAAACTCTTGTTCTTCCCTCTGTTCTTCTCCAACCATGTCTTCTACTCTCTTTCTACTGGACTTGCTCCGGCCACCTTGCTGATCCTTGAGCATGCCAATTATATTCCAACTGTAGGGCCTTTGCATTGGCTGTTTCCTCTGCCAGAAGCACTTTCCTCAAAATATTACTGTGACCAAATCCCTTTCCTTCTTCAAGACTTTATTTAAATTTCATCTTTTAAAATTACTACTCTTCCTCTCCTTTCCAGATACTCTTGATCCCATTTATCCAGCTTTATTCTCTTCCCTGGCGCTTACCATCTTCAAACATTTAGTTATTATGCTCAATTTGGTGGTTCCTCAATGACAGTTTAAGTTCCTTGAAGGCAAGAGTTTTGTCTGTTCCCTGATGCCTTCACATGTCTGGAATAGAGGCTTGCACATAGTAAGTGCTCAAAAAATATTTATTGAATGGATGAAAGAATGAGAATATGTTATTAAATGTTGTCTAATTTTTACTCCAAATCTGTCCCAAAATGTAATACTAAGCAGTTGTGTAAACCACTAGAATATTTAATGACTTGGAAAACTATTTACAATCTAGTGCTAAAATTTTTACAATCAGGTTTCAGAAAAGTAGGTAGGATATGATCCAATTTTTATTTAAACAATGTATATGTTTGCATTAAAAAGAACTAGAAGGAAATATTTATTTAACAAGTATTTCTGAAGCACCTACTATGTACCAGACATTGTGCCAATTAACTCTTCCTGGGGTGAGATTATAAATTATTTTTATTTCTTCTTTTTGCTTATCTGTATTTTCCGTATTTCTACACTAGTGATCTATTAATTTTACATTAGAAATAATTAAGCCAAGTGCTTTTATTTGCTTAGGTACTTTTGAGTGATGCGACTTTGGGCAGCACATTTTCAGGATAAATGCATAGCCCTGTGTGCATACTGATTTACTACAGTATTAATAGAAGATGCTACAAATGGAGTTCTCTCTTAAATTCCACTAACTAGGGAGAATCCCAGATCTCATTGCCTGTTTAAACAATTGCAGGGACAGCTGTGACATCCACAATCAACATTCTTCAGTAACCAAGGAGATATTCTAGGCAATTTGTAAGCTACCAGGGTAAGAGTAGACATTTTACCATTGCCCACCATCCCTGGTCTCTCAGCATTTTAATTGCTTGTTAGTAAGACACTTCGGAAAGCCTTGAGCATGAAAGAGACAATACACAGTAAATTCTAGTATAATTTCCTTGTATTCATTAAATCACTGCCAACTTGAACATGATTTCCTTTGTACAGATACACTATCATTTCTAAGAACAGTAAATTCTATGTACAGGTTTGAAGAGCAAACTTTACCTGGAGTTTATTCCCCGGAGGTATTTCTATAACATGCTATTTGAAGATTCCTCTATTTCAATTTTTAAAAACCTCCATCTGCAGATGCTGTCCTAGGCTGTGACATTCTCAGCATTAGAGTGGGACAGATGTTTCCCAATGCTGATTTTTTTCACTGTCACTTTGTGCTTCATTATATCAGTCAGATAATGAAATGCTTAATTAGCTCTTCCCTTTTGCCCCAGGATCATTTTATAAAAAGGTAAATTGAGAGCTTTGAGAATGAAATATCTCCATTTGGCACGCAGGTATCTAAACCATATTTGAATACTTGAAATATTCGTGCAGGGGTGCTTCCGGGTAGACATGATGCACAAGACTTCTCTACAGGTATCAGTTGCTGGGGATGGTGGCCACATCATCTCTCCTTCCCCGGCAGCCCAAATATCACTTGTTTTAGATGTGAGGGCTGCCAAACATCATTAGCCCCAAATGGGGCAAATCAGCAAGAGTGGTCCTGGTTTCTGGGAAAATACTGGTTTCCAGCAAGAATGGTCCTGGTTTCTGGGAAATTCACTCTAGGCTCCTTAGAAGCTTTGCCTTTCAGGTGACATCAACCATGAAAGTCTTCACCCATCCAGACCCATACCATGTTGAGCAATCCAATGGAATTGTCAATAGCCCTTTTCCAGATGGTTCTTCTGCCCCAAATGCAATTCATATTGTCAGGTATAATCTAGTCCCTCTAATGTTAAAAAGGAGAAGTTTGTTTTCTTCTCTCCATTCCATCCACCTTGCACCCCCATCACTCCAACCCTTGCAGTTTGCTCATTATATAGGTGATGTGCTCACCCAGCCACCTGTTCATGCTTCCTTCCTGTTAGCCTCTTTAGCCCAAGGAGTGAACAAGGGTTTTTTCTGAACAGGAGGGTAATCTATCTGTGGTCAGAGTGGGATTTATAGTGTGTGCGTCCCCCCCCCCCACCCATTTGGCTGGCTGATATTTGCTCAAGGAAAAGCTAGCAGGCAAATCAGCTGACATATTGCCTGAGGTGACCAGTCGAAAAATAAAACCTTCTGAGAATGTTGCTGCAACTACTATTTTTGTCTAGAAGAGACATTCTGCTAGTACGGATGACAATTTGGTTGGGTTAGGAGGAGCCACAGGAAACAAGAGCTCAATGCTGATCACTGTTATACAGATCTGGGATGATGGCACATGCGGTGATCAGCTGATTACATTACTGTATCAGTGCATTCGTTTAATGTCATCAAGGTCAAGGAGGTCTGCTTCTCGGTGGTGCTCAATAGGAAACTCAAAATATTATGTATGCCGGCAACAAGTGCCATGATTGATTTTTGTTATGGAATTAATCTGTCAAGAGTTGCAGTTTCAGGTTTGCTACCGTGAGTTATATCTCTGGTTCAGCTGGAAGACACAGCGCCAGAGAAAAGGGCTAAGCTGTCTTTGGCTATTTGCCTTAATCAGAGCTTTGTTAAGTGCTTGCTGCTGCTGCTGTTGATAGGGAGGTAGATGTGAGGGCTGCCAAACATCATTCCATTTAAAATGCAATGAAAAAGACCCCTCTGTCATGGCAGCCGGACCAAATGGGGATAGATAGTTGTGTTGAGTTGCTTCACCCCGGGGAGCTGCAGAGACTCTGATTTTAATACATCTGGGTGAGCTGCATGTAAACAAACCTCATGGGTGGAACTTGACTGCGGCTGATGATGAGTCATTAGACCAAGAATTTACATGTCATACTGTCGATGATGGGAAGCCCCTGTGAGGTGTGAGGCGGGGGTGAATTGGCATTTTAGAAGGAACACTGAGACAGTAGCACACAATGGACTGGGGACAGGGAGGACTGAGGTAGGTGAGAACAGTGAAGAAGCTGTTTGCAATAGGGAATTATTGCATTCCCTCAAGGTGTGGCTACCCACTACGGCTGCCATCCTGACCCCCAATGAAGCTCCCTCTTCACAGCAACGGAACGTATTCACCATGGCCCAAAACACCATCTTTCATTTCATCTACATCACACTATAAAATCATTTAAAGACTGGTTTCTTCTGAAATGAATTTGATTTTGATTCCCATCCCCCTCTCCTTTCTACTTATCCCTGCTGCTCCTAGGTGCTCAAGGGCCGGTTTGAGGGGAGCTATTTTCTTTTGGGAGTTATAAAATAATTATACGAATAATTGTTCAAACAGGCTATTCATTACTATCTTAAAAAGGATGATGAAGATCTTTTTAAGAGAAACATGGGTTTTTGTTGTTATTATTTTGCTTTGTTTTTCAAAGATGCTTCAGCCAGTACTCAATTGATTGGCAATTTCAATCCCTTGAAGTCAGGTAATATAGAAACATAGGATCATAGGATCTCAGAGGAGGCAGATCCCTTTTTGATTACCTCACCAAACCAATCCAAAACATGAGTTCCTCTAAAATAATCCCTCCAAGAAATAATATCATTAATAATGTCTAAAGCTTACATAGCACTAATGTGCTTTACATGTGTTAATTATTTAATCCACACAACAACCACATGGGGCAGCCATAGCTTTTATATTCGTTTTACGCTGAGGCACAAAAAGACACAGCTTGTAAAAGAGGTGGATCTGGGATTTCAACCCAGGCAATGTTTCCAGGACATGTGATTACCCATTATGCTATACAAACTTCAGTTGAGTTTTCGCTTGAGTAGTTCCAGGCATGAGGAGTTCACTAGCCTCAGAAAAGGCTTATTTCATCCTTGTCTGTTCTGCTGGTTAGACATGTCCGCCAATGACCTAAAGTCTTCTTCTCTAATATTTCTACCTATATAGCCCTCTGTAGTAATAAGAACGTTTAATCTGTCTGTTGCCAAAGTCTTTTCCTGGGAATTTAAATTTGTCCTCCAAGACTTAATTCATATGTTATTTCTCTGTAAATTTTTTGTGTGTGACAGTTAAAAGCTGGTGTATTTTTTTTCTTTTACAAGTTCTGTTGGTCCCATTCTGGGGATGTGTGTATGTAATTACTACTGCGTTTGTGTGTTTGGTGATAGGGTCATTTTTTTAAGTCATAGGAGTAGAATTTTATATTTCCTTATTAAATTTCTTTCAAGATTGAGCCTATTTGCTGCAACCTATTAAAATCTACAGCCATACTAAATATTGCTCATTAGTCCTGGTTTCATGCTATAATTTAATAAAACATGAAGAAAATCAAGGCTCAGAGAACTTTAGTTGCCCAAGGTTTTATTAAGTGGAATTTGCCCCCAGTTCTATCTTAAAAAAACGTATGCAAGTGCTCACTTCAGCAGCACGTACACTAAAACTGGAACAGTACAGAGAAGATCAGCATGCCCCCTGCACGAGGATGACACGCAAATTCGTGAAGCATTCCATATTTTTGAGTGCGCTTGTCATGGTGAGCACCAGGTGATGTATGGAAGTGTTGAACCACTATATTGTACACCTGAAACTAATATTACACTGTATGTGAACTAACTAGATTTAAAATAAAAGTTTAAAAAGCGAAAAAAGAAAAGAAAACAAATGAAATTTTGGTATATCATAATTGTAGCGTATATATATATGTATATGTGTGTGTGTATTTACTTCACTAGACAAGAGGAGAATAAGAGGAATGTATACAAAGATGATGATTTTGGACTATTTTTTGAACCATTAAAAATAAGCCATTTGAAAAAGAAAAAAAAAATGCATGCAAATCCAATTGCTTGCTCTCGCTGCCAGATCAACTTTTCACTCCCTCTGTTTCTGGCTTGCCTCACGCTCCAGCCCTGCCCTCCCCACTAATGCAAAAGGAGCATGACTATAGAAGATTTCCTGTCTCAGCAGCCACCTCACTCTCTGTTCCTCATTTTTATTTGACTTGAATTGTGAGAAAAGGTGTTGTCCTGATATATTGCCTAATCATAGTGTAGCTTTTGGCTTGATACTGACTCTTTTTAGCCATCTTAACTGTATTATCTGTGATTACGGTTTTTAAAATAACTTAATTAACGTCATGATGAAATTAATTCATTGCTGTGCTAATGTTCAGAAAAAAAGTACTCCAGAGACTGATGTGAATTAGTAGAGGGGGTTTTAAAGCTCCATTATTGGTCTAGGGGATGATACAAAGTCAAAACTGCTAGCATTATTTTTTCAAGATTTGGAATGATGCTAAGAAGGTATTTGCAAGTTGTATCAACTAGATAGAAATATGCAACTGTCAAGCAATATGACAGCCTGCACTAAGAGGGAAGGGTGCAGTGACAGTGGGAATCGCCTCAAAGATCACTGTGAATCCTAAAAATAAAGACAGTGATAGGGAAGAAAAAAATAGAAATGAAATTCTCACTGCAGGATCTGGAGATAATTTCTAATCTTCTCCAATTTTTCTCTTCTTCCCCCTCCCCCTTACCAAAACACATGTGCAGACATAGGGCATTCTTTACTATCGTTTTAGAAGTACCTGTCTCTGTTTTTATCCTAAATCATTTTCTGCACATCTTTTCTTCTCTAATCAACTTAACGAGATATTATCAGGAACCAACTGCAATCTCACAACTATGCTAGTTATTCCAAAAGATTCATAGAAAGATAACTGCAGTATCCTTTTTAGAATTTTAAATCGGTTGGTAAGAAAGACTGTAGAGAGGGGAAACAGCCCTCCTGCTGATATATTCAGTATATCATGCAGGACTAAACCCGTCATGCTAGATACGTATGCTATAAGACTAGGGGAATTTATTCATTTATCCTAAAGACACTCAGTGAATGCCTTGCATGTGTAGGATTCTGGCAGAGGCCTAGAGAAACAAGGATGAATCAGATATTCTCCCTGACCTCAGGGGCTCAAATGTTACTGGGAGCCACAGAACCGTAAATGGATGATTAGAAATCACCGTGGTTGGGCTTTGTGCTAGTATTGGAAAGACAAGTAGAGCTTCACTATATGCAGAATGCAAGGGAGCTGGTAAGATGGCATAATTCAGGTCAGTAAGAGGACAAGAGAAATACAGGAGTGTGGAAAGGTGCACAGCCTGGTGAGGAAAGTGATTTTTTATTGGGTGGGGAATTGTAGAGGAATGAGGAACCCAGCCTGATGGGGATTTGGCAGTTAGGGTGTTGCTTGGATGCTGTGTTGGGAAGGGCTGCAGCAAGATCCTGTGTCATACTAAAGGGGACACCTAAAGCATTTTTACGACTTTTATTTTACATGTACATGTGTTATTTTATGACATTATTTCATATCCGCACCAACCTTAATAGGTTTCACTCCCTACATTCTGTCCCTAGCATCCATCGGACCCAGAGCAAGATATACAGTATGTTTAAATATTTGTGATTTATAAATCAATCTAACAAAATATTAAATGAAAACTGTTCTACCTTTCTCCCCTAACAAATACATCTTCATAACAACCAGTTTTGAGTTTAAGGGTTCCTGGAATCTTCCAAGTTTCAGGCTAAAATCTGGTGGTTTGGGGAAATCCACTGCCCACTCTTCCCACCCCTGATTCCATCCCACTGTAGGATGTTCAAATATATCTGAACACTTCTGTCCACTTGCCGAGTTCCATTACAGCTCCCCCCCCCACACACACACGCAACCACGCATTAGCCCACCCAGAGCCTAGAAAGATATTCACTTGAGGTGTGGTCCACTCCTGGGAGGACAGATTCCAGGAAGAATTCCGCATATGCCTTAGTGATGGACTTAAGCCATGAATCATTGGTACCAAGAGTGTGGCCTAGAAGTTGGGGTTGGGGGAGGTGCAGGTTCCTATTGGGCCTGTTGCTTTGCCCCTGGCACTCTACCCCAGTAAGGGGGCATGGACAGAGAAGGGCCAGAGTTGGGTCCCTACCAAAGTGCTGGATACAAGGAAGGGGCCTCTCTGACTCAGGTCTCAGAGCAGTATTTCCCTTATCCCACCTTGTACTGATTGAGTTATCTGTAGTCCTTTATCCTTCTAGGGACAGTCCTAATGTTTAGAACTGAGGGCTTGTTGTGCTGATGTTCCCAAAACTTCCAATAAGACGACTCCTTCATTTAACCATTAATGTTAATCTCCCCATGAAGGCCTATTTACGGCAGCCATCTTCCTCCAGGCCAGAGACAGCTAGTGTGTGTGTGTGTGTGTGTGTGTGTGAGCATGTGTAGTAGGAAGAGTGAGATGGGAAATTCACCTTTCTTACAGGCCAAATATGATAGATTATTAATTATTAAACATTAAACACTTTGTAAACTTCTTCAGCTCCTAGTTCACCACATGTTTCTCTACCACTATAGAGGTTACCTTTTTTTTTTCCCACCACTGAGACTGGAAAAGGAGTAAAAGAATACAACAGAGGCAAGGATAAAAGCCCTGTCTCTTCCAGCTGCAAGGAAACGTGGGCAGGAGTCCGCCAGAAAAAGTAGAGGGGCTGGAAGTGACAATGTTGTGTTGCAAGCTCCACCCTAAGAGGATGAAGAAGGGCTCTGGATTATGAACCAGAACTCTGCGGGCCAAGGACTCTTGTCTCACTCTCTTTACAGGCTCCTAGGGGAGGTTACCTCACAGGTTTGTGCAAACCAGAGTGGGGGCAGCCTCATCAGAGTAAAGGTGGATGGTTGGCAGAGAGGGAGAGCCTGAGTGCTCTCATCAGACTCCCCTTCCCCTTGGTTCCTTGATGGCAAAGACAGGACCCAGCACCCTGAGTGCTGGCAGTTAGTAATAGCTCCTCCCTGGCACCACTCACACATAGACTTGCTCCCATCAACTGAGAAACATGGCTACAAGAGCCTTCGGGTCTGTTGCTCAATTCTTAGTCTTCATCTTTTTTGGCCATTCAGCAACATTGGACACATTCAGTCCACACTCCTTGAAAAAAATTCTTCCCTTGGCTTTCAGCATATCACTCTCTTTGGGTTTATTTCTTACGCACTAGCTTCTTTCTTTTTTTCAGTCACTCTGTCTGTTCCTCCCCATCTCCACAGCCTATAAACCCTAGAATGCCCCATGGCTCAATCCTCAGACTTCTAATCTTCTTTCTTCTTTCTGTTCTTTGTGTGATCTCATCTAGTCTCTGCCTTGAAAGATCATCTTCATGCAAAGATTCCTAGGATTGCATTTCCACCTTGGACTTCTCTGAACTCTAGACTCAGATATGCATCTGCTTACTTAAGAGTTTATTTGAAAGTCTATCATTACCCTAAAACTGGGTATTGACAGTCCACTATCAAAATGGGGGCACTTAACATAGGTACTCAATAATTGATAGAATAAGCAGCCAAAATTGAGTAAGGATAGATGAAATTTAAACAGCACAATGAATTATTTAGGACTAGTAAGAACATTATATCTCCAAACTCCAGAACACACATTCTTCTCCAGTACACATGGCATATTCATAAAAATTAATGATGTACTAGGCCATAAAGAGAATCTCAATACATTTCAAAGGATTAGTGTCAAGCAGAGCTTATTTTCTGATCACAATGCATACAGTTAGAAATTAATAACAAAAGAACTTAAAAACCCTAAGTGTTTGGAAGTTTAAAATCAATTTCAAAAAAGAAACTCCTGGTGGAAAAAGTCACAATGGAAATTAGGAAATATTTGTAACTGAACAGTAGTTGAAGGAGTATTTATCAAAACTTGTGGTATGCGCTAGTGTGTTACTTAGAGGAGAATTTATAGCCTGAAATGCTTACATTAGAAAGTAAGAACAGCTGATAGGGCGCCTGGGTGGCTCAGCTGGTTAAGCACCCAACTCTTGATTTCAGCTCAGGTCATGATCTCAATGTGGTGAGATTGAGCCCCATGTCAGGCTCCACACTGAGCATGAAGCCTGCTTAAGGTTCTCCCTTTCTCTTTCCCTGTGCCCCTCCTCCCTCTCTAAAATAATAAGTAAATAAATCTTTAAAAAAAATGTAAGAACAGCTGGAAATTAGTGAATTAAGTATTCAACCTATTTAGTTAGACACAGAATACCAGAAACCTTAAGCTATTGGACGGAGGGAAACAACAGTGATAAAAGTAGAAATCAATGAAGTAGAGGAGGAAAAAGCTACTATAAAGACTAGAACAAATCAAATGTTGGTTCTTTAAGAAAGATAAGTTACTTCAAAACAGGCAAAACAATGGGAAGAATAATCAGAGAAAAAAGGTCACAAATGAGTGATTCTAGGAAGGCAACAGGTAACGTTACTATATATAGAATGGAAATGAAGAAGTAAAAAGACAATATTACGATCAACTTCATGACAAAAAAACTTGGAAACTGAGATGAGATAGGCAAATTCCTAAATAATTCTAACTTCCCAAAGTTGATTCACAAATAAATAAGAAAACTGAATAGTCACATAACCATTCATGAAACCAAACCAGAATTTATGTATTTTTGTTGGTTTTACTGACATTCTATCAAATATTCAAGAGATAAACTATTCTAATCTTACCCAAACTGTTCCCAGAGCAGAGAAAGAAATACATTCCCTTTTGTATTTGTTGAGGCTGACACAATGTGGGTATGAGATCTGACAATGATCACAGGGAAGGGAAAAGTCATAACTTAGTGTCTCTTATGAACATAAAGGTAGAAGTGCTATTTAGCCAACCAAATGCAGACATAGTTAGAGAACATTTTCATGACCAAGTTGCATTTATCCCAGAAATTCAAGATTGGCTTAACATTGGAAAACCAATAAAGGTAATTCATCACATTTACAGATAAAAGAGGAAACATTATATGATCATCTCAATACTATAATAAAAGAATTTGGTGAGTTTCAACAAAGCAGGAGACAAAACTGTCATTATTTGACAATTATATTTTACTATGTACTATGTTCAAAAGATCCTACTGAGTTATCAATGTGTTTAGCATTTCTACAAAGCAGCAAAATATAACTAGAAAATATAACATTAAATATATTTTATAATATCAAGAAATATATAAACTATTCAGTAATAAAGATACAAAAGACTTTTGAGTATAAAATTATAAGCTCTTATTGAAAGGTATTATAATATGTAAATAAATGGAGAGCTGTACCATGATCATGGATAAAAGAAATCAATATCATAAAGTTGCCTGTTTTCCACAAGGGAAATTAGGGAATGTTTCCCTACAAGGTAGTAAAAAAAAATTTTATAAAGCTATTGCAATTATCAGTTTTGTATTGTCTTAGGGGTAAATAGCCCAAGAGAACAGCAGCAGTCTAGAAATAAACCTATTTAACGTGGAAACATGATATATGAGAAAATTGGCATTGCAGATTAGTTTAGGGCAGGGTCAATGACAGATCGTTTAATAAAAGGCATTAGAACAATTGATTCATCGCTGAACAAAAAATGAAATTGGACCCTTACACAGACAAAAAAAATCAATTCCAGATAGTTTAAATACTTACCTGTGAAAGAAAAATTATAAAACTTTTAAAACAGGATATAGGAGAATTCCTTTATGACCTTAGGATAGTACACATTTCTTAAATAAGACATAAGACATCCATTTATAAAACACAATACATTTAATTACGTGGAACTTTTTAACATTCCTGTTCACTAAAGGACACCTAGGTGGCTCAGTCGGTTAAGCGGCGGACTCTTGATTTTGGTTCAGGTCATGATCTCAGGGTCATGAGATTAAGCCCCACATCCAGCTCTGCATTCAGTGGAATCTGCTTCTCTCCCTCTGTCTCTGCCCCTCCCCACACTCATGCTCACTTTCTCTCTCTCAAATAAGTAAATAAATCTTAAAAAAAAAAAAAACCAAAAACCTCCTGTTCACTAAAAGACACAATGAAGAGAGGCATAAGAATCCAAAAGCTGGCAAAAGATGTTTACTACATTTATCCCACCATTGATTAGTGTCCAAACAAACAGTAGGAAAATATGAAGCGTTGGGCATTGGTTTTCATATGGAACAATGAGAACTGTCATATACGGCTAGTAGGACTATACACTGACACAGTCTCTTTGGAAAACCAGTTGGCATTTTATAATGAATTTGAACATGTCCATTACCTACACCAGTATTTCAATCCTAGAAAGAGCCAAGGAAATTTTGTATATGTGTATGAGGAGACATGTACAAGAATTTTCCAAGTAGCAAAACCTAGAAACAACCCACTCTCTAACAACACTAGAATGGGTAAACGGTGACATATCCAAACTCTGGTGTCATATACAACAGTTGAGTGAGTGAGCACGATGCTATGTGAGATAAGTCAGATAAGGAAAGACAAATACTGTAGGATTTCTCTTATATGTGGAATCTAAAAAAAAACAAACTCATAAAAGCAGAGAGTAAAATGGTGTTTACCAGGGACTGGGAGGAGGGTAAATGGGAGAGATGTTATTTAAGGGTATGTATTTGCAACGAGTGGATAAGTGAGTCCTGGAGACCTAACATGGAGTATAGTGATTATAGACAACACAACTGTATTATAAGCATTACATCTGCTAAGAGACTCGATCTTGACTGTTTCCAACACTAGAAGAAATGATAGCTATGTGATACAATGGAGGTGACAGCTAGCACTACCACGGTGATCATATTGCAGTGTAAAAGTGTGAAATCAATATGTTGTACACCTTAACCATACACAATGTCATATGTCAACTGTATCTCAACTTAAAAAATGAGTGAACAACGGAAGTATACATTAACATGGATGGTTTCCAAAAGAATAATTTTGATTGAAAAAGAAGTCAGTCATTGGCATTCTGTATTATTACATGTATCTAAAAGTACAAAAAATAGCAAAGTAAAACAGCATATGTTTCCAGGAGTATATACACATCTAGCAAAACTATGTGAGAAGCAAAGGAAATGGTTAAAATTCAAGATAGCGTTTACCTCAGAAGGAAAGGAAGAGTGAGTAGTCATCAGGGCGGGGAATGGTAGGGCTTCTCAAAGAGCACCAGAATGGTCAATTTCTACAGCTGAGTGGTAAGCCTATTTTTTAACTATAGATACACATTTTTATTTGTTTGATGTGTTTCACCATAAGAGAAAGAAATGAATATGAAAATCTTGGTAAGGCTTGGTCATTTAAAAAAATGATGATCAAATTAGGTATGGGAGAGACAAATAAAAAAACAGAGGGAGTTGGAAGTTTGCTCCTTTTTAAGAAAACTGAAACTGAGAATTATAAAAAACACATAGTGGAGGTAATTTATGTAAGAAAGTTAAGATGTGCCTCAATCAATACATCCCCACACAGATGAAAGTCTGCATTTATAGGCAAAACAGTGCGTTTGTATGTTCTAAGCAAAAATCCTTAATGCATTTATGAACCTATTTTTAGCTTTCTCAAGTAACCAACCAAATACTGATAATAAGAACATGAGATAAGAAGGCTTCTGTGGTATTGTAGCATGGGATTAAGCTAAAATCTAGTTTCTTTTCTTTTTCCATTACCCAGTGGATGGCAGTTTGTGAAAAAGAGTGACTAGCTAATAGATAAAATATATATCTGTGTGTCGTCGGAGTCAAATTTGTAAGTCCTGTTAACATAAGTATCTCGTGTTTCCTGGGAATTTATATCTAACTTATGAATACTGGGTCTGTTTAATCTGTGTTGACTATTGTGACAGAGATTGCCTGTTTTTCTCCTCCCAGAATGATAACTTAGAAACATTTCCCAGTTCCCTTTGGTTATAGATCATAGGGCTGCATTTCAATCTGTGGAATATAGGGGGAAATCATGTGCAAGACTTCCAGGCCTATAAAAACAAAAACAGAAAACAAAACAAAAACCAAATCTGCATAAAAACCTTCCAGGTAAGATCTGCGATGCATTCTCCTTGCAGCTACTTTGAACGGAGAAGACCCTCCAGTGTAACCTGAGAGACAGAAGCGGAGAGCCGTGGAGCCTCGAGATGGAAGGAGCCTTAGTCACTGTAACATAACTTACAAGAGAGCCTGCCTGACCAGGAGCACCTGCACTGAGTAAGGAATAAACTTCAGTGGGGTTTATCTATAACAGCCATTAGAATTTACCCTACTCAAAATCAAAAAAGCCAAATATTTAAGGGGGGAAAAAAAAGGAGAATGAAGGCTACAACTGCATGTCTTCTTCTCGCTAGAGAACAGATCCAGAGCACTTCCACATTCACTAGCTGGCTGGGCAGAGCCAAAGAACAAAGAGGGCAACTCTGTTCATTTGCTGCCTGATGATCTTTATAAATTGTGGCTAAGGAGTTTGTAACCAGAGTTATATTTACCAGTGGCCTCATCAGCCAGCCAGTGATGGGACGCAAGGCCATTAAAGGCTTGAATTGAACTGACAGGCATGCATGGATCCAACAAATATTTATTGAGCAACTGGTATATGTCAGAAACTGTCAATGTTTCTGAGTATACAGTATCGTAAACGTGTTTTTCCAAAGTGGAAATACTCAGCATTATTAATGCCAGAATTATTGATATTATTGAGTGTCTAGATTTTATTAATCCAAAAAGCCCTCTATGCTCTTGGGAGAAAGGACAATTTCTTCGTTTTGTTCAGCTACACCTTGAATTTTGCTTTACCCCCTTCCCAAAAGAAATAACCATGTATTTTTTAAAGCTATGACTGAGAGTGCTGGTACTCACAAAATATCATTGTGATTCACTGTATTTCTCTGCCCTCATATAACTAGGTGGGGTCATGTGACTAATTGTTGCTGGCAGAAAATTCAAGGAAATCTGCATACTTTCTAATCTGAGGCAGATAAGAGGATATGTCTTCTCCACACACTCTCTTTCTTCTAGCCAGTAGGCTAAAAGCAAAGGATTCTGAGATTCCCGACTTGCAAGTTGGAAATATTGTGGTCCCCAAGACATAGCTTGGCTAAGAGCCCTGCAGGATTGCCACATGACCCACATCGGACTGTGCCATGAGTCAGAAGGAAACATTGACTGCATTAATCCAACTAGATTTAGGGCCTTATTTAATGAGCAGTCTCCTTATAAACACCAAAGCCTGTGTTATATATTAAGACAAAGGAAAACAGTAAAAGAGGAACATGATTCATTAAATGTTAGAAAAGAAACCAAGGGAAAAGGTACAATCCCAGCCCCCCTGGTGTATTACGGAAGCAGCTTCTTGTTGAAATTGGCAAGTGAAGGTGCAAATCCCCATCCCCTTCAAACACCTCCCCAGCTTGCTCTTCCAATGCCACATGTAGAAGCTGAAATGAAAGGGTTTGAATTATCACATGAAAAGGCCTTGTTTATTTACCACATCTCTGTGGAAGTCTGAAAATTCAACATTAAAATAATTGGAAAATTTTGTGAGTCAATGTGGAATTACTAATGATTTCTTTTTCGCACAAGGGAATTGATTTAATTGGGAAAGAGAATCAAAATGCTTTATTAATGTTGCTAACATAATTATCATTAAATATTATTAATACACCAGCAGTGATATATGCAGTGATATGCTATAGGGAGAGTAAATGAGAAAAAAAAATAAAGGCCTTGCATCAATTTGTTAGATTTGAGAGGGTAGATCTATTCCTAGTGCAGGAATTTTTGTATGGTATTTGTAAAAGCGATTGGATCTTTTCTCAAAGTCTGCTAAAGATGAAGACAGCCAAGAAAGGGTACATCGGATGTGAACAGCAACTTTCTTCACCATGAACATTGAACACCAGCAAAGAAAATATTGAAAAGATGATGTTGCATGCCCTCAAAGCAGGTTACTGTGCTTCTCTTTTCTGTAAAATGCACTTTACTTAGAGTGACATGGGCTGGAACGGTTTCTTCTGAATATTTCCCCTTACTGGTTTTTTAGTTTTTCTGTCAATAATCAACCAAGCTTCACTACTTCGTAAGAAAGAGCTATGTTTATTCTTTAAGCAATATATGCATTCTCTAAGAATTATGCTACTCTCGCTCTTGATAGCTGCATTTACGAGCCAATTCAAAATCCAAAATATTTGCCTCAGATATTAGCTATGGGGAGTACACATTCATAAAGATATGTTGCCGCTGCATAATTTCCTCTTTCTTATTAATCACCTTTCTGAGCTCCTAGTTTGCCAGACTTCAGCTTTTTTCTATATTTTCTAATCAGCTAAATGCACGTTCTAAAGCAAACAGGTTGTGTCATCACTGCTTGGCTGAAAATTCTAGTGCAAGAAAGCACAGTTGGTTGGTGCGTTCAACCAGCTCCCACTGTGATATGATAAAATGTGTCTAAACATGTAATCATAATCTCCAGAGGTAGGCTAGGGCTGGCGTCAGACATTTTAAAATCTCATTATGGCAATCTAAGAAGGGACTGTATTCCGTTGAGAAATTTGCATAAATTCCTTAATAATCACAAACCTTACTTCTTCAATGGTCCCTCAGACCAAGTTCCTATTACTTCTGTGTTGACATGCCAAGTGAAAATAAGCTATTGATGTATTCAGAAAAACAAGGGCTCCAGTTGTATGCATGGATAGAAATATTAATTTGCTTTAGAAATACTGGTATAGTGTACGCAGACAACAAAATATGTAGGATTGAGTTTTTGTATCCTGGTGCATATACAGCATCACAGTGAACACCAGTTAACATCACAGAATCACAAGCATTTAGATCTGGAAAACACATCGCATGCTGTCATAATTTGATGCCTTTATTTTCAGAGAAGGAAACGGAGCTCAGAAGGGTAAAGTGGCTGACTGAAGATCACAAAGCTATTAAAGGTGGAGTTGGGGCTAAAGATTCAGGTCTCTGAAATAGTCAGACATTTCTCTTGTGCATACAATGTAAATGGTTGACCAGATAAGTCATGAGTGAATGGAGGCCAAATCAGTACCCAAACGATCCATGGGAATATCTGTAAGTAGAGCTATTAGTTGATTTGCTATGGATATTTGGAGAGGAACTTGAAGATGCACCAAAACTCACTCACTTGAATTTATTATAACCAACGTTTATCGTGACCCCACCATGTGAAATCACAGAATCGGGGAATTTTGGCCTTTCATATTTTAACATCTAATAAACCCTGTAGGATATTCTCAAGGAAGCCACACTGTGTCCTCTGCATATTTTAATTTGCATGTATTCATCAGTACGCAATCAGGCAATCGAGAGCACCAGGGAAGGGAGCATTTCCATTTTCATGGGGAGAGATAAAGGACAACAATGGGATTATGAGAAAAGGCAGACTAAATCTCTATACAGACTAGAGCCTTGTACTTTCTTTTTTTCTTTTTTCCCATTTTTCTTTCCCTCTCCTTACCTTCTCTTTCCTTTCCCCAGGGCTCCTCAGAAATAGATAGAAGTCTGGATTATTTCAGAAATAGATAGGGGTCTGGGATATTTACTCTGTTTTTAATTTCTTTCTTTTTTTTTTTTTTTTTTTTTGAGGCTCCAACTATATACAAATAAAGAAATAACAAATCAGGATTACATATTAAATGTTTTCATTTAATTAATTGACAATTTTAAGACACACACAAAGCAATATAATTGCACAATTCATAATTACAATATTTTTAAAGAATTATTTCATTGCACAATACACTGTGACCTGAAATGGTGCACAAGCCTAAAATTGTAAAAAGGATGTTCTTTTGGGGCGCCTGGGTGGCTCAGTCATTTAAGTGTCCAACTCGTGGTTTCAGCTCAGGTCAGGATCTCAGGGTCCTGGGATCAAGCTGGCATTGGGTTCCGTGCTCAGCAGGGAGTCTGCTTGAGATTCTCTCCCTCTCCCTCTCCTCCTTCCCCCGCTCTCTCTCTCTCACAAATAAATAAATCTTAAAAAAAAAAAAAAAAAAAAAACGCCCCCTTTCTAACCTGTCTGAGTGATTGGATTAGAGAAGCCAGAAGTCTCAAGTTGAGGACCTTCTGGGCATATGCCAACCAAGTACCCACCCTTTCCCCTCTACCTCACACCCCACCTTAATAATCACAGCCTTTCCTTTTCTTCCCTTGCCTGTACTCAGAGATAGCAGAGCGGATTCAAGAAGCACAAGATCAGGACCACTGTCTGACCCTCTCTCTGGGGTTCAGAGTCTGGGAGTGGAGATTAGTTGGGCAGCTGCTTACCAAAAAGGGGAGCTCATTCAAGGAAACACTAACAACTGTCTCAAGGGAACAAAATCTAAGAGTAAACCAAGTCAGAAAGTAAACAGGGTAAGGGTGATTTTGATTTTGAGACCAGACCCAAAGTCCAAGGAGAGCCAAGGGGTGTGGGCAGAGGAGGGCAGCTACTGAACCGAGAAGAGTGGATGAGGCACCGAAATTCACTGTAGAAACTCTACAAGGGCCAGTCCTTTTCAGCCCATTTTTATTGGCCCCTATGAAGGAAGGGGCTCTTATTCCTTTCCATTATCTTGAACTTGGATGAGGAGTTTGGTTTAGAGGTGAGGCTAGAGTTGGTGGGAGGACATGGGCAAAACCGTCTCCTAATCTTCCATCTCTTCCCTTTCTCAAAGCTAACAATCGATGTTCGTTACTCAGGAACCGGCTGTCTAAAATCTTCCTATCCATACCCTAAATGTTTGTTCTCCATCTCTCCTCTACGAGAGTGAACGTGGGAAGGAAGGAAAGGTGAAATCCAAACCAGTTAGAATCTGACTTGATAAGAAGGCTGAGAAAACCATTTAGCTTTAACCATTTTTTTTTAATTATATGGACTTAATTTCACCACTATCATCGACCTCGTTAAATCAAATGTTTGAGAGCTGGTAGTTGCAAAAGCTTTATTTGGGAAGATTGCTACTGGCCACTTTTTTTATATTGTAAACTTCCCACTAGGTTTTTAGCCTTGAAATTCTGTGCAAAACTAGTATGCATGTTCATTTTTCTGGGGTGATTGTCTATAGATTCCATTAGATCCTAAAAACAGGTTAGTGACCCTGGAACTGTAAAAAATATCTTGTTTTATAGCTTCATGTTCATTCCCCGCCCTAAGCAACTTCCTTCTGGGTCAAAAGATAATTTACTTTGTTCTTTTTACATGTGTCAGACATCAAAATTGTCCTAGACCAGACACAATACACCATTAAAAACATAAGGTGTTATCTAAGGCACAACTGGCTTGAAGCTCCAGGGGTCTGACCAGAGTGTTGCCAAATGTAGACTGAAGTGGGTGGGGCATCTGTACACCACAGTTTTCCAGGGAAGTGAGGTTCAAGATCTGGTCACCTTGCTTTAATCCTGTCCTATACAATTATGGAGAGTAATAGGAAAGGAGATCTGAGCTTGAGTTTCA
The DNA here is from genome assembly GCF_004348235.1 of Phoca vitulina. NCBI lineage: Eukaryota > Metazoa > Chordata > Mammalia > Carnivora > Phocidae > Phoca > Phoca vitulina. The sequence goes on along the minus strand of NW_022589705.1, from coordinate 38,644,649 downwards.
AGCAGACTTTCCCCACAGAGAGGAAGGTATGCAATTGTTCTATCATAAACACCGAGCGAGTCTTCCTCAGTGAAAGACAAACTGGAAGATTCTCTCTGTCTGTGTTAGATGGCTTAAATATGGTCCTGCCAGCTAGCAGATGGATAGATCAGAAGACTTCCTCCAAAGATCTCTGAATATCCAGCATTCTGTAAAGTTGAGACTTCTGTCTAGTATTCTTCCAATATACCTTGAGAATGGCCATAAATGACACCTTGTTACAAGAATGTATCTTCTTCAAAACCCGTCTCCAGCAGGTGTCTGGGTCTTAAAGGCACCAAGCCCTCTCTCCACTCTGTCAAATGCACTTGGGTAGGATGTTTTTCTTACATTTCAACTGCACTTCAGTGCCGGACCCTTTGTCTAGATTATTGTTTTCAGCCAGCCTGCTGTTTGGCTGACTCCCAGGGTTCTGATAACTATGTTTGGAAGGGTATATCTGAAAATGGAGAGGGCCATATAAATTGTACTTAGAAGTGTATACATTTGAAAATTTAATGGGACCCATCCATCACTCCTGGACACCAAAATGATGATTTCATAGATCATGTAATTGTTCCAAACACCTTCTCCTGACAACCCTCATTTTTGAACTTGTAGTTGTTTCATTTATTGCGGCTATTTGGATCATTTAAAATTTTGCTCACTTTTCTCCAGGTGATTTATTTAGTGTTTATAAGTCCATTTTGACATCTTCTTCCATTTCTTCCACCAAAAATGTCTCACCCTTATGATCTTAGTAGAGGCATCATTTATAGCTAGAGAGGCATATCTGAAAATGCATTACCTTTAAATAGTAGGATTCATCATATCTGAGTTCATATGTCTGATCGCCAAAAAGCCCCATTTCATTTCAAAAGAAAAATTGCTTCTGTCGGTGTAAACAGAATGCATTATCCTCTTTTAATAACCATTCTTAAGTATGCCGCTGTATTACTTTTTCACAGCTGTATTCCAATAAGCTGTAGAGTAATTGCCAGTTCTCCTGTCTAATAGGTTCATTATTCTTTTGCCATAATTGCAGCCATTAAATGTTCAATTGTTAAATTTCCACTCCTACGTTTACTTAGTGTTACATTTTATAATGGGGCATGCCATTACAACACCCCAGTGGCCATGGCTGTTGTTCAAAGTATTTCTAAAAGTCAATGAGATCCCTGTGAAATATGTCTTCATTTTTTATTTGTTCAGATATCCCCCCTCCCCAACCTTCCTTTCCCTTTTTTAGATCTCCTAAATAGGCTCTTACAAATTGGTAGATTTTACTAGAAGTTTGAGGACCTGACCTGGGCTGGGAGACATAAAGCTGAGCCTTCAATGTCTGTGAGCAGTGCTTTCTCACTTTAATGCCATGATTCATATATAACAAGGTGATGGAGAGTGAAGATATCACTAAGGAAATTAACACTTAAGACTTAATGGTTTTTTCAAGAGCTCTGATTTATCTTTTATCATGTTAAATTTGTAGGGCTTTTTCATCAGATGAAAGATACCTTGGTCAGAGGTTATGGGATTGTTAACCCCCATCTGCAATGCTCACGGTAATAAAGCAAATACCTTCCCTTTATTGCTTGACATTTCTGGATATGTCACATCCTGGAGTCTGAGCTTACCTATACTGTCTGATGCAGTGGACTGTGTTACTTTGGGAAGTTATATTGGTGAAGATGGCCAGGGAAATGGTAAGAGATTTTAACTTACTGTATTATAGTTGAGCATCTCCTGATTTGTTTGGCTTTGTTTCTTTGTTTGCTTGCTTGCTTTGGGGTTTCTGTGTTAGACTGGAAGTTCTTTTGTAAAACATCCAGTATTTCTTAAGTACTCAAATATTAGCCCAAATCTTTGATCTAGGTCACGTTTTATTTTTAAAGAGTTTTCTAATCATCTATTCATCAGTTAATCACCATTTTCAAGGTTATTTTATTTCATTTCCATTCATTGCATTAACTTTTATTTCCTTCTGAAGCTGAAAACGGGTTAGCATTGTAATTTTGTCAAAGTCATTCCAGCTCTATGTTCTTTGGGGAATCTTCTATGATTTAAAGTAACTTTCCTTTTTTGGTAAGAACAATAGAAGCCTTTTAATAACATGGTTCATCATACCAGATGTGTTATTGATCACGTTATATCCCTTATATCATAACCACTATGATGCACACATCCACTTCCTCTGCTCATTTGCACTGATGTTAGTAAAAATAGTAAGCTAGCATTTGTTGAGTATCTACTCTCATTCTGTCTCTGTACCACATGATTACATACATTTTCTCATTTAATCCCTATGAGGTAAGTACACTTATTATTCCTACTTTACAGATGAGGAAACTGAGACTCAAAGAGGTAAGTAACTTGCACAAAGTTAATAACTAAGAACTGAGCTCAGAGCTCACATTCTGAATATCTACTTGACATTATAGTAGAGGGAGTCCTGCTATAAATAGTGAGAAGAACTTAGATATCTTTATGAAGCAGCAAATGTTAAATAACTCTTGAGAATTCTGCCACTTTCCTAGGCAGACAGTTCAGGAACTTGCCAAGGGTTACAGGGCAAAATAGATACCCAGGACAGAATTATGCCACTGTCAGTTCTCCTCCACAATAAGCCTGCTCACAAAATAGACCAAAGGAAATAACTGTAAAATTGACTTGAGAGTGGTGTAGAGTTTATTAGTCCCAGTAACTTTCCTATAAAGACAAAAATAGACTTAATATATTTAACATGGTTGTGTCCATCCTAAAAACTCTATCAAAGTGTTCAGGTGTCTTTCACATATCAGTAATATAAATTTTGCGGTAAGACTTTAGATATAAATTGATTGCTGACAATGAAAACTGAATGACATTTCTTTTTCTCTTCCTTGGCTATATTGGCGTTGCAACATTTCCAAAAGTGAACATTTGTTGTTGTCAATAAAGCAGTCAGCTGTGTCACTTGGGAAAGAGATATATGGAGTAGGATGGTATTATTTTGACAATCACTTTCTTCCAAAGCAATACAGTAAATGTATCTTATTTTGCTCGTTTACTCACAACACAATGGTCAAGATAGAAAAAGAAAGAGCACAGCATAGGAAGGGTCGATAAGAAAGCCATATTGTGCGATTAACAAAAAGAAACACATTACCTGATGAAGTCAAAGGTGTCACCCAGAGAGAATGACTACAATGGCTGCAGAAATAATTGGAGAGAGAGTGAAAAAATAAGCATCCACATGTCTGCAAATAGCTTCGTTGCCTGTCTCATTAGGCAGGTGATCTTTTGGTGGTGCCATATTTTAGAAAATAGTCAATTACCAAAAATAGAAGTTGTAAAAGATTTGTCAATCATAAAGTGGCTATCTACTTAGTGCAAGGTAAAATTATCTACTTAGTGCAAGATGAAAGTGGCTGATCAACTCTTGAAAGTTTGCTGAAAGGATTGGGTACAAAGTAGTTAAAGAAAAGGGTGTCTTTTCTGCTCAAATTCTCTTTAGATTTGAGATGTCACCAAGAATTTATACAACTAAAGAAAATACCTGCAAGATCCATCACTCTAACTACTGAGTATATTCAAAACCTTTTATCAGATCTTTGAGAGTTCCAATAACAAGCTCTGTGCTCATTTATTCGAATTAACTATTCTAAATGACAGGGTTTGATTAAAAGTACTTATTTTGATATATACATATGAAGATTCAAATGGTGAAACAGAGAAGGGGATCATATGGTGAGCTTTTCCCTGTTCTATGGAAACATTGAATGACTTAAACCCCTCTCATACCCTTGTTTCTTAAAAGAAATAAAAATACACACATGTTAAATATGAGAGATTCAAAGAGGTTTAGAAAAGTCTAAACTGAATCTATTAGATGGAAAACTTATCCAGATGTGATTCCATTAACCAAGTCCAATCCTGGACAGATCCAGAACCTGAAAGATTAACAATGCCAAGACATTACAAATGCAATGCAGGAAACCTCTGGAGAAACAGAAGGTAGTTGGCTCCCAGTGTGTGTGTTGGGGTGGGAAGGAGGCAGGGAATAACCTAGGGTAGAAGAGGAGCAGGGAGGTGGGAAAATGTTTTCTCATAGTGCTCTTTCTTCCATCTTATACTGCCTTAAGTAGGGCAAAACTCAGCAACTCCAACCCAACTAATTAGGTGTTCTGTCTATTGTTGGTAAAGAAATGCAATCTTTCTTCTATATTCATCTTGTATCCTGAAAGCCTGCTAAAGTGTTTTATATTTAAGCAACTCCAAAGTGTATCTTTTTACACATTTTAACATCTCTGAAATTGAAATGAATATTATAATCTAATTTATAATCACTATTTTCTAGGCAGTAGTCATCACTGCCCCTGTGCATGAGTGAACTTGGTCATAGCTGTAGTTAGCATTTCAGTTGAATTGTGTATGTAGTTTAGTAATACATGTGCTGAGTGTAACTGTCAGTTAAAATGTCTTTAAAACAATTACACTATTATTAAGTTTTGGAAAGAAAAGTTATTGAATAAACAAAAAGGCACAGAAATAGAGCAACAGAGCATAAATTAGATAATAATGTAGTAAATATTCGTTATGGGAGGAATAATCAACATATCATATTTACTTGCAAAACAATAACCAAGAACTATTCAGAAAGAAAAGAAAGAAAAATTCCCATAAGTAGATAAAGATGTGTGACAGGTTGTTACCACAACAAGTGCAAAATAATTATCTACCATACTTCAAGCAATAAAACTGAGGGAAGATCTTCCTTAAACCCTGGAAGGACTGGAGAAAGTGACAAAACCCTCTGTATAAATAAAGATTAATTCATGCAGTATGCAGGACTATTGTTAAGGTAGTGTCATGTTTTATTTGGCATCATTTCTTTTTCTTTCTTAGTAGAAAATAATGATGCATTTTAACAACTGATAAAAATTACAGATTCAATGTAAAATAATATGAATTCTAATAATGCTCATTATCCTAGTTGAAAAATGACATCTGATTCTTTATAATCTTTTTATTTATTTTTCCTGCCTTATTGTGTTGGCTGGGATCTCCAACAAATACTAAAAGAAGGAAAGATGAGAACCTGTTGTCTTGCACTGATTTCAAAGGCAAAGACTTCAACATTTCACTTTGAACACGAGGTTTAATAAAAATTGTTGTAAATACCTTTATGGGTTAACAAACTTTTCTAGTTTGCCTAGAGTCTTAATCACAAATAGATGTTGTTTTGTCAAAGAATTTTTCTCCATTTATGGAGATTTTTCCCCTTCATCTGTTTGATGTGATAAATTACATTTTTAACTTTTCTAATATTTGGATTAAACCCAAAATGGCCATAATGCGTTATGATGGCCCTTATATTACTCCTGGATTCAATTTAATATTTTGTTTAGAGTTTTTGCATCTATGTTTATAAGCGACCTTTTTCCTTTCTTGCATAATCTTTCCCAATTCTTAGTATTAATATTAAGTTAGTCTCGTAAGGTCAGTTTGGGAGCATTCCTTCCTTCTCACGCCTCTTGAATCATTTGTTAAAGACTGGAAGTAACTTTTCCTTCAATGCTTGGTGAAATTTGCCAGTGAGGCCATCTGGTCCTTGAGTTTGCAATGCAGGAAGAATTTTGACTACTAATACAATTTTTTTAATGTTTATTGCTTTATCAGATTTCCTGTTTCTTTTTGAATTGCAATGGTGAATATAGCCTGTTATAGAACACGATCTATTTATTTTTTATATTGTACCTTATATTTTAATAATATATAACCTATTTAATCTATATTTTCTAATTTATTTCCATGAAACTTCCTATAAATTAATATTTTATTACTTTTTAATGTCTGCAGCTTCTACACTTTTACATTCTTTATTTAGTTTGTGCCATTTCTTTTTTGCCTCTTCACTCTCGTGCACAGGTTTCTTAATTATATTAGTCTTTTTTTTTTAAGATTTTATTTTTAAGTGATCTCTACACCCACCGTGGGGCTTGAACTTACAACCCCAAGATCAAGAGTCACATGCCCTTTTGACTGAGCTGGGCACCCTATTAATCTCTTTAAAAAAGTTTGTCTTTTTAGTTCTCCATATTTAGAGCTTTAATAGTATTCATTAATTACTACCCTTATGTTTACTTTTCTTCTTTTGTTCTTTGGGTTTATTTCACTGTTGTTTTCTAATTCAAATTTGGATAATTACTTTATTGATTTTTTTTTTTTTAGTTTTCCTACTTTTCAAATGTCAGCATTTTTATGCTATAGGCTATAATTTTCCCTCTAGTTTTTGTTGAATCCCACAATATTTAATATGTGCCATTTTCATTTTTGTCAGTTCAAATGTTTTCTAATTTCCCATGTGATTTCTTTTTCGATCCACTGGTTTACCTTACAAATGTATTTTTTTAATTTCCAAATATACAATTTTTAAATTATTGATTGATTCCTAGGTTAATTGTATTGTGGTCAGAGGATGTGTCTGTATGACTCCAATTATTAAATACTTGCTGAAATTTGTTTTATGAATCAGATAATGTTCAAATTTTGCATGTGTTTAAACAGAATGTATTCCCTATAGTTGTTGGATGCAATGTTCTGTATATGTCCATTGCATGAATTTTGCTACTCATATGGCTGAACTCCAGGAAAAATCAATGAACATAAGTGTGGTGCAATTGTCATTAATGATGAAACCATATGGCAAGATTATGAATGGTTCAGAAATCACACACCTATGACATTTTGTTCACAGCCTCCAGTGGTGTGCTCAATTTTCAACATTAATGTTACAGAATTAATGGTCACAAATAGATTCTGTTGGGCCACTTTCATTATTCTTTACCCATCAAAGTCAACCTAATTACATACAAGAGATTTTGGAACATCTTTGTATTATATTTACACAAAATATTTTTTAAAAAACAGAAAAGCTGCTACTACGTGTTAATAAAAGAAGCAACAAAAACTTTAGTACCATATATTGCAGTGAACAATATCAATAAAGCAGGGTCTATTAGCACACAATGAAATAATTTATTTGCTGTAAGCTGCTGAAGAATCAATCAAACTCATATGCCTTGAAAATGCAAGTATTTCTTACCTGACACCTGCTGAAAAAATTCTCCCATCATTCTACTCAAAAGAAGAATCTGAAATTATTGTGCATTCAGTGAAAGCTGAGATATAGATGGAAATTTTTATATGACTTATTTTTTTAATCTTGAAAGCTAATCACATTGTTGTACTGCCCCATTTCTAAATCCAATACTTAAATTTTTTCTCAATTTGATGGTTGTAGGAAATATTAAAGGCAAAAATATTAGAAATAAAAAACATATGTGTGGACATTAGCCTTAAGTTTACTTCAGAAAATAGTCAGACATGGTCTTCTTTAAACAATAGCCAAAGCTTTAGTTTGCTTCAGTAAAATTGCATCATCACCATAGACCAAATTTTTATGTTCTTGAGTTGAAGTGAAGCTGTTTTTGATAGCCCATTGCCATTAGAAAGAAGGAATGCATAATAACTGGTGCCGACATTCCCATCAAAGAGCCCTATACTAAGCGGAGTGGGAGAAATGATACCTGTTTCTCACCTGACCCTAATTCAAGGTGTCTACTATAAAAATGCATTATGGCGGCCACAGTGTCACCAACAGAACTGAGAGTGATCAACAGCACTGAGTAAATCAGTGTACCATTCCAAATGTTTAAAACTCGGTCACTAAAAAGTTTAATATTTAAACTATGATAATTACAATTTGGTGCAAAATTTCAAATTTTACACTTATAGAATAGAATTTATTCTATTAGGATGGCATTTATGTTTGGCTTCAGTTTTGGTTGAATATTGATTTCAATACCCTACCGAAATGTACATTTGATGCACCTCCAGAATATAACCTAGAGAAAGTCTTGTATGTGTGCGTCAAGATACTTATTCAAAATTGTTCATAGCAGCACTGTTTATAATTTTCAAAACTGGAAGCACAAATGCCTGTCAACATTAAATTGAAAATTGTGATATATACATAACAATCAAATGCTACTTAAAGGTGAGAATAAACAAACTTGAGGTAAGTACATCAACAGAGATGAATCTTAGAAACATAATTTTAGTGGAAGAATCAAGTCACTGAAGAATACATGTGATATAATTCCATTCATGTAAATTCAAAACCAGACAAAATTAAACATATATCGTCTGAAGACAGATCTGCAGATGTTAAAACTATTTCTAAAAAGAGCAAGGGAAGAATAAGACACAACTCAGGATCCTGGGTACCTCTGGGAGGGAGGCAGTAGAATGTGATAGTGGAAGAGCACTTAGGAAGCTGTAAGTTGGTGATAATGTCCTAGTTCGTGGGTTAGGTGATGAATTCATATGCTTCATTATATTACTCTGAGGGGGAATGAAAATAGCAGTCTACGCATAGGCCAATTATAACAGTGTGCCATGAACCAAAAATTATGACTAGTACACTTCTGTGCACCTGAGACTCATGAGAAAAAGCAGCAAAACCAGGGGATGATTATCCCCCCAAATTAGTGTAGTGCTGCCTGACTATGGCTACCACTGGTGGGTGAGAGAAGGAGCCATGACTGGGAGCTCCTAAGGTTCTGGCAACAGTGTAGTCCCCAATCTGAATGGTTGTTATATAAGGGTTCTCTTCATAACTATCTCGTAAACCGCACTTACGCGTTTCATACATTTTTCTGTATGTATAAAGTAGTCCATAATTTTTAAAAGGTAAAAGCAAATAAACACATACAGATACAAAGATATGTACACATTGCATATTCACTTGTATATACTAAACACATGGGGTAAGTTGTGGTGGAAGTGGACAATGGCAGTGGTTACTGGGGATGTGGAATAAGGAGTCAGCAAATCTGTTTCCAGTAAGTTAGTGCTTTGGTCAGTTCTGCTTACAATCCATGTCTGTAATTGATAATCATGGAAATAAAACTATATACTTAATGCCACAGCTTAGAACAGCTCCATTGAAGCAACAAAATTTCCACAGGCATCAGATAGCATTGTTTTCTACATCTTCTTGGCCAGTCCTCCATTATTTACTATTTTTATCCCCCTTGACCAGTTCTTTTTCCACCATACTTTATTAAAATATATTTATCCTTTATTAAACACAATTTTGAAACAGAAAATAAATCATAATTCCACCAAACTAACATAACCATATTGTTTTGCACACTTTCTTTCCACTCACCTACATATTTTTAAACAGATGCAATAATAATGTAGTGCTTTAATTCCACTTTTTCCTCTTAACATCATATTAACACTTCTCCTGGTTATTCATGGTCTTCATAATTATAATTTTAATGGTTGAATAATATTCCATAGGCTTAATGTTCCATAATTTACTAAACAATTTCGCAACTGTTTTATACATATATTGTTTCTCAGAGACATTTTTGCAGCTGTTATTATAAAGCTGCTACAGAGAATAGTTTCTTGCATTTAGATGTTTTGTTTCTGTGGAATTATTGCCTTAGGACACATTCCCCTGGGTCAGATTCCTGGGTTAAGGGCTATGACTCTACAACTCTTGCTTCATGTTGCCATATTGCTTTCAAGAGACTCACACTCGTTTGCAATTGTCACCGGCAATGTACCAAAATGCCAATTTGAATGAAACTATCTGGTATTTGTGGGATTAATCATTTCTGCTATTCTAAATTCTTTCTCCCAAGATAGAAATTCTTGACTCTTTGCTTTTCTCCCTTTTTGAAAATTTAAAACATCCCTGATTTTTGCTTGTCCAGAGTTTCTTCACTGACTAGACTGGATTGCCACAACAATTTGGATTTGGTACAACCAAGGCCGTGCAACCTCTCCATCTCCACCACCCACTGTTTCTTTTGTGACAGGAGCTCACAATGGCTATAACCAGGCATTTGTTATAAGGAGTCCATGTTGCACAGGATTCTTGCCTTGCCTAAGCACATCTCAGTATTTTTAAGATCTTTATTCCCAAGAAGACTTTCTATATTGAATAACATGCTTGTTTTTCTGTCTAAATCTTGGACCTTAACCTTCTCCCTATACCGCCTTCCACATGTCGTGTTTCTGTTTTATCATTTATTTTTTAAAGCATTTTTTTTTCAAAAAAGAGCTCTTTTTCTGCCAGTCTTTCAACGAGGAAGGGCTGTTTGAAATGAATATCCTGCCATTGTCACTTACTGCTGTCTGCATTTGGAAGCACAAGAATATTAGAGGCTACAACACAGATGCATTGAGTAAGCCCCGGCCCGGCTTCTCTGCTTCAGCGGGAGCCCCATTACAATATCCTGGTGATATGACCTGGTGACATGCCCAGCTATTCCTAGGCCCACCCCAACATCCCATCAGGGAATCCGCATACCTGCCAGGGAGATGTAGAGAAAACACCAAAATTAACACCAGAAATTTGGAGGCGATTTTACACTGTTTTCTAAAGTTAACTCTTAAAATGTATATTCTCTCACACTTTCTTCTTTTATTTTATTCTTTTAAACTCCTTTTGCATTTTCTCCTCTTCAAGAGCATACAGTTGAACTCTGCAACTTGTCCAGGGCCCCTAAGGAAACAGAACCCCTAGTAAACTAATTTAAGCCATGAAGACACATACTTGGCACTGAAAATAGTTTGCACTGCAGCCATAGAGAACACCAACAAATAGGGTTGATTAAAGTATTTAAATGAGGGTGCCTGGGTGGCTCAGTCGGTTGCGCATCTGCCTTCGGCTCAGGTCATGATTCCGGGGGTCCTGGGATTGAGCCCCGCATCGGGCTCCTCGCTCTGTGGGGAGCCTGCTTCTCCCTCTCCTCCCCACTTGTGCTCTCTCTCATTATCTCTGTCTTTCTCTCTCAAATAAATAAATAAATAAATCTAAAAATAAAAAAAAATTTTAAAGTATTTAAATGAATGCTTCCTTGTACATGTGTTAAAATTCCAAGAGAAGGTAACTTGCCCTCTTCTTACCTTCCATGTATCTATCAAACCTCAGTCAGAATATGCTACAGTAGAATGATATTGAAACTTGCATTCAGAAACCACATTCTTACATAAAGCACCTATCCTAGTTTATATCCCTTCTTTTTTTTTTAAGATTTATTTATTTATTTGAGGGAGAGAGAGGGTGCGCACACGTGCGTTGGGGGGAGGGGAGGAGAGGGGCAGAGGGAGAGAGAGTCATAAGCAGACTCCCTGCTTGAGCACAAAGCCCAACACGGGGCTTGAGCTCATGACTCTGAGATCATGACCTGAGCCGAAACCAAGAGTCAGGCACTTAACCAACTGTGCCACCCAGGCCCCCCTTTATCTTCTTTTTACCCCCTCCTTTCTGCTGAATGTTTGGGAAGGAAATAGCCCTTTCTTATGCTGTATAATGGCAGACATTCTAGGTTAAAAACACATACAAAGGCAAAGCTGTTTCAGGTACTTTTAATCAATAGCCATGGTCTTCCATAGGCTGCCTTCAATTTTAATGACATTACATAATTTAAGAACAATTCACGAAATGAAAATGGGCACGCAATGCTCCCTTTAACACATTATCACCTCTAATATCATTTTTGTGCCTATTTAAACCTCAAATTAATTTTCATAGGCAATAACATTTACCAGTAAGTATATGTCATCCCCAGATCACAACTTGGGTTTCTAGCTGAAATATTTTTCTTTTAGACCTAGCTGCAAAGTTGATATGCCTAATTTCTGAACATTTGTATACTGAACTGAAAAAATTCTAGAGGTTATAGCAAATAACTCTCTGAGCTTTGATTTTTTTTATAAGGGGAATAAAACTTCCAGACTGTGTTTCTATGTAAAGTAAAAATGACTGTCAGCCGAACAAGTAGCCCAGGCCTGGTCCACAGGATTCAAAATAGCCTATAAAAGGCAAGAACCATTGGCAGACTGGATGAGGAATTTCAAAGTAAGAAGGAGGACACAGACAGGAATACTGGGGACAAAGGCAGGCCTGAGGCGTCAGAGAGGCATCACTCCGACGTGTAAGTAGGAGCTCATAAAGCTCTGTAGGGGGAAACCCATTTTTCACAGTTTTTTTTTCCCCCAGAAGTCTAGATTTTAAAAATATCTTCCATAGCCTCCTCCCACCAAAGCAACTGAGTTTTGGAGCATATCTGAATTCCAAGGAACACAGAAAATTCTAAATTCTCCTAAAGAGATAAAAACAATCAATGAATTGATATTAGAAATCTTATATGAAACACTAGATTCTGGACAACAATAAAGCAATGTCTTTAAGTTATATCTATTTTGAACATGGGTTTGCTTGCCAAGCCAACATATAAAGGAATGTAGTTTTAGACACAAAGTTTCAGAAGGCATACCCAAGAATCCCTTCTGCCACCATATACTTCAGCAAAGACTGGAATATTTTTTGGTTCCAAGAGTTTAAGTAAATCTCTATCTAGTCATTATTGATTACTAAGCTAATGGAATAGTGATTTCAGGGGCCAGGCACAAAGTGAGAGCATTTATATTACTTGACTCTAAGACTCAGTATGAAACTATAGTAAACAAGGTGGTGTAGTATCGGAGGGAAAGCAGATAAATTGACCAGTGGAACAGAATAAAAGTACAGAATTAGACACATGCATAGATGATCATTTGGTTTCTGATAAAGTTACCACAGGAAGGTGGAGGTTGGGTGGGGAGAACTGACTGCAAGACATTTCTAGGAAAATTTCAGAGGTGATGGAAATGTTCTATATCCTGATTTTGGTTGTGGTTAAACAATTACTTATATTTGTCAAAACACTGAATTGTACTACATTGGTGAATTATGTTATTTTTGAATTATACCTTGATAAAATTGATTAAAAATATAAAAAGAAAAATTACATCAAAATAGCAGATTTCTCAATCATACACATTCAAACTTTGAGTAGTACACCTATGTCTACAACATTTTTTGTCTACATTTATCAATTTTCCTTACTATTGCATATGAATGTATGGTGAAAATTAAGATAAATTGAAAGACTCGGTTTCTAAGAAGAATACAGGATTGCTGGGACAAATAACTATCTAGAACTAAAATCTCAAGTTATTTCAATAAAGCACAGGAGAAGATAGGGGCATTATAAAAGCATGCCCCATGTCTTGGTTAGAGTAGGAAGGTGTAAAGAGATTAAATACATGTGAGAAAATATAACAAAGCCATAGAGAGGAAGGAGAGCCTAGAAAGAAGAACATAAGAAACATGATTTCAAAACTCCTGAGGAAAAAAGCAAACGGAACAAAGAAAAGCAATGTAGGTAAAGGTAAAAGAGTTATAATAAATCCAAATGCATCATATTTTCCTAATAAAAGATTCTGAAACGGGGTAAAAAACCAAATTTCTGGTATGTGCTGTTTATAAGAGCTGTACCTCAAATAAAATAGCATAGAATATTGAAAATAAAGAAGGCAAAATTCTGTCAGGCAAATGCCAGCAAGAAGAAAGCAGAAGTTGGCACTATCCATCTCCACCAAAACAATTCCATTTGAAGAACTATAAAAGATAATGCATAATTATGACTTAAACGGTTGACCCTAGCCAGAAGAAAGTAGAAATGGTCTATATAACTGAGATCGCTTCATGTAAGACTGAGTCCTTGAAATGGATCAGATATGGGGTGATCGATCGATAGAAAAGAATTTGGAAATTTCTGAGGGAAGGAGCCGAATAAGGAAAATGTGACGGACTGCAAATATGGCCACATGGTTTTGAAGCTCTTTCTACCAAGAAGTAGACTCTCCTTTCTCGCCCTGTGAATACTACTTGTAGTTGACTTTAAGGCTTGTTTGCATGAATAGAATGTATCAACAATGACGCTGTGCAAGTTTCCAGCTTCAGCGTCCAGTGGCCTTGCAGGCTGTGCTCTCCTGCAGGGAGCCTGTTCACCTCGAGCTGGCCATTCGGAGGACGAGAGACATTTTGGAGAAGGGCCCCAGTGCTTCCAGCCCTTACAGCTGAGGCCCCAGATATTTGAAGCAGCCAACAAGAAAGAGGCAAGTCTTACCCAGACCAGAAGGCCACCCAGCTGAGCCCTGTCCAAATCAGCAATAGGACTATGAGCTAAAGAAGATAATTTATTCCGCCATCTTTGGGGTGGATAACCAATTTAGAAAGGTATTTTTTTCGAGACATCATAAGATGAGGCGACTCTCCCTAAGCCACAGGAAAAGGTCTCTGTTTGGGGATGTGTTAAGTATCTTCACACATGCACTGGTGATCGTGCCTCATTTAAGGCCTAAGCGCGGGTCTGGGGGACCATTTCTACCAGTCGAATACAGGTCCTGCGTCATACTGCTCAATGTCAGTCTGATGCCCCCCGGGGCTCCTGTATCCCGCAGCTGTGTTTGCCTCCAAATTTACAGAGCTGATGGTGGTGCCAAAGGCAAAGGAGTGTCATCTGGCCCTTAGGGTCATATTCAGAGGTTTTATTTAAATGTGGCTTCAAGGGTCACAGAGCGCCTTTCAAACTGAAGTTCTGGAAACAATGCAGACTTGTGACTGAGGGACAAGTGAAGCAATGTGGTACAGTACAAAAAAAGATGGCCTTTACGAGTCAGGGAAACTAGGTTCGAATCACAGCTCTGACACATAATAGGTGTGTGTCCTAAGTCCGCTGCTCTAAGCTTCCGTTTGCTCATCAGCGAAGAGCATTAAATCATCTACCTGAACGAGGCCCTGGGAGAAGGAAATGTGGCTGAGTCTATTGGATCTGGAGTCAGACTGCCTGATGGGCTTGGTATAATCTCCCTGTACCTTAGTTTTCTCATCTGTTAAAAAAGGGAAGAATAGTAGTACCTACATAATATTCTTAGGACACAGCCTGGCATACAGTATGTGTTGTTTTGTGTTCTTGTTGTTCCTTCCTTCATTCCTTTCTGTATTCATAAGAGAACAACCAAGAAAAGAGCTCTAAACTCCTACTTTATAGACATATTTGGAGAATTAAAAGGAGGGAAAGCACATCGCACAATTCCTACCATGTAGTAAGCCATCAGGAAATAGCACAAAAGAGGAGGTGAGATGAATAACCAGCAACCATGGGTCAGGGAGACAGAGTATAGCTGTGGGCTGGCCAAGCAGGACATATGAAGTAGGATCTTGGATTCAGGTTTACACTTTACATTTACACACCTTAGAAAGAGTTTAAACTTTGTGTCCAGACAGATTTGGGCCCAACAGTTCTTGGGCAGAAACTGGAGATAATTGTTCGTACCTTTCAGGTGCTTTAAAGAAATAGGCAGAATGCATATAAGACACCGGAAACATAATATATTCTTAATAAAGTAGAGGGTTATTTGTCCCTATTTATACTTGGGAATGCAGTATTATCACCCTTTTAATGAAACACCAGAAAACGTAAGGGGCTTTCCTGTAGGCACACAGCAAGTGTGACGGCACTCAAGCCAAGATCTCCTGAATCTCAATCTACTGGGCTTCAACTCTGAGTCTACACTAGGCGTTGTTGCTAACGGGACAGATTTTAGACATGGGCTGCCTAGGTTCTATTTCTATGTAACCTTGGAGAAGCTATTTACTCATTCAGTCATTGATTTACTCATCTGTAAGATGGGGAAACCAAGACTGCCTACATCACGGTTGCTGGGAGGATTGATGCATGTAAAGTGCTTGGCAAATGGTAAGTGCTCAGGAAATGCTAGCTAGTCTTACATTAAACTGCTTCATCCAACGAATCTGCATGGATCCCTTCTGTGGTTGGCAAAACACAACCAACCTACTTCTCGAAAACTGTGGAACAGGCTAAGAATCATTTCACCGAAGTCAGGTTATGCCAAGAAGAAACAAGGAAATGGAACCAAGACCATGAACCAAATCTTCTCCTCTAGTTGTGTGACTTTCTGGGCACACAGTGCATGAATTCAGTTCCAAATGCCAATCAAACTGGCTTTTTTCAGCCTATTGCTGAAGCCAAGGCATATTCTCTTGACACCACTGCTGGGCAATTCTGAAACTGGCTGAGTCAGCAACAGTTTTTGCTTCCCTGATGATCCAGTGTTTAAGCATAATTAAAAGTGCACCTACCTTCTTTTTGAGCCATCAGGAAGAGGGGTGGAATTTTGAACAACTCTGTCCTTTACCAAGACATCTCGGCACAGTTCTTGGTGCTAATGCAGCTCTTGGTGTGTAATTATCCTGTCACCTAAAGGAGCTATTGCTTTCCTTCTTCCTTTAAGGACAAATATGAGACACAAAAGCATCCATCAAGATGAAGGATTAAAAATATTTGAAGAGGTGTCATTATTTACATACTACATGGCCCATAACCAAGCTGACAGATCCAAACTGTGGCCCAATGAGCTGACAGCTTTAAATATCAAAGCTTCATCCACTGAAAGTGGCAGCAGGATTTAGTGGACAGGAGGACAGGTGACAACAGATGGAGAGCCAAGGAAGTGCTTTGGTCTCTGCATGTGTAGAAATAGCCTCCGGGGAAGGACTACTAGACTGCGTAGATGGCCCAACCAACAGAAAGCAATGAAGAGAAGAAAATGACTGCTGGGTGTAAGGCATTTTTCACAGCCATCATAGCTATTCTTCCCCACGGCTCTGCGGGAGAGGTGATCCAGCCTCCATTGTGCAGATGACAAAACCAAGGCAACCAGAGAGGTCACCTACATTGACAAGGACACAGAACAATGGCAGACCCAGGATTCAAATCAGTATCTCCCTGGCATCAAAGTACCTGCTTTTTCTGCCACTTCTGCTCTTCCTTACATGAAACAATCATTCTAGGATATAGGACTTCTCCAATTACTGCCCAGATATTTCAGGGAAGATAAGATTTCCACATAGTTCCCACTTAGAAGACATTTGTCCGTGTGAAGAGGCAGTCACTTAGATTCTAAATATGTCATTCTCCTCTCTCTCTCTTCCTCTCTCCATCTCTCGCTCCCTGTCATACACTATGGAGAGGGATACTAGCCAACATATGAGAACAAATAAAGGGAGTCATTAGAAGAAAGAGTATGAAAATAAACTATTGGAAACCAGGAAAGTCAGGTCCTCGACTTATAATTGACTTCAATTGAGAGTTAAGTACATAAAAGATAGCATAGCCCTTTATGTGCAATTATCAAGAAAGTGATTTTGAGATGACATCGTGTTGCTCTGCATATCTATTCCTGAGACTCTGTACTGCTTATTTTCATATTTTAATAAGTTTCCACCACAGTTCAGACAATAGAACACTTACAGCTGTGAAAAACCCACTGGATTCCATCCTTCTTTGCAAATTCCTAACAATTTGCTAATTTCACCAATGACTCAATGCTGGAGGAGGTAAATGATTTGGGACACAGGTGCCAATGAGTAGAAATTTTTTAATGGCATTCCCACTCACAACCACTTGACATCTGTTTTTATAATTTCTCCTCTTGGCATGTTCCTTTCTTTCTCTTCCTTGTTTTCTGCTGACATTGTCTTTTCCATCCCTCCTCTCTTTCCAATGTCGACCCTATCAGTGGCCCTCAAGGCTCAAGAGTTTTCTCGTCTCTGATTAAAATATCCAAAGATTCGCATAGGTTTTCTACTTCCCAAGAACATACTGCTAGATTCTGCCCATACCTTAGTTACCTTTAGAATAATTTAACACCCCTAGATGGTATGCATAAACCTTTTCTAGTGTAATGGCTTGAACTCCCTGGTTCAGCCACTATCATCTTTCTCCAGGACCACTTTAATGACCTCTTTAGTGACATCCCTAGTTACACTGTTTCCCCTGCAATCCATTCTCACACAGGAGCTAGAGTTTGGTTTTGCTTTTTTTTAAATACAAATCCATCCATGGTATTGCCCCATTTAAAACCTCCAGTGATTTTGATCACACACAGAAAAAACTGCAGACAGGAGCTCTTCCCTGCCTCCCTCTCCCCACTCATCTCATACTGGTCTTCCCTCTCTCACCTACTTCAGCCATAGGACCTTCTCTTTCTTCCTACAATCTTCCAAGCCGGGTCTGTCCTTGAGCCCTTGCACTAGCTGGTCTGTCTATGCTCTTCCTGAAATCTTCCCATGCCCAGTTCCTTTTGTCATTCAAGTCACTGTTCAACATTATTTTCTGAAGGAAGCCTCCTCTGCCCATCCAAACAAAAGCATCCCCCAAGCTCCTGTTAATGTTTTCATCATATTTTCTTGTTTGTTTCTTTATTTTCCATTCTCTTCCCACCCCCACTAAATGAGTCCTCCACAAAATCTAGAATCTGCTTCTTTTGTTCACAAGCCTCCATGCCCAGAACAGTGCCTGGCACATAATCGGCACTTTATTTTTTAAAATGTGGAAGAAATGAATCCACATTCACAGTATCTTCTTAATGGAGAAAAAAATAGTCTCCACGATAGCATAACTTTATTTTCCGTAAGTGTGAGTGTATGTGTATGTGTCTGTGTGTGTGTGTACAAAGTAAATATTAAAGTAGCAAAAATAACAACAGTGGTTATCTCTAGGTGATTATCAACAGTTTTTATCCTTTTTTTTTTCTTTTGGTAATAATTTCTAAGTATTCTTCATTTGCATGGGAGGACCAGGCAAGCTCTTACTCCCCAGTACTGTCACCGAGTCTGCTGAGCCGTGTAAAGTGGCGGCCGGCCCAGCTCCACTGAGCCCAGTGACGCCTCCCCACTTCCAGGTCATGGCACCTGGAATCTCAGCTGTGAAGTCGCACCCCTCTGTGGTTTGTGCGAGAGCGTGGAAGACACAATAACACACCATGACAGCCACGGAGTTGAGCAGAAATCGAGCTGACAGAGAAATGCCTACCCCAGGAAACATCACCGTTGCACTTTCAAACACAAACAGAAACAAGGTGCATACAAATCACACACACCTGTAGACCCTAGCAGAGAGCTCGGGACATGTGGCTACTCAATAAGCCACTATTGAACAGAATGGAATATTACAGCATGTACTGTTCGCAAGAAAATAAGAAGCACAACACACAGCTTGATGTTCCCATCTCGGAACAGCTCTGAGGTTCTTGCCCTTGGCAAGATGACCTCATCAACCTGCAGACTTTGTGGTTTGAAGAGGATGGAAATCATGGAATGAAAGGAAATCTAGTCATGGCCCTGCTATCACTTTTAAGATATCTCCTCAAGTCACCATGAGGAGCTGGCAAAACAGCTCATCTGGAAGAAAGAATTAGATGCTTTTGAGTTTTTTGCCTTCCTTAACAGTTCTTTAGGGGTACATGGCATTCGGAGGCAACCAGTGTCACTTTCCCTTTTGCAGCAGTGACAGCCAAATCAGCCTTGGTTATGTGGTGATGCAAAATCATTTGTTCAATACCTTAATTATCAGCTATTCTGAAGAAGTTGAATTTATAGATGAGCATCAGCAAGCCCGATGCATATGATATATCGGGGAGAAAAGCGTAAGTCAGCTAACTGTTCAGTGAACACATTTGGGCCTCTGCAATTTTCATTATGACAAATTGTTGACCCAAGATAGATTTTCTGACCTGTCTGCTATCATATCGTTCTGCTCGGGCAATTCCATTGCAGGCAAGGGTGAAGCTTGAAGCAGGAAAATGAAGCTAAACGTTACCAGGCTAAGGCTTAGCATGTTTTCAGATCAATAATCAGTATTTGGGCGAGTAAGGTTGGAATATATAGAAGGAGCCTCTCTGATTTGTTTTTATTGAGGTGAAGTGGGTTTTATTGCAGCTGTTATGACCAATTGAAGGCGGAAAAAGGAGAGAGAAATCTACACAGAGGAGAGCAGGAACTCCTCCCAAGGGAAGCTGGAAGTTCTCCATGCCGGCCTAATCGCACCTCACACACTGTGATCCCGGTGATTCTTCCCCAAAAGTGTTTCCATCTGGACACCAGCAAAGAAAACAGTGCATGTTTTGTGAGCTTCACGATTGCTGAAATTTCCCTGGAGTTTCTCGTTCCCGTAATGTTACTTAAAAGTGTTGTTTGTGATAACAAAACGAACATTCTTATGGCTGAAGCTGGAATCATAATCATGTGTTCTACCCAAGTTCAGTATAATTACGCACCACTCTGCCTAGGGGGGAAAGGAGGTGGGATTTGTAAACAAAAGATTCATGAAGTGAAATTGAAAACCAGATGGGAAATGTATGATTATTTGCACCAACATGTCAATGAGGTACTAGTAAGCTGCGCGACTCAGATTCTGTCTCCTTTGACATTTGTGTTACCTCAGCCTTCACTTGTTTTCGGAGGGAGTAAGTGATCGTGACAGCAACAGCTTAGTGCAGTGAAGCCTCATTAAGTCCATCGTCACTTATTTGGTTTTCCGAGTTTGGTAGCACTTCGTTTTGACACTTTCTTCCCATCCTGGAGTACCTTGCTCTCTAGCACTGCCGTGTCATTGTTGATGCTGTACCCCTTATGCTGAAAATGTGCCCCATCCACGTCCATCTGCCACTGTGGACCCCACTCCTTCCATTCGCCTCCAGGTAGCTCTCCCCGGGCTCCTCAATCAGTCCTTCTCTCCGACACCCCTGTCCTCACACTGCCTTTTGTCCTTGCTCCTTGCCCAGTATTCACTCCGGGTTCTGCCCTGCTCCTCACAAGCCATATAAACCCAAGGCCTGACTTAACCTCTCAGCACTTCAATAATGTGGAAATCATAATAGTACTGTTCTCACCAAGCTTTGTGAAAATTAAATGAGATAAAGCATGTAAAACACTTAGCACTATGCCTTAGGAAGGGTACACATTCAATAAGCACTGTTATTACTATCTTTTAAAATCATGACAACATATCTTCACTTTCTTTTAGGAAACCAATTTCCTCCACTTTTGGCGTATATGGGTCAGATGGAGCTGATGGAGAACCCCATGCACCCTCTCCTTTTCCAGAGGGGAGCACACGACATAAGGTCAAATCAGAGCATCTGTCCCACTGGCCACCGTGATCAGTACCAGGATTGGTATGCTGCCCCAATTTATGAGGAACTATTGGGAAAGAAGATTTCTTTTCACTGGGTTTTCTGACTGCTAAGATGTAAGCTTGGGGCTGCCAATTGTTGGTGGGCATAAAGGGAGAGCCCTTCTGGAAATGAAACCAACATACCTGAAATCTTAGAGAGACAAAGAGATGGAGATGGAGATCCTCCAGGTCTACACACCATCCTAAGTGATAGAAGTAAAGAGCTGCCTGTTGACCCCAACCATGAAGCTTTCACTGATCACTGTCCTCCCATAGACAACAAGGACTAATCCAAAAGAGCTCACATCTCTGCTTTCTTCAGGCACCATCAGATAGCCAAGCTGATCATTTTAACTTATCACATCCTGTCTGTTCTCCCAAAGCTTCCATGTCATCTGGGGTTCAGTCTGTTATTGGCGATCTCGCCATACCCTCAACCTCTTCTCTGAAACTGTGCTTTGCTCTCTGCCTCTAACTCAGAGGTGCTCAGAGTGTGGTCTGTGGACCAGTAGCATCAGCATCATCTGGGAACTTGTTAGAAATGTAGACTCTCGGGCCCTACTCCAGAACTACAGAAACAAGAACTCTGGGGATGGGACCCAGAAGTCTATGTTTTTAAAAGCTCCCCCAGAGGATTCTGATGCTGAGACTGGAAATAGGATTTTCCTTGAAGATTTTGCTTTCCTATCAACACTCCCGAAGATGATTTCCCAACCCTGCCAATCTCCCTGCAACCTATATCTCAGGCGTAGGGGTAGGGTGTATCCTGCTTGCTCCACCTTGCTGCTCCCAAACCCATTACCTTCCCTTCTGCCAGACCCTTTAGCATGCAAGTCATCAAAATTTGGTACCCACTATCCTTCTTGGTTGCTGACATCTGTCAACATCAAGGTCCCTGCTCCTCAATTATGGCAACTATAGTATCTGAGGCTCTGACTTTATCTCCCCCTCTATTCCTGTAGTCATTCTAAGTGACTTTGACATCCCCAGGGAGGACCAACCACTATTCCCTGACATATTATCCTCTACCCTCTACTTGAACACCTCCCTCCCATTGTCCTAACTTAGGCATCATTTTCACCAATAACAAACACAACTTCTCAATCCATCCTACCTTCTGAATATTTCTACCCTTCCAACTCTCTTATTCAGGACTTCCCAGTTTAACACTCCTCTGACCCTACAGGAATGATGGGTCTAGTAGCTCCCCACCTTCACTCTTCCCATTATTTCCCAATCTACATCTCCAGTCCTGACCCTTCTATGAGCTAAAGACATAACATTTATGACTACCTATGGGACATCTGATGTCTAAAAAACTACCTCAAATTTAATATGTCTTTAATCTCTTGATTTTTATCTCCCAAACTTTTCCCAGTGTTTCCCAACTCAGTAAATGGCACCACCATTCAGGGAGTTTTTCAAACAAAACCCCCAAAATTGCCATCTATAATTTTTCTTTTTCCAACATATCCTTCACTCAGCCCTTCAGCAAGTACTGTACCTAACTGTCAACGTAAATCCCAACCCAACCACTCGTCACTATTTCCAACATTGAAAGCTTCAGTTAGTCTTACGTAGACTAATGCATCATCTCCTACTTGTTTCCCTCCTTCCCTTTTGTCCCCCAAATTGCATACTCCACACTGCAGCCATGGTGATCTCAACGCTTACAGTAAATCACATCACCCACTTCTGTCTTTCCATGGTAAAGGATTAAGGAAGGCTTTATCTCCTGCTGACCTCATCTCCTCCCTCTCTCTCACTTAATATATTCTAGCCACACAGGCCTACTTTCTGTTCCTTGAACACATCATTCTCAATCATGTCTCAAGGTCTTTGCACATGCTCTCCCCTCTGCCTGGAGTCCTCTTCCTCCCACATATTAGTTTGACTGTCTTCCTGTCATCACTGAGATCTTAGATCAAAAACATGAACTCAGAGATATCTTCCCCAATACTCTATCTAAAGTAGCTCCTCCTCCCCTAGGTACTCTCTATTCCAACTCCCTACTTGGTGTGTTTGTAAGATCTACTGATATAAAAATGTGCTGTTACAATAAATTCTCTGTCTCACCATCCCCACACACCAAAATGAATGAAAGCTCCATGAGGTCAGAGACTTGGGTCATACAGTTCATGCTGTATCTCTTTAGACCTAGGAGAGTGCTGAAGGTAAAGCAGATCCTCAATAAGCATTTGTTGAAAATGAAATCAACAAAATTAAATGGAAAATGGCTTGCAATTTAATTTTTCACTAATAGAGATGAAAGTGGTATGCTTCCAGAAAAATGAACTGTATAAAAATAAGATTTTGAAGAGGATTTTGGCTACATCCTAGGACAAAGCTCTTAAACACACTTTGGAAGCACCTATCTCCATACAAACTTTGTGATCACCTAAACGCTTATTCCAATACTTAGATTTAATATTTATAAATAAATTTTTATTTCTGTGTTAGGGCAGGACAGCTGTCCAGCAACACGTTAACTGAAATAATTTCTGACACCACAGAGTGATGTTTATAATTGCTTTAAAAGAGCCCACAGTTCAGACATTTTACTAAATTATTCCAAACTGGAACCGTTTTATTAGACATGACCTTTGCACTGGATGCCAGTGTGACAAGGTTTATTTTAAGTCACCAACACTGGGATTGTTAAAAGAACATTTCAAGGATGCACAGCCCACCAAGCTGGTCAAAGATAGCATGCCAAACATTAGTTAGCAGTCACCACAGTTTTAATCTCTGTCATTTTTCAAACATGTGTCTATAGAGACATAAAAAAATGACTGATGAATTGTTGGGAATCATTAGCTAACTATTGACAGAGCTCGACTGGAGCTGTACACAGACTGGAATTTTACTGTCTCCTAATCATTGTTTAAATTTACTCTGTACCAAGTGTGTTGAGGTAGTACTAGGACATGTTTGACATTATTCATTTTGTTTGGAACCTGAAGAAAAGGCAATTGCCATTTGCAGTCAGAAAGATTAGTTCTTGTTAGAAATTCTATCATTAAAAAAATAGCATAAGGCTCCCACTGTAGCTTTCTCCTCTTCCTCTATGATTCCTTAATTCTCAATACTATTGACCAACATCAGTTCAGCCAGGCTAAAGTCTTGATCAGAACTTACCTCTTTCTCTCTCTTGTTGCCTCTTAAGCTCAGATTTCTTCCTCTCCATTGGTTCCTACCTGGGTTTTTTTTTTTTTCTAGCATTGCAGAAATCGCCTAATTAAATTACCCCCTGCCTGCTGTACCCAATTATCTCTGTTCCCAGCACTGAGGATCGGGGAGTGAAGGGGAGTGTGTTGCAGAGAGACAGGCCTGAGTCCCCAAAGGCACGCACAGGAATTACCCAGCCTCTTTAAAACGTGAGGTCAAAGGACTCAGTGAAAAAATCTCTTGCTCATCCTTGCATAATTAGATCATGCATGTCAAGTTATCCCCATGAAGATAAACTTCCAGAAACAGAACAGAAGCCTTTACTGACATGCCATCACCCCTCCAGCGGATGTTAGGTACCACCCCTTTATGCTCCCTTAGCACCTGGGCACAGCTTCATCAGAGACTTGCCTGCTACATTGATGGAGCTTATGCAATTTCAGCTTTGTCTGACTCACTTAACCCTCAAGGCCACATACTTACTTTATCATCATTTTATCCTCGGTACATGTTGCAATGTGTAACACACAATGGGAGCAT
The DNA here is from genome assembly GCF_004348235.1 of Phoca vitulina. NCBI lineage: Eukaryota > Metazoa > Chordata > Mammalia > Carnivora > Phocidae > Phoca > Phoca vitulina. The sequence continues at coordinate 38,619,990 of NW_022589705.1, read as the reverse complement.
AGACAAGCATCTGTTGTGTAATAGGCGTACAATAACTCTGGTTAACCAATTAATTATTGCATGATTGATTAATTAACCAGGTTGTTCGTGGGGCTGGAGAAGATGGCGTTAGGGACTTAAAATCCACTTTCTCTAGTGCACCGAAGATGTGGCATCAAGAGCTCCAAATAGACCTGCAGCAGCTGATAATCTCAGCACTATAGTGTGGGAGAAAAACATTAATGTTTTCAAAACCTTCATTTTTATACATCAGGAAATATATGCTGCCTAGAGTAAGATCTTCATTCTCGGTGCTCATTCTATGCTTCTTCAAAGCCTTTTACTTTATGCCTGGATTTTTATTCAAAGCAAGGGCCTCGAAAATCCAAGCTTCCCTAATGAACCAGCAGAAGAAAGATACTATTTTCTTTATAATCTCACCACATCCACCCATGGCTCTTTTTTGAAACTTTTATTGAGCACGTACTGTGCACCAGACACCACAGTCATCCCTTTAGATGCATCCTGGCCCTGAATCATCATAACATTCCCATGAAGAGGGTTTCATTATCATTCAGATTTTACAGACAAGGAAACTGAGGTTTGGGAAGGTTGAGGAATTTGCCTAAGGTCACAAAGGTAGTAAGTGCAGAGCAGGAGTGCTAAACCAGTTCTGTCTAACCCCTAAGCCATTTCTTAAGCACTGAGACACTCTTGTTCTGCACCAAAGGCGAAGGTAAATATTGAAAAGAGAGCGGAGACAGCAATTGTCTCCAGAGCAATACTTTCAGTGGTGTCAGCATCATCAGACAGGCTAGAGTTAACTTTGGTGTTACCTACAGAGAGCAGCACAGATCTACACTGGGTTGGTCAATAAGGAGTCAAATGCATCATCTATGTATGCCTTGACCCCGTGTGTATGTGCTGCAGGGAACAAAATCAGTAAGACCTGGTACCTTCCCTGGAGAGCACCTTAACGTGCAAATGAGATAAAGATTTGTTTAGAATTTTCAGGAAATACAGGCAGCCGTCGTTTGGTCCAATCTGGAGCCGGAAAAATTCCCTGGAGAAGCCAATGCCTAGAAGTTCGGTATCAGAAGAAATCTAAGAAAGGGTATCCAGGCTAAAGGACAAAAACTCAGAGGATTGAAATCATATTGTGAGTACAAAACCCTGAAAATACTTGAGTATCACTCAAGGTATAAAGTGGAAATTAGGGAATGAGCAGATGAATGGGGTGACCATAGGCCCAGATTTTCCTGAGATGGTATAATTTTATACCTGGTGTTCCAACTAAGTTAAGTGTGAATATCACTGTCAAAAGTATCCTGGTTTGGGTGATAAATTATATGACCACCTTATAATAACCCTACATGTGAAAGTCTATGAAGTGAAAGAGAGGCCAAATCATAAAGAGTCATTTATTTCATACAAAGAAGCTTCCAAAAATAGATTAGGTTTACCACTGGTATGACAAGATGCTTTTAGATAATACACAAACTTTTTAAATTTTATTTTACTGGTTCTATGTGTATTTTAATGTATATTGGGAGAAAACATAGCTGGCATATCAAACTCATGATTTCATGGATATTATTACCTTGGACAGACTGAAATAGTTATTGTTCTGGTGAGCCAACCTACCTGGACCCAGTGAATTCAGGCCCAGTGTTCTAGCAGGAATGTTGCAGAGCGTGAACAACCAAAACTTCTCTCATAACTCTATGGAAGGTTGGAAAGAGCACACGGTATGGGTTAGTCATAGGGATTCTGCTTTATTGAATATCATGGGTAGCAATGTATTCTTTTCAACAGTACGCTGAATATCACTTTCAGTGGTTAAGACTATGGCAACAATATGAAGGGCTATGCAAATGACAAAATCTAGGAAGCACTGCAGTAAGGAACGGGGAGCTTTTGAAGGGCTTTAGGCCAGAGATTTCCATGGGAATCTCCCCACCTTACTCTCCTATATAAGGCTCTTCACTCTGGCCCAGATTGGAGTTAAGGAAGCAATGCTGAAAGGAGAAAAATCTAAGAAGAAAAATGTTTTCCTAATTCAGATAAATGGTGGTGAACACTTAGAACTAAAAAAGCACTGGGTGGGGTGGAGAAAAGGCCAGTTTTGAGATATATTTAGAAGCTAAAATCGACAGGACTTGATTGAACAGAATTGGGAGAGAAAGAAAGTAAATAGTCTATTCCAGTCTGACTCAGGCAACTGGTTCCATCAACCAAGATGAGGACTAGAAGAGAAGCCAGGTTTGAAGCAGAAGTCAGCGAATTCATCAGTTCTCCAGCCACAGCATACCACATGGAGAGTAGAGGTAGATGAGATGTTCAGAAAAGAGCATCACATATAGATCAAGAAGAAATTGGTTCAAATTTCAGTTTTGTTATTTCCTTCTGGAAAATGTGCATAATATATTAGAAGGTTGTTGTGAGAATTAAATGAGAGGCTATGTGTGAAAGCATTTTGTAAATTGCAAAGTGTCAGTTGTTATTTTGAAGTAAATAAGCAGAAGTGATAATGAATTCTAAGAGTTTAGAGATTAGAAGGCTCAAAGGCACACTTAAGAAGGCAGACCACATGGTTTGTTCTGAGTGTTTTGCACTTAAACTACCTCCCACAGATAAGAATCTATTTTATTTTTAAAAACCCTTAGAGAAATTAACTTTATTAACCCATTTTAGAGTTTTAAACTCCTTACTATTTAACAATACTTAGCCTAATTTTATTGAGCTTCATTCAACTCCTTTTGTTCTATATCCTTAGGTCTCTTATATTCTTGAAACTCTCCATGAGGGCTTTCAAGTCTTTTCCTCAGTAGGCTAACTGATACCTAAGCTATCTGTAAGCTATTGAATGTATGTGTTTCTCAGAATAACCAAATTAAATCCTTTTTGGAAAAAAACAGGTTGTAAATAAGGAAAGCTTATTGAATACTATTTTTTTTCAAGCCTAAAACATCAAGGTTTACCTCTTTTAATTTATTTAGGTGTAGGCCAATTACAAGCCATCCTGGCCTTAGTTTCTTAATCTATCAGAAGTGGATGAGTGGTGCCGCCTGTCACTCAACCACAGGCCCGGGGTGGGTCTGGGCAATGAAGAAAAGTAGGCAAGAGAGACAATGGAACTGAAAGCCCCTTGAGGAGTCTGGATACTTACATTGCTTAAGCAATATTTGCCATGTGTTATCTTATTTGATCTTCTCCACAGGCCCATGAGGCACATTTGCACAGGTAATGTCTCGTATCAGAGATGGGGGAAAGCAGACATGGAATGGTCAAGTCACGTGCTCAAGAGCCTATAGCCCATTGGCAGTGATGCCAGATCCTGGATCTACTGACTCTTCTTCATGCATTCACTCATCATTAAACTTGCTTTTTTAAGCATTTAATATATATGATGCACTAGATGCTGGGGTGGGGGGGAACAGTGCAGAAGAAAAGCATATACTCTCTGCTCCTGCACTGTTCTCCCCCACTCACCAGAGCTGACAGCCTAAAAAGGAAGAAAAATGAATAAGGCCCTTGAGATCTAGGCCTAATTGCCACACCATCACTGGCCCAACAAAAGTTTGTCGGAATCTGGTCATCTGTCTGCTTCATATATTAGAAGCTTGGAGCAACCTCTCTGATGAATCATTTCAAGTATCAACAAATTCTAACAAATTTGGAAAAAAATTGTATCCCACATGTTATAGCTTGAGGCAAACACAAGTTGTCCAACCAATATCCTTACCAATTAAATCTTCCCTATATTTCTTACCAATAGGACTCTGAATTTGTTTAGGACAGAAAAAAAAAAAAATACAAGTTTCCCAATTCCCCTTGCTGCTAAGGTGGCTATTTGGTCCTGTTGTGACCAAATATATGGAGGTAGAAATCCACTCTGTTAAGATTTTAGGAAAATTATTATTTTCCTGATGACAAGGAACAGAGTCATCTAACATATCTATTTTTCCCTTTATCTACCTTCCTTTATCCCACCCTACCCCCTGTTCCTTCCTGGAATTGGATGTTATGCCCAGAGGAGAAAAGGCTATTTTGTGGGCAAAAGGGTAAAAGCTAACAGTAGGATGTCAAAGCTGCAAAGTAGATGACTCTTGGGTCCTTGATAACATCATGGAGTTACCCTATAGCACTAGAGTATCTACCTCCAAACTTCCGTACTTTACGGAAATTAAAACCCTGTTCCGTTAAACCACTGAAGTCAAATTTCTGTTACATGTAGCCAGATGCAATTACCAATATATACACAGCCCAGATTTTATTAGCAATGAGGGACACCACCAGCTTCCTTTGCCATAAGAGAACATTGACAAATGTCACAGAGCAGCCTGGGCTTTGGTTTTCTTTCTGTACTATGTTAGCAGTTGGAAAGCAACAAATGAGAATAATCGATGACCATAAGTGTTCTTAATTGATTTCTTTAAAATTTCTATTGCTATGCCTACTAGATCACAATTTTAGGAATATCATAGAGATGCCTAGGGCGGTGTCTGGTCAGAATTGTTCCTTGTGTATCTTTGCCCTATTTGTATCATGCTCTACAGCCATGACACAGAGAGTTTGTGTACTTATGTATAGGTGTATATGAGATAGTAGAAACAGAGTATCTCAGAACAGATGCCTATGTAGTCTGATGATGGGGATGCAAAACAGGTTCTCTTCCAGATTAGTCTATTTACATGGAGTTACAGATTCACACCATCTGGAGACAAACGCGAGCAAGCTTTAATGTCTTGGTCCTGCTGAGATCCAGTGGGAAAGAGAATGCAAAATCCCCGCCAGTGAAGAAATTAAGGCTTCAAGTGTCTCGCCGCTGCAGGCAGGGCGTGTAGCGACCTGCCGATGGGTGTTGTTCCGATGGCCGCCGAGGCTCTGAGATCTGGATCACATCCTCAAGTGGGTCCCAACTGGTACGAGAGTAGCAGTGTGGGCTGATTGAGTGTCCTGCTGCCCCAGGCTGTCCTGAGAGTTGGCCATCACACCCTCCTGGGATTAGGCCAGGTGAGAGTAGCCCTGACCCTAAGAATTAGCGGAGTATGCCGAGATCAGGCTTCCAGTTCCATCGGTGATCAGCAGGTGTGCACCTGTTGTACGGACACGTGGCAAAAGCAGCCAAACATTCAAGAGCTGGAGACCCCAGACTAATGTAACTCATTCTCCAGTCTCTTAAAAACATGTACCTAAAAGCCAATCACATATTGCTTTTCAAAAACAGCATTGGCACCTGAGTTCAAACTGATGTATTATTAAGCTCTGGTTGCAACAGCTGGTTTTATGACCTAAAATTTTTTTCTACTCTTCCAGGGGTGGGTCTATGAAAAAAGAAGGAAGAGGATCTCCGTGCCTTCATACCAAGACAGTGCCGGATGAAAAGTAAACAGCACAGAATAGGCCATTTGAAGATTTCCAATGAACTAAGGAGTCATTGCTTCAAAATCAGAGAAAAATTATTTTCATTTATTCAACACACATTCAAAAACGAGGCTGATTTTGTCAGGCTTGGTGCTTTTGATTATATCAGTTGATTACGTGGTTCGTTTCTCACTGTGCACCTACAGGTTTTGCACCGTGTAGGTTCACCTGGCAAATCTTTGTGCTGGCCTGGACTTCTCAGCTAGCCAGTCTGCTTCCAGACTGCCGATCTCTTCCTGCACCTTCCTTTCCTTTTCTCCTACTCTCCTTCCATCCAATTCACTTGGCAGAATAAAAACTAATTTAACTATTAGCTTAAGCAAAGCAAATAAGATGTAAATCCTTTGCCAAAAAGTCATACAGTGCATTCCAAAGCCCAGTTTTATATGCAATTTTAAAATGATCTACTGTTTGGCGTGATTCATGACACTGTTCTCCTTCTATTAACTCAGAGTTAATTATGTGACCTCTTCACCACCTGAGATTTTCAAATTGAATCCAGCATTCTAAGAGGCCCTGTTTCTCTTTGCTGTGGTTGACAGCCACCACTGTTGTATTGAAATACACAGAAGTCAGCTCAGATCACAGGCGCTACCCCCACGCCCACCCCCAATCCTACCAGCAGCTGCTTGGTGCTTACATATGACCTGTGAGGCTAAATAGAGTTCCCAAGACACAGGCAACTTCCTGGATCATTGAGTCCATGTATCAGCACAAAATTGCAAGAAAACTTTAGGAGGGAAAAGACGGTAAAGCAGCTCTGAAAATAACATTGTAAGGGCTGAAATTAATTTCTAGAGGTAGAACATTTCATAACCTCAAGCTCCTGCCAGGGAATTCTTTTAATCTATCTAAGCTTTGCTGCCTCTCATTGAGATGTACCTGTTTGGTTGTCTGGAATTAATTTTCCTAGGCATTTGTTTTCACAAACCTTTCCTGTTATGTTTTTTTTGTTCTTTCTCTCTCTCTCTCTTTTCCTTCTTTCTTTCTATTAGTCTTCTGATCTCTAATTCCTTCAAGTCTCATGGTTTTCTTTGCCCCAAATGACATTTGCTAGTATTCTCAATTTAAGTCCAAAAGTAAACTTAATTTCCTGGTTGCTAATGGTAAGCACACAATGCTGCCAGAGTGTCTCTCTAACATGTAAATCTGGTCATCTTACTCTGCGGCAAAATTCTTTGACTGCCCTTATTATGCACTCAGAATAAAATTAAATTTCCTTATCAAGGATTTGATTTAGTCATTCAATCAAACAAATGTGTTTTTACTGAGAGATCTACATGCCCTAGAACTACAGTTCTAGTACACAGAGATACAATATTAAAGAAGATATCATATATCCTTATGAAATTTACATTCTAGTGTGAGAGACCAAGACAATACAAAATAAGTTAGTTGGGACACCTGGGTGGCTCAACTGGTTAAGCGTCCAGCTCTTGATCTCAGCTCAGGTCTTACTCTCAGGGTTGTGAGTTCAAGTCCCACATTGGGTTCCACGCTGGACATGGAGCCAACTTAAAAAAAAAAGTGAGTCATATAATTTCTGATATAAACTATGAAGAAAATAAAGAAGGGTAAGAGAGTGGCTGGGGGAGGGGCTCTTTAGCTAGGATGATTAGGGAAGACCTCTCTGTAGAGTTGACATTTGACCTGAGACCTAAATGACAAGATTAATCAACACCTAAGAGTTTATAATAACATATGTTTATTATAAACTCTTAACTCAAAGTGTCTGTTACCTATGAAATTCAGTTTTGTGAGCTCATTTATTCCCATATATATCAATTTTATAAGAATTATTTTGAGGGGCGCCTGGGTGGTTCAGTCATTAAGCATCTGCCTTTGGCTCAGGTCATGATCCCAGGGTCCTGGGATCAAGCCCCGCATCGGGCTCCCTGCTCCGCAGGAGGCCTGCTTCTCCCTCTCCCACTCCCCCTCCTTGTGTTCCTGCTCTCGCTGTGTCTCTCTCTGTCAAATAAATAAAATCTTTAAAAAAATTATTTTGAAAAACAGTCTAATATTGTCTGTTTCTACATACTGTTTCCTTGTAGACTAGATTTTTGTCCTTGTGTATGTCCTCTAAATTAATAGAATCTTACAGTCAGAGAAGAGCAAACTCTTTTCCAGTTAGTCCTCCTGCTACTTAAAATACGTGCCTTCTCGGGCTTGAAACCCCCAAGTATCGTGAGACCTTGTGCAATGGTGTTTCCTTCTTAGGTAGAAAATGAGAATGTTGAATATCAAAGACCTCTTCCAAGTCTAAAATGCCATGAGTCCATTTTGAGTCATATGTTTATGATCTACAGAAAACTAACACCTAAGTTGACAAAATCTATTAGTCTATGAGATAATGTTTTAATGGCATAGGAGGTAATTAAAATAATTAATGAATTTATACATTTTAAAAAGTAATTTATGACTTAACTTTTTCTAGATTTATTATATGCTCAGATGCATTATATGGTTCGATGTTAGTGTTTTGGTTCCTTTCGAATTCCAATGGATATATTTTTAGAAGGCCTAAAGAATGGCCTTTTCTTTGTAGTTTTTTTAAAGATTTTATTTATTGAGAGAGAGAGAGAGAGAGAGCTCAAACAGGGGGAGGGGCAGAGAGAGAGGGAGAAGCAGGATCCCCGCTGAGTAGGGAGCCCTGCATGGTGCTCAATCCCAGGACCCTGAGATCATTACCTGAGCTGAAGGCAGACGCTTAACTGACTGAGCCACCCTGGCACCCCTAGAACAGGTTTTACAGTTTTTTTTAGGATAAATGTGAATGTGGGGGCTTAGAAGTTATCCTACTCTGAGACTCCTTTGAAAGACCTCTCTCTATAAAAAGAAATGGTATTTCCAAGTGTCCATCAGTAGGTGAATGGATAAAGATGTGATTATACACACAGGTACACACACAATAGAATATTACTGAGCCATGAAAAGAATGAGATCTTGCCATTTGTGACAACATGGATGGACCTAGAGGGTATTATGCTAAATGAAATAAGTCAGAAAAAGACAAATACTGTAGGATTTCACTCGTATGCAGAATCCAAAACAAACAAACAGAAGGCAGAAATGGATTCATAAATACAGAGAACAAACTGATGGTTGCCAGAGGGGAAGTGTGTGTGTGGGGGGGATAGGCAAATGGGTGAAGAAGAGTGGGAGGTACAGGTTTCCAGTTATGGAATAAATATGTCACAGGGATGAAAGATACAGCACAGAGAATGTAGTCAATGGTACTGTAACGGCATTGTATGGTGACAGATGGCAGCCACACTTGTGGTGAGCAGAACACAACGTATAGACTTGTGGAGTCACTTTGTTGTACACCCAAAACTAATGTAACATTGTGTGACAACTATACTTCAATAAAAACAAACAGAAAGCTTTAAAAATGTGTATTAAGTGATTTTGCTGCCTTAGGAACAAAACAGAAATGGTATTTATTTATTTTCTTTAGCGTATAGGACAAGTATGTTGTATGATACTCTTTGGTAAGTCATACTATTATACTACAGGTAACAGGAGGGGGAGAAAAGGAATTCACATGCCTCTGTAAGTCCATTCCATAAGGAAGGGATCAAGACCAAACTGAAATTGCAAAACAAATATGTAATAATAGCAATAATTAGCTTCACAGAAAGGGGGTAAGGGGGAAAGGAGTTCAATTCGTGTCCATGCTCAGATGAGCTAGGTCTATGATCAACTTCAGGTTTGATGAGCCCAACTTATTAAAACTTTGCACACAAGACTCATGCCAAATAGCAATGAAATGTGACTTCAGGTTCCATATTATGCATGTGTCCAACACGCATTATGAAAATATTAGTTTGGTAGTTGTGTGTGTATGAGAAATAAATGCAAACCTCGAACAGCTTTTTCTTTTGTACCCATAGAACAAAAGTGAGATCTTGAGAAATAAAAACAACAATATAGAGCACATGCTGCTGATTCTGTGGACTACTTTTTTCTTTCTCTAACAGGGATAGGAGATTCTACCCACTCTGCTGAAAAGAAGAATAGCATTAGGTCCACTGCAATAACTCACCAGAGGACCCAGTAGGCTTTGAGATGCAGACTATTATTGCTCAGTGAGTAGACTCTGAAGGAAATTCTTAGAGAAGGGATTACTGCCATTACTCTGGCTATTACCGACCAGTGGCCTGAGCCTGTTAACAGGCAAAGCCTCAGAGGGGGCTTCTCACCGCCTAACTCTTGACTATGAGAGGGCACCCTTGAACCATCCTCACTAGTGTTTCTCAGCATTCCACAGTCTGTTCTTACATGTGGGCTGAGCCCATGTTATTTCCCTGCATCCATAAAGGTATGGTTTATTTACAGCTACTTAAGTCAATTTTATAAATAATCTTCACCATGTGCAAGGCATGTGGAATGGGGCATTAACAGAAGAATACACAGATGATAAGACACAATCTCTACTCTCAAAAATCTGATTTCTTAAAAGAAAAAAAAGAACAACCCAAGTAACTGTAATGCAAGGCAAAGTGAAATGCATTTTAAAGACACTCCACGGGAGAAGCTGTAGGAGGACAAGTGTTGGGAATTCTTAAGATGTAGTATATCATATGGAATGGGGAGGCATCCATCAGTTGCAAGCAACAGACAACAGCCCTGGATAATGTGAGCAGAAAGTAGATTTAATAAAGGGATATTGGGTAGCTGACAAAATCACTAGGAGAACCGGACACGGAAGTTTTTGCAGATAAAAGCAATGTCCAAAATCACATACCACAGAGCTGGCTGATGAAGGCACCACTGCCGCGAGAGCCAGACACAGATGCCATAACATGTACTACCAACCCATGGACAGTGGGTACGGCCCTCTGGACCCAGAACCACGCTCTGCAGTCACTGAAAACTGGATGTTGCTGCTGCCCGTCCCCTCAGACTGGAGTCCATGAAGTTCCTGCTTCTCCGCGTCATCAGCAAACTGCTGCAAGCCTCAAGTGGTTATCGCTCATTGCCAGCATCTGGGGCATGTCCCCACACGGTAAATTCAAGGGTCTGGAAGAATAATCATGATGTTTTCACTTTCTCTAGTAGGAACCAGCTCTTTATAATTTGATGGGTTGGGGGTGGCATTCACAAACACAAAATTCATTGCAGCATCCACTACATCAAGCAAGCTATATTGGACACCCATTTTAAAGAGAGGAGATCTGGCCGCCTGGGTGGCTCAGTTGGTTAAGTGACTGCCTTCGGCTCAGGTCATGATCCTGGAGTCCCAGGATCGAGTCCCGCATCGGGATCCCTGCTCAGCAGGGAGTCTGCTTCTCCCTCTGACCCTCCCCCCTCTCATGTGCTCTCTCTCTCTCTCTCATTCTCTCTCTCAAATAAATAAATAAAATCTTTAAAAAAAAAAAAAAGGAGAGGAGATCTGTAGGCAGCCCATTTTGGCTTGCATGTCCTCTTTCTTTTGTCCAATAAGATAATGCTTTTTATCACTTGAGACCATCCTGTATTCCCTTTTATCTTAGAGCATTTCGTTGTCTCCTTGGTGAGATAGTCTGCACTGGGACTCCTAGGATTTATTTAATCATGGTATTTTCTTTTGTGCTATATTGAAGGGCCAAATGCCTAATCAAAGGGAAAAATAGTAATTTGTTCAAATTAGATGATGGTGTGGAAGAAAAATAGATGTTACTATAACATGTATTTCTAAAAAGACAGTGGTGATAACTCATAGAGGTGTATGGTTCACCTGAAAACCAAGATAAGTTTCAAACTGTAAAAATAGAAGGTGACACAATCAGCTATTTGTGTCCTGACAATGAGCAATATTCGATACCATAAATTTAAGGATGCAGAAGGATTTCAGGCAGTAGGAAAATGCAATAAAGGGGAAAATCTCACCCAAGCATTTAACAGAATAATACGGAAAAGGTTTCCCTAAGAGGCTCTGAGTCACTCCTTTGATTTCCTCTGACCAGTAAGTGGAAAACTTTTGGTAACTTCAAATCAATTAATCATCTGACACAAACGACGATACAAAAGATTCAAGGTATTCTCTCTGAATTTCAGACTCATATCTACAAATGTCTACCAGAAGCTGAGCTTAAATACTCCTAAGTACCTAACACTCAACACCCCCAGTTGAATTTATTCTCTTCTCACCAATTCAGGTTTTCTACCTAATATCTCCCACTCGATGAATGATGCTCAGGCAACCAACCAAGACCTCGAATGTCACCAGCAAGTCTTCCTAACATCTAACCAATCACAACAGTCACAGTCACCCTTGCTCAAGTCCTAGTCCCCTGTCCCAAGAATCACAGTCATGTGCTCATACTTACCTCTTCAGCTGGCCTTGTTGCCCCCAGAGCCCATCCACCATGAAGCAGTCAGAAGGGCCTGCTGAACATGAATCTCATCATGGCGTCTCCATACATGGACTCTGGGGTTCAGAAAAATCTGGTTTTGAATTCTAACTTCTCCACTTGGGAGTAAGATGGTCTTGGGCAAGTCACTCAGCCTCTCCTATCCTCAGTATCTTCATTTTTAAATGGAAAATAATGCTTTTTCACATGGAGATTCCTCTCAAGGGTTAAGTGAGAAAATGTGTTAAAAGTCTGCAGCACAGTAGCCAGCATAAAATAAATCCCTCAGTGGAATTTTCCATCATCATTATCAAGAATTAAAGTCTTTTTGGTGTGGATTTGCAATCAGAGAATTCTAATGCAAAGCCAGTTCCTTTTTTTTTTTTTTTTTTTGGTGGAATAAAGAAACAGAAAGGACACTGGATAAAGGATTATTTGCATGCCATAAGGAGGGCCATGTAACAAATGACACTCTTGGAATCCCCCAAGGGGGAAGGGGATTGTTTACTTCTTAGTGGGAGCAGTGTGCCAGTGCAAAAAAAAAAAAGAAAAAAGAAAAAATCCACCAAGATGCATGAGGAGTGACAACAGCAACAGCTGGAGCACCATTACATGTTTTACAGGTATTCATTCATTTACGTATTCATCAAACATTTATTAAGCACCTACCATGTGCTCTGTGCTTCTTTTTGGGAATACCAAGAATAAAATTCAAAGAGTGCTCTTAAAGAAGCTCACAGTTCAGTGAGAAAATCATACTTGAATGTGTTTTATATGGTCATAGAAATATACCCCACATCCTTTGATACCTTTAAGACCTCCATCAAGAGGGGAAAGAACTGAAGGGAGTGATAAGAGCAGGAGGAAAAGGGGGGGGCAGGGACGAAGGTCATTCGAGACAGAAAGAGCAGCACATCAACAAACACGTCTCCCAGATATGGGAGAGATCCTGACGGATGGGTCAGCAGTGATCCTTTTGATGTGGTTGAAGCATGTGCATGTTCTTATGGCGGGTCCTTGCTTTGTACTTGGATATCAACCTGAGGCAATAATTCGTATGGTACTGTGGACTCTAGAACCTGGGAACATCTAAGATGCCTCCTTGACCACTGATCTCTACAGTATCCAAGTTTAATTGATTCAAAAAACCAATTCTCCTCAGTCCCTTCTCCTTCAAAATGCACCATGGGGATAGAATCAACCCTTCTTCTACACTCTATTCACCTGTTTCCACCCAACCAAACACCCTGGAAGACACGGTGGCTTGTAGCTTGTTGCAGGGATAGCAGAAGCCAGGACTGGAGAACTGCAAGGCCACGTTTTAATTAACCAAATTATATCTTTGTGCCAAACAAAGATTTTTCAGGCTCTTGGTGCCTCACAGGGCAGGAGTCCACAAAGTACTCTCAGCCATCAGTCTCTATCTCTGTCTCTCTCCTTTGCCCCCTGCCTCTTGCCTCCTCCCACCCTCTAGTCTCCATACCACACCTTCATATCTCTGTTCAGTCATCCAAACTATTGTTCAAGAAAACTAAGTTCTTCCCCATAAAATTTCTTCCTGTACTTTCCTGCCTTCATTACTCATGGCATTCTCTTCAGCCCAGTCACTGAGAGCCCTAGAAAAGGAAGGAGGGATTATGGCTCCCCAAATTCCAATTTCAACTCCTTTTCAATAAACCCTATAGTTCCCCCTGACTTCTTCACTAATATTAAAGTCATGTTACCTAAATTTGAATCCCCATTCCACCTGTATCTATAAGAACTTTAGAGAGTTACTTAACCTCTCTGTGCCTCAGTTTCTTCATTTGTAAAATGAGGGAATCATAGTATCTACCTAATGTTTCATGATTAAATATATAAAGTATTTAGAATAATGCTAGTAAAGAGTAAATGGTAAATATTGCCACTGTTACTTATGAAGTAAGCACACTTCACAAAGATATTTATTGATCTTACTCAGGAAAAGTCTTTGAAGGAAAGGACATTTAGCCAGATGGCATTGTGTCAATATGGTCCCTAGGTTAACTATTCTACCCTCTCCCCATCTTACAGTGAGAAGGCCTGGTCTTCTGACCTTAGCATGGCTCACCAACTAAATGGTGAGTCTGGGTCTGAGTTATTGATCTCAGAACTGATTCAAAATATCTTAGGCCCAATCATGAGGGCCTAGGGATCACTCGAGGGAGTGTGGGTTTTAATTCCAAGGCAATAGGTATCCACTAGGATTCTCACAGGAGGAAATGGTGATCAGATTTTCATTGTATTTTATTTTTTTAAAGATTTTACTTATTTATTTGTCAGAGAAAGAGAGAGAGAGAGAGAGAGCACAGGCAGGGGGAGCGGCAGGCAGAGAGGGAAGCAGGGAGCTGAGCAGGGAGCCTGATGTGGGACTTGATCCCAGGACCCTGGAATCATGACCTGAGCCGAAAGCAGGCACTTAGCTGACTGAGCCACCCAGGCAGCCCCAAATTTTCATTTTAGAAGGAGAATTCTGGCAACAGTTTATGTAGATATACTGGGTTGGAGGTAGGAGTGGCGGGAGGCAGGGAAACCATATAATGCCCTGTTGGAATAGTCCAGGCAAGAAATGATGAGCACCTGGATTCAAGCATGGCAGAAGAAATGGAAATGGACGTCTTCTAAAGTAGATTTACCAGGACTTGGACATGAAGAGGAAGGTAGAAAGTTTTTAGCTTGGGCAACTGGCTAGGCGGCCATTAGTTGAGACAGGGAATAAGAAATACGGAGGAAACCGGAAAGGAAAATAATGAGCACTTCCTTTGAGCATATAAAGTTTAAGTATTTCTGGAAGGAGGTATATACTAGGCTGTTGGAAATATGGATCTGCCTCTGAGTAGAAAAGTCCAGGAGATAAAGACCTAGGAGACATCACCACGTAAGTGAGGGCCAAGTCACCAGAACTGATAAGATCACCCAAGGGCAAGATACAGATTGGGGGGAAAAAGGATCAAGATCAAAACCCTAACATCCAAGGTGGATGAAGACTGTCAAGTGCAAGTGAGAGAAGGCATAGTCAGGAGGAAATGGGAGAACCAGAGAGTGTGGTGTCACAGAAGCTAAGAGGTGAGGGACATTCAAGTTTGCTCATTTGACTCAACATTGATAGAACATCTATGAGTTAGGCCCTACGATAGGTGCTGCAAACACATCTGCAAAAAGAAAAAGAAAAAGGAATAGTCTCTGCCCTCATGAAATTATCTTCTGAGGGAGACAGATAAGGAACAGGTGGGTGGTAATACAGTGTTAAGAAAAAACCTAAAACAGGCAAGGGGATTGAGAGTGGTGGGAGAGGAGATGGGTGCCATTTTATTTATTTTTTTTACTATCATGCTCAATTAGCCAACATATAGTACATCATTAGTTTTTGATGTAGTGCTCAACGATTCATTAGTTGCGTATAACACGCAGTGCTCATCACAACAGGTGCCCTCCTTAATACCCACCACCTGGTTACCCCATCCCCCCACCCCCCTCCCTTCTGTAACCCTCAGTTTGCTTCCAGGAGTCCAGAGCCTCTCATGGTTTGTCTCCTTCTCTGATTTCTTCCCATTCAGTTTTCCTTCCCTTCTCCTGTGGTCCTCCGTGCTATTCCTTATGTTCCACATATGAGTGAAACCATATGATAATTGTCTTTCTCTGCTTGACTTATTTCACTTAGCATAATCCCCTCCAGTTCCATCCATGTCGATGCAAATGGTGGGTATTCATCCTTTCTGATGGGTGCCATTTTAGATAACAGGGTCAGGGAGGCCTTCTTTAAGAAGTGACATTTACACAGAGATCCAAATGAAGAGAAAGAGAGCCATGGAAATACCTGGGAGAATAATGTTCTAGGCAAAGGCACCAGCACGTACAAAGGCCATGAAACAGCACTGTTGGCTGTTTGCGGAACAGTGGGTAGGCCAGTGTAGCTGTGGTGTGGTAAATAAGGGGGATGTGACAGGAAATGAGGCAAGACAGTTGGCCAGGGGCCAGACCATGCAGGGTCTTGCTGAGAGGTCAAGTGCGATCACTGAGAAGATGCTATTGGATTCAACAATTAACAGACCATTGATGACCATCGTGAGAGCAATTCAGTCAAGTGTTGTGGAAAGAAGCCAAAGAGACTGCAGGCATTGAGAACTGGATTGCACAAGAGAGAGGAGAGAAAGCAAGTACAACTCTCTTTCAAGATGTGTGTCAATGAAGGAAAGGAGAAAGGGCAGGAGCCTGGCGGCATTGCAGGGCTGAGACAGGATTTGTTTTAAGATGGGGAAAACCTGACAAAAAGGAAGATGCAGGAGAGAAAGAGGGAGAATAATGGACCAAGAAAGGTTCCGTGGACAAAACAATGAGACCAGAAGCACCAGTGCAGCGAAGCTCGGGAGAGGAGGGAGAGCCTCTGTTTGCATCGTGCTGCGCAGGCGCAGACATGGTGCCAGGGAGGTGGCCTTAGAAGTTCCTGTGCACCGGCCTCCGTTCTTCCTGGGGACAAAGAGGCAAAGTCCTGTGTTGACAGGGAGGGGACTGGATACGAATGGGAGCCTGGCAAGGGGAGGAAAGTCTATCTGGAGAGGAAGTGGCCAGGAATCAGGGAAGAAGTTGGGAGAGTGGCAGCCCACACTGAAAACATGAACAAAGGCAGGGCGCCCAGGAGAGCGTTCAGGAACTCCTGCATCTAGTGAGAGCCAGGACAGAGCCTGGAGGGGCGGGGAGGGAGTCAGGCCAGAACGGACCCGGGCGGGTAAATGGGAAGTGACTGGAGAGGAATAGGAGCCATCTGGGAAGCTGATGCCTACACACTAGTGCCAACCGCTAGTGTGAAGAAAGTGGTGGTTAACAAGAAAATCTACCCCGTACAATTTCTATGAATTTAGCAATGCATATGCACAGCTAATTAAATCCATATACAATCTGTCCAGATCCAACTATTTCCTTTGTTTCTAAAGTTCTGGTAAAGCAAATCTTTCAATTATGGTGACCTGATAAGTACTTAAAACTGGGAGTATTTCAACTTCCGGTATCGGGACATTACAGAGCAGTGATTAAGAGCATGGTCTCTGGCACTGGAATGCCTGGGCTTAGACCCCTCCTTCGACCTTTATCAGCTCTGTGACCTTGGCAAGTTACTCTCTATATCTCATTTTTTCTTAACTGTAAAATGAAAAGAATGATAATATCTACCCTCATTGTTATTATAAATGGAAGCTATTTAGAACAGGATCTGGCAATATGAACACTGTATATATACTTGTTTGACAATTAGAATTCTCTTTTGGTCAGTAATAATGCTAACCATTGGACGTGAGTTAGCCTAATCCTCATTTAAACCCTGTAAGATAAGGTTTTATTGTTCGATTTCACAAATGAAATAGACTCATTTTCCAAGGCCACTCAGCAAGGAAGAAGAAGTGTCGGGATTTGAACCTGTGTGTATCTGCTCCCAAAGCAGTGCTCTTTTCACTAAATCACGCTATACCATGAAGGTTTTTGCTTGCAAAGGCTACATCTGTGTGGTAATCTCCAAGCCCAGAAGACCATGGATGTACCTGATGCTATTCCTTTCGGAGTGTCTTATGCAGTCTGTTTTCATATGTATCTCAGCTAAGGAATCCAAATCATATCACACACTCACACACCTACACACAAACATACACACACACCCCTACGCCAAATCCAGCATGGAATCAAAGCCCAGATTTGAGGTTAAATTTAAAGAATGTTAGCTTGGTCTTGGTTGTTTTAAACCTTTAATAACATTTGATACATTAACTTTTGGCCACCCTGAAGTAGTTTCAAAATGTCACCAGAAATGATTGATTTGTAGTCACTTTTATATGGCTGCTCAAGCCTTACCACACTACATAGATGACTGACGAAAGCAAAATGAGCCATTTCCCCTGTCTACCTTAGGGATTCCCTCTACAAACAGCAGCAGCCCTTTCTATTCTGGTCCCTTGCTGGCACTGAGCCTTCAGCTGTGGCCCGGCTTCTCAAAAGCCGGTCCAGATTGCTCTGTGATGATGTTGTCACAGGTCTGCAGCAACACCGAAAAAAATAGAATAAAAACATCCACACATGCTCAGTGTGCTGAGGTTTCTTTTTTGGAAAGGACTGTCTTGTTAGAGATGCAGGATCACAGGATGTTCAAGATCACAACATCACACACTCCAGAGCCGGACCTGGGAATTCAACTCGCAGCCTCCCTACTTTCCCTGGTACCTCAGTTTCCCCTCTTCTAAAATGAAAAACCTTACAGCTTTTTGGTGAAGATTAATTGAGTTCATGCATATAAAACATTTAAGAATGTGCCCAGCACATAGCACTCAAAACACATAACCCACTGGTATAATCATGGCATCTTACTCTTTCTCCCTTCTTAGCTTAGGAAATATTCTTCACTTTTATAAACAGGATCACTAATATATGGTTGTTACAGATGTTGATTTGGGGGGTGGTTTTTTTATATATATATATTTAGTCGGTGGTTGTTTTAATATTCTTACCTGACAAAATAAAAAGTGTAAATGATGCTACTGGCACAATGTTGTTGATTCTTGTTCATTTTGTCCTTTGGTGTTGTTTTAATGTCCTTAGTTGCCAAAAGAAAAAGTTGACAAACCTAGGTCAGTCTCCAAATTAATTTCTAAATTCTACTCCGCCACGAAAGCCCCCAATTTGGGCACCACTCGTCAACCTCAGGAATTCTCTCAGATAGCTCCACCCCCGGCCCCGTGTAGCCGCGGATTGTAACGCGCTCCATTTTCATTCAAGTCAGTGGGATAAAGGAATACAATCAAGACAGCTAGTGTAACTCCTGGGACACTTTTGCCAACCCATCTAATTAAAGACTGCAGCAGTTATTCGGGCAAAGCAGAAAGATTACCATCGGCTTAAGTAATGAAACCAGTTTTATAATTTGAGCACTTGGGGCTGTAAGAGGGCAGTGTGTCCATTTGCTTTACAAAATATCTCATGTGGTTGAGCCAAGATTTTTCTTTTAAATGTGAAATAACATCCATTTAATCAGAATTAACTCGACCCACAAATATATACAAAGTCTTAGATTGAGCCTTATTCTTCTTAAAATCTTAAACTTCTGCAAATATGTTCAGAGACTGCTATAATTGCTATTCTGGGAAGTCTGTTAAGCAGCATTTCTCAAAGTAAGTGCTTCAAAACAGTATTCCCCTGAATACTGTATTAGTTTCCTGGGGCTGCCGAAACACCGTACCACAAACCGAGTGGTTCAAGCAACAGATATTTATTCTCTCACAGTTCTAGAGCCTAGAAGTCTGAGATCGAGGTGTCCTCAGAGCCACCTTCCCCCCAAAGTCACTATGGGAGGCTGTGTCGCAGACCCCTGTCCTAGCTTCTATTGGTCCCTTGGCCAATCTTCACATGGAGGTCTCCCTGGGCGTGTGTCTGTCTCCATGTCCAAATCTACACCAGTCACATTGGATTAAGGGCCCAGCCTACTCCATTATGTCCTCATCTTAAACATCTGCAATGACCTTATTTCCAAATAAGGGCACATTCTGAGCTACTGAGAACCGGGGCTTGCGAGAGACTGAATGCTTCTATCCTCCCAGCTTTGAAGGTTGAAGCGTAATCTCCAAGGTGATGGTAGTTGGAGGTGAGGGCTTTGGGAGGTGATTAGGTCAGGAGGGCAGAATCTTCATGAATAGAACTAGTGCCCTTATAGAAGAGACCCCGGGGGGCTCCCTTGCCCCTTCCACCATGTGAGGACACAGCAAGAAGATGGCTGTCTATGCACCAGGAAGGGGCTCACACCAACAGTGAATCAGCCAGTGACTTGATTTCCAGCCTCTGGAACCGTGAGAAATAAATCTTGTTTAAGCCACCCAGTCTGTGGCATTTTTGTTACAGCATCTGACACTGACAAGACATGGTTCCAATATGTGAATTTGTGGGGGAGGGGGAATGACACAATTCAACCCATAACAAATACTCTTCCAAAAGAGAGTTCTAAAGCCAAAGATATTGGGAAATTTTGCCAACTCCACATTATCCACATCCATAGAGCACATCACATCTTAAAAATATTGAGGCCCTCTAAAATAAAGCTTTGTACAACGAGAAGACTTTGTAAAACCCAGTGTTTCTCAAAACTAGGTGACTTGGAAAGCTATTTTCTTAAGTGACACTCATTTACATCCCACCCCAATAACCCATAGAGTACCCCTCAGAAAATGTAATCAAATTTCAAGCAGGAGAGCAGCCCAAAGCTGAAATCATGGTCATTGTCTGTAATAACTGAGAAAACAAATTCCAGGCATGGCAGCAAGCCTATGACAGTCTGCAACCCTCTGGCCTCTTCTTGTCTCTTTGGGAGGAAAGGGGGGGTGGTTACAAATCCTGGACATAGAAGCTCTTTGTGACAACTATGACAGCCTCAGAATCAAGTGGCCAAAAGGGACGCCATCATTAAAGGCGGAGGAAAAACACGATGCTGACATTCTGCCAAAGCTCTTTAAATGAGGTCATGCACTTGAGTGCACAGACTATTGCTGATAACCGGCAGAGCAGGCGGAATTGGTGGGAAACAATAGAGCATGGTGGTGGCTGTTTTATGAGTGGGAAGGAAAAGGAGGGGGCCGAGCACCAGAGCTGCCCTAACCACCGCCTCCGATCATCAGATCCACAGCTGGCTGCCTTGCGCAGGTGCTCTGCAGCTCTCTGAGCCCCAGGCGCTCGTGGGCCAGAGCTCGGCTGCCACCCTGGGAGCCTCGGAACTGTGGCTCGGCGCCCTGCTAATCCCACTCTGCACGTCCCCCTGCTTGACAGGAGCAGGAGAGAAGTCACTGTGCAGGGGCTGGTATGCTTTTCTTCTCAAGCAGATGCTGCTTTATTGGATGCCTGACTTCGCAGCTAACTTTGGCTTATTTTTTGCCATATGTCTTTCCCAAAGCTGCTTTGGTTCTGGGTGCAAGCTGAGTCGGTGCGATTTTGTTAATCCAGTGCTGCCTCTGCTCTCCGCATCTGGCTCACCCCCGGGCCTGCAGCTGGCACTGGACTCCCCTCCTTTGGTCTGGCTAGAACAACTGCGGGCCTATGGGTCTCGACAGGCTCATTACCGACTTAGCCCATAGACTCATATCAGACCCTGCAGAACCACTATCTTTATTCTGAGCCACAAGAAAAATATGCTAAATGTAATAACACCTGTGGAGTCTTTTTCAGGCCTGATACAGAAAAGGAAGAAATGAACAATCGTAGTGCAAGAGGAGAAGGACAGCCTGAACCAGGGGCATTGAACTGGAAGGCAAGCTAGCCTCAGGTATGCGAAGATGTGGAAAGTGATACCCGAATTTTGATGAGAAACAAATATTGAATAAAACATTTGAAAACAGATGGGGGAAGAACACGATGTCTGCTTTTTAAGGAAAACCCACTCAACTGAATTCTCATAAAGGCAATGTGATCGAGTCATAAAAGGCAATTGGCATCCTCTGGTTAAAAATGATGTTTTGAAAGCAAATTTCCAGGGCTTTCAATTATAGCCTCTAAATTCCACACGTAGGCCCTTATCCACATGAAACAACCTCTTGCCAGGTGAAATGATTAGCTGAACAGATCAGAGATAGAGATGCCAGTGCAATGGTAGTGTCATGAAATACAAGCAAGCACCCTCTGAAAGATAAGCCCGGACTCCCATTTGGCCTTTATTTGAAGCCATAGAAGATCCATTTTCTTTCCTATTGTCACACTGCAGAGAACTCAGCACACACACACACACACACACACACACACACACACGTGCACACAAACATGAAAGTTTCTTCTTCCCCATTTAGAAAAAGGAGGAAAAACATCTGCCTTGCAGCTCGCTTGCCAAGGGTATACATGCTTCCCTGCCTCCCCTCTCCTTTCCATTTTAAGGGAGGCCATGAAACAAAATAAAGATGAACACATTGGGAGAAACCGTGGGAAAATTAAGTACTCAGTTCTCCTGGTGAGAAATTGAAACCCAACAAGACTGTTGGACAAAATGCAATTGTTCTTCAGTCAGCAACATATCCTAAATTCTGCCTTGGAAACCAAACCAAAGGATTGCAAAAAGCTTCGAGATCAGGAAAGAAAACGAAACACAGGAGGGTGGTTAGTGATTCCTCACAAGTGGTCTGGGGTGTTCTTTAAAACTGCATCATTATGATGGGCTCCCTGCAGGGTTTTTTCTAAGCAATTCCTTCTAAATGCCCCCAGAGTGGGAACATGTTGTAAGTTCAAGAATGAATTTCTGAGATGGAATACCCAACCTCTTTGGGACCTACAAACCAGAGGGTGGTGCAGGGATTACAATTGCCACAAGAGATAAAATATGGTGGGAATCTAATCTTGTTTGGCAATGTTCATAATATTTTGCAAAGTTTTCACAAGCAAAGAAAAAAAATCAAAGCATTTCAAATAATGTTTCTCTCTTTCCCACCCCAATGCCACCTATTTTTGTTTGTTTGTTTTGTTTTCACTAATCAATCACTTTAACAACCATGTGGAAATCCTGAGATGAATTTCTATTCAAATATGCTCTGTTTTGTCATTGAGATGAACTGTAGGACAGGTGTGTCATAGCCCTCCAAAGCCTCCAGAAGGCAATATCCTCTAACTCAATATTCTATCCAGGCTGAACCTGGGTATCATCTGGGAAGTTTTTTGTTTTTGTTTTTGTTTTTGTTTTAAAGCTGATGCCTGGATCCTCCCTCCCCGGAGATGCTGATTTCTAACTGGTCTGGGATGCAGCATGGCATTATGATTTTTTTAAGCTCCCAGATGATTCTAATTTGCAGCCATGGTTGAGAACCAATGTGAGACCAACCTATAGCATGTGGACTTATTATCCTTTCAGACTTATTTCTCTAACATCCTGTTCCTTTCCTGACCTTCCAGGATTCCCCACGGGCATCTCTCCCGAATCATCACTGATATTACAAGTCTGAGGTGTAGGCCAGTGAATGGGCCTGGTGCCCTTTTCTGCAAGATCCTAATAAACAAAGTAGGCTCCCCTTTCCCTGCTACCTGACCTCTCAGTCTCCCCACATCCAATACACCAGATGTGCATCACATAGACTGGAAACTTCATGGAAGTGTGAAGGCAATTTTGGGAAAGAGTTATAAGTCTAGAAAAGAACAGGAGGTTCTATTGAATTGGACTTTCCTGAGCTTGAGAGAGAAGGCATCCCTCATGCGTAGTTCCCTCACTCTTTACCAGGGCTCCCTGCCAGCGTGGTAGCTAGCTCATCTACCAAAAACCTTCCTTCTAAAGTCTCTCAGTAGAAATCTTTATCTTCTCAGGGAAAACTCAACCCTCCCCACTCCCAGACCAGTCCCCCCACAACCATATTCCACAGATTTCTGCAGTCTTGAGAAGTGGCCATCCGTGCAAACCAGGTGGGCTGTATTACTGTCAGCCTTCCAAGCTTTGCCAGGGGAGTAATGCGGTCCAGTCCCAGGGGCCAGAGTGGTCCCAGATCCTCCAGTTAAGGTTTCTTGGTGGTAGCTCACCACCAGAGTTGTAGTCCTACCAGTGACTTCAACTAGAGGATCTACAATTAGATCAACCTATGTCCACAGTGTGCAATTTGTCCCTTCCCACTCCCTACACGTATCACTACAGTCTTAGTTTGGGTTCTCAAACTTAAATAACGTCAGAGGTCAAGGAGATAAGGGGTATAAGACAGTAAAGAATATTGGTAACTTAATTCATTTAATGCTATTCAACACAGTATTAGTGTTCTCCAGAGAAACAGAACCAGTAAGATATGAATATATATATATATATTTCCATATATAAGTTTGTGTATATACAGAATGTAAATTTACTATGAGGAATTGGCTCACGCATTTTTGGAGGCTGAGAAGTTCCACAATCTGTCGTCTGCAAGCTAGAAGCTCAGGAGAGCCAGTGGTATAAATTTAGTTCAAGTCCAAAGACCTGAGCATGAGGATTTCCAATGGTTTAAATCCCAGTCCAAAGGCCGAAGAAGAGGAGATGAGATGTCCCAACTCACGCAGGCAGGCAGGAAGCAAAACAGGGTCAGTTCTCCCTTCCTCCGCCTTTTATTCTATTCAGGCCCTCAACAGACTAGATGATGCCCACCCACAAGGAGGAGGGCAATCTACTTTATTTAGTCCACGGATTCAAATGCTAATCTCATCCAGAAGTACCCTTACAGACACACCCAGAAGTAATGTTTTACTCTGCATACACCACGGCCAGTCAAGATGACATATAAAATTAGGTATCCCAAATACTAGAGGCATTAAATGTAAAAATTATTAAAAAATTATTGTGACATACAAAATACATTTGAGAATCTAAGTCAGCCCACTGCTTCCAGCTTTTGAACTCTGATCTAAATCCATATTGAGAAAAGAATACCTCTTCATCCAGCCTTCAAGGCATATGTCCCAGCCTTGGAGTCAACAGGAGTCATTATTGAGCTCAAAAAGATGTTTGACCATTGCTTCCCCTCTAGGAAGAGGACCTACCTGAACCACCATCTAGGGTCTATATTAACATTAGTTGCTGTGCTCTCTGTCCTGCTCAACGGTGCTGTAATTATGTTCACCTTTACACTCTTGATCAAGCTGCTGCCTTTACCCCCACCACCCCCCCACCCTCCCTTCACCTGGCTGATGCCCATTTATACCTCGAGTCTCAGCTGGGGTGCTACCTCCTCAAGGGAGCCTTCTTTACCACACCACCCTAGTTAATTTGGACCTGTCGTGCATCCCCATACACCCCTGTATTTATTTGTTCATAAAACCCTTCATAGTTTTAAATATCTGCTTTATGCACACTGACCAACTGGAAACAATTTATAAGTCAGATGACATTGTATGTTAGTGAGGTTGTGTATCAACAGGAACAACATAAACTTCTTAATACCACTGGCATGAATGAAAATTTGCACAATATGTAACAGCATAGAAATTCAGCTCCTAAGTATAAACTCCAGGGAAACTATTTCAATGCATTCAGGGACATATTGATAAGAACGTACTTAGCAGTATTGTCTGTCATGTACATCATCAGGAAAACAGAAAACTGAATTGTATTAACTAAAGTATATTCATAAAATGGATGACTATGCAACAATAAAATAAAGATATTAAAGCTATATGTACCAGTGGATGAATCTCATAAGCATAATTCTAAGAGAAAAATTCAAGTCATACAAGACACCTGCTGCGTGGTGTAGTTTATATAAAGTTTAAAAATATCTCAACACAATTATAACTTGTTTAGGGAACCACAGAGAGTAAGCTGTATTAGTTTGCTCTGGCTGCTGTAACAAAGTACCACAAACTGGATGGCTGAAACAATAGAAATTTGTCTTACAGTTCTGGAAGCTATCAATCTGAAATCAAGTTGTCAGCAGGGTTTGTATCTGAAGGCTGTAAGAGAATCTGTGCCATGAATGTAGCCTAGCTTCTGGCAGTTTGCTGGCAACCTGTAGTGTTTCTTGGCTTATAGATGCATCATCCTGATCTCTGCCTGCATCTTCCCATGGCTTCTTCCTGTGTGCGTGTCTATTTCTGTGTCCTAATTTCCCTTTTTTATAAGGACACAGTTATATTAGATTAGTGCCTACCCTAATAAACTTTTCTTTTCTTTCTTTTTTTTTTTTTAAAGAGGGGAGGGAGGGGCAGAAGGAGAGGGAGAGAATCTTTTTTTTTTTTTAAGATTTTATTTATTTATTTGACAGAGAGAGACACAGGGAGAGAGGGAACACAAGCAGAGGGAATGGGAGAGGGAGAAGCAAACTTCCTGCTGAGCAGGGAGCCAATGCGGGGCTCGATCCCAGGACCCCAGGATCATGACCTGAGCCGAAGGCAGATGATTAACAACGGAGCCACCCAGGCGCCCCAAGAGAGGGAGAGAATTTTAAGCAGACTTCACACTGAACACAGAGCCTAACGCAGGGCTACATCTCATGACCCTGAGATCATGACTTGAGCTAAAATCAAGAGTCAGCCACTCAACCAACTGAGCCACCAGACACCCCTCTAATAATCTTTTCTTAACTTGACAATTTGCAAACACCTTATTTCCAAATAAGGTCACATTCACATGTACTAGGGGTTAGGATTTAAACATATTGGGGGGGGATACAATTCAATCTACAACATAACTATATAAAGAAGTGCATGGTAATGACAAATGCTGAATTAAATAAAGTTACTTCAAAGGAAAAGGAGGGAGATGTGTTCGGGAACTTCAACAGCCATGAGAATATTTTATTTCTCGAGTTGATCATGAATATACAAATACCCGATCTATTATTCTTCATAGTTCCTTTTATGTCTAAAATAGTTTGTAATAATTATAAAATATATATTTTATGATAATTAAAATATTTTTCCTTTTTAATGTAGGTCTTCAAATTATACTGTAAAATATATGAGAGCAGAACCTTTGTATCACCAACACAGTACAATGCCCGGCATGTAAGAGGCATCTAGCCAGTCCCTGAATTAATTAATGAGGTGGACATTACTGTACTACTTGGAGATGAGGAAAGTGACATTATGATCACATTAATCTATGGACGATCAACAGAGTCGGGGCTCTAACTCAAGTGCCCTGACCTTCCAAATATCACTATTGCCCTTTCTTGATGAGTAGGAGGAGAAGTGAGGGCCCAGAAATCCAAAGAACTATTGCTCCTTTATTGTTGTCATTGGATACTCAATAGTTAATTGAGCAGAGATATTCAGACATTACCAGGCCCCAGCATCTTGAATGACAAACCAACTATTTGAGAATTTAGAGACCAAGATGTTAATATGTGGAGATCCATAGCCACTGGAATTTCAGTGCAAGCCACCATATGAATCTGGTTGGATGCAAGTGAGTAGTCTTGAAGAATTACAGTGATCACATCTTCCTGTGGCAAAGGTATATAAATAATGAACCGGATGGATCTAGAGGGGAAAAAGCATATGATATAGGACATCTCTAGTGGCAAGTGTACCTAGTAAAACTGCTTATATTCTCAATTATCTTCCCTTATTTGGGGATTGTTTCTTGGTCCACAGAAGTGGATCTTTCCAGCAAGTTCATACTATGTGTCCCCACACCTCTCCTCCTGGTTGATTCAACCAGGGATAAGCACCAGACCAATATTACCAATTGGATGTGGATGTGGAACTGGGACTGAGAAGGATTGGTCAGTTTTTGAAGCTGAATCCAAACATAGCATCTGAATTTGGATGCTCTCGGGTGGTCACATGCCACATGTTGGACAAGAAACCTAGAAAGAGAGTCTATAGACAAAGACAGAAACAGGAATAGAAAAAGAGAAAGAGAGAAAGCCAGTGAATTATGAGAAATAAAGATAAGGGATAAAAAAGGGAGAGAGCCAGACTTTCCAGGTGCTCATTCAAAATCCCTCCTGAGGTCCACCTGTTCTTGGGGCCTGTGAAAGATCCTTATGTCCTTAAAATAAACATCTATTTCACTTAAATGAGGTCAAGTTAGTTCCTGTTACTTGTAACCAAAGAGACCTAACTAATACAGATTGGCAGATTGTGGAGACAAAGCACAAAAGAGAAAGGAATGAATTCTCAGCCTAACAGGTGGCAGGAATGATGCCCCCGGTCCCATTCTTCTAGCCTCACCCACCTGCTACCTTTCCATTCCACTCAGCAAATTTCCATTTTAAAAATCCAGAATGGGAAACAAATAAAATAAAACCTTCTAAATTATTAGCACAAGCCAAATGGAGCTGGACAACCTCCAGCTACCCACTCAACCACCCTCAAGCAGCTGTCTCTAAGAGCTAAATGAGAACAACCAAGACAATAAGAATTCAGCTTTGGGAGCACACAGGAGTCTGACCCAGTGCCAGGCAGGTGGGGCACAAGGTAGTCATGGGAATGGAAAAGGGTTTCAGAGCTGAGAAGTTTGAGTGATGAAGGTAAGAACTAGCAAAAAGAGAAACTGGAAGAGGCAGAACCACCAAAGGCCTTCTTTAACCTCTTTTAAAGGGCCATATTTGTCACTGTTGAATAGGTCAAGTAATAGTTTGCAGCCAAGAGAAAAGAAGATAGACTCATTTACTGAAATGTTTTCATGCCTACCAGTTGCCCCACAGCAGCAACAGGAATATATTATTGAACAGAATGATCTTTGAAGAGTTACAGAGAACTAAGCTCTATCCAGACCATTATTGCAAATAACCAATGTCTGATTCAACTTTGTATCACCAGTAAGTACTATGTGCCTGATTTAGAATTGGCACTCAATATATTCTTGGTGAAACCGATTAAATTGAATTAAATGTGCTCTCAACCAGAGGTGAATGTCTAATACATGGAGCCATGTTTCTGCCCAAAAGGGAAAAAATCAGAAAGATACCTTTCTTTAAAAAAAAAATAAAAAATAAAAACCGTATCTCCTATATTGTAGCAAAACTGGGAAGACAAAACATAAATGGGAGGGCCTAAAGCATCCAGAGTATAAAAATACAGACCTTCAGCTCTAAGCAAAGTAAGACCTTGAAGTATTCTCTATATCACTGGAGTGGGTTTCTCTACTATGCAATCCATCCATGTTCCCCTACACATTACCCACATGCTTATCAACATCAGACATTTTCATCACTTAATTAAGGGGGCTATAAGTGTCCCACAGGGATTGAAAAAGGGAGGAATGTTTACTAGGGACAGCTCAGGTGGGTGGCGGGGCTCAGCAAAGCCTCACTTCTTCTGGTGAACAACCCAATAACGAGTGTGCTGGAAGCCATTACTAAAAGGGTCCCACCATGCGTCAGGGACAACATGAAGGGTTAATGTGGATTCCTGACTAGATGTTGGGCAGTACCTCCTGGAATGCTGAGAGATGGTCTGCAGGGTTGGTCTGGTTTCCACAGGGCCCCACTGCACTGGGGGAGAGTGATCTTTTGTTGCTGCCTCCTTTCCCTTCCTTGTGGTTTCCTTATGTGGGGCTCCTGTCCCAGCTCCTTCTCTAAGCCCATGCCCCACTCCACTTTCTACTCCCTCCAGGTCTCAATGATCTTCATTTCAAGCCCCTGCAGGCAAGATCATCTGAATCTTTTTGTTTCCCCTCCCAGTATGATATTCTGGCATAATCTTTAGGTCCTGTATGCTTGAGGGCTGTCCTTGTGATTTTCAAAGTCTATCCTCTCTTAATGAATTTTCTCTAATTCAAAAGTTTTGCCTTTCAAAACTTCTTTCTGCTATGGGCTCCAATAACCTATAACAGAAGTCAAAAACCCTCCACTTGGCTCTTTTTTTTTTTTTTTTTTTTTCACTTGGCTCTTTTTCTTCTTTGCATTTCTGCTGCAAAAATTCTCATTCTTTTCAAGACTGTGGATGCCTCCAACAGTCTAAGGAACATGTCAATCACCTTCAGGGAAATGCTGAGGACAAAAGGGCACATTTCTCCGCATTATTTTCATGTACCGTCTTAATAAGAATCAGGTGGCCAGCATTTTACAAAGTCTTCTGCAGGAAGAAAACTTGGTAATATTATTTCTAAAGATTACACCTAAAGGGAATTAAAAGCATGGCCAAAACTAGGGAATTTTTAAATCTGAGAGCCCTTTCCAAACTTTCATAGCAAAGAACTGATGTCCCTGAATCCTGATCCCCAACTAAGCTTCTAATGAATAGAGAGGTCAACAGAGAGCTTAGAAAAATGCAAACTCCTTTTCACCAGCTAGGCTTTTGCTCCAATTTTCTTTCGGGTCTTCTATACTGGTGAACTGAGCTGGTATGTATGAGACCAGCAAGAATATTTTAACCTTTCAGGCCAAGGTCAAGGCTAGGGGCTGGCCTCCCTCTCACCTTCACCTTGGGGCCCACCTTTGACTCCTCAAAAGATGAAAAAGTTGATAAGCCAGGGATCCCTTCGAGTCATTGCTATATGAGATGGAAGAGAAAAGAGCAAAAGAGAGAAAAAAAGAAGCAAGACAAAGAGGGGGAGAAGATAACCTTTAAACCCTATTTTCTCCTTTAACTGGGCTATGTCCCTATCAGAGAAATCCCCTTGCATGTGACTCAAAGATTCTATGTTGTCCTTTATTCAATCAAACTCCTTTTTCTAGACTTGCACTGTCCAATATGCTAGTTATTAGCCACATGTGGCTATTTGAATTTAAATTTCAACTAATTAAGAGGACATAAAATTCGATTCCTCAGTCACACTAATCACATTTCAACAGATCAAGAGCCATGTGTGACTAAGGGATACTCTTTGGACAATGCAGATATAGAACATTTCCATTACTGCAGAAAATTCTAAGGAAAAACAATAAATTTAGACAATGGAGAGAAAGGGGGAGGAGCTAGAGCTCCTTAGAATTTAACGAGTGTGGCCAATAAAGGTGACATCATGAAGTAGACTCAAATAGTGGTAGTATTAGTAATAGATTAGCATTTATTAAGTACCAACCTGGGTAGGTAGGGGGATTATTTTCATTTTACAGACAGGAACGAAGGTTATGTAACATGCTCAGGCTTACACAACTATGAATAGTGGTATCAAGTTTGAGTACAGACAGTTGGGTTTCAAGAGTCCATTCTCTCAACCACTGTGCGGGGTATGGAAAAGGATCCACAGAACCTGCAAAAGAACTAGCCATACCAGACAGGTAAAGCCCAAGCCAGTGATGTTTGAAAAATGAAAAAGACTGTGCTTTTGCAGACACCACTACAGCTTTCCATCAGCTATTCAGATGGCAGGATGTGGACATCAACGTCACAGCAGCACGTCCTTTGTGTGTACCTTCACAGGTGTTAGCGTGTGATAAAACGTGTATTCATTAGGATCTCATAATCTCCGATAACCCTGTAGCTGTCATCCCAGTCTTTCTAAGTTACAAACTCCCTGAAGGTGGGGATCATGTCTGTCTTTCACATGACTGCATCACCAATACTGACCAATAGTATTTGACATAGTATGGCTTGTAGCAGGCTCTCAATATGAGTTCCTGCGTGAATCATGAAGGAATAAATAAAAACAATCTCTCCAAGTTTTGTCGTACATAGATATGTGGACTGTTGGTATCTACCTGATTATTAAAATCAGGACTTTGGTGTGCACAAATACTCAGTGAAATATTTTGGTGGTACAGATACTCAGTACTGTTTTCAGAAGGTCTCTCTGGAGCAATGAGGATTTGTTGAATTTGCAACTCCGCTTGCATTTTCCCTTACTGCTGTACAGTGCCCCAACTTCTATCTGGGGAATGACTTCTTCCCCACCATGTGCAGTCTTGGGGTACTGTCTGTCAAGGAGATCTGCCCTCTTCTAACCACATGGCAGGCCACAGTGGGCCAATCGAAATCCCCCTCCAGACTGAGTCTGCTGAAGGGATCTGCACAGGCAGAGACAACCAGCTGCAAGAGATTCACTCCAACCACGATACCCACAGGATTGACCTCTGTTTCCTGCACCTGCATCTCTGGGACTTTCCTGATTTCTGCTTTTTCTGAGCCTATTTTCTCAGCTGTTCCTTCAGTTCTGTTGAGTACCTTGTATCCTTCCCAGACAAAATAAAAATATTTTGATTGAGTTAGCCAAGTTGGTTTTTCTTTCTTTAAACTGAAAAAAATCAATGAGTGCATCTAAGGAAGCTTTTCCCTATTTGCATGTGCTTGGTAGACCACCCGAGGCTGGCTGCATCACTTGGGAGCCCAGTGCAAGATGAAAACGTGGGGCTTCTTATAGAGAACAAGGGAAAGTGTCACTGAAGGTACTAACATACAAAATTTCTCCTTTCTTCTGTGATCTGTCTCTTGGTTCTTCATGGAGCTTCTTTTTTATTAAATGTGGATCCAAGTAAAAAAAATAAAATTTGACATTATGATGATGAGTTTTACTATTTACATTGATATTACACAGTGTCTGTTTTAAATGCAAATATCAGAGCATTTAACTGATATGCAGAATCACCAAAATTACACAATTCATATTTCATGGCTTATCCATATATGTATTTTGTTCTTCCCAGAGCTGTGAGAACAGTGCACAAAACTAACACAACTGTTTTTATTTCACTCCTTGGTACATGCACATTCCAATTTGACTTGCTGATAAGTAAGGAAGGACTGAAAGGAGTGGGAATTACAGGAACTCTCCCTTTATGTCATCATTTTCAGCTTAAGTTTAGAGAAGTAACACAAGTGAGGAAGGATATGAGATGGTTCCTTGGTCATTCATGTGTTTTAGAAACTATTGCCTTCTTGTAGCACTCAAAGCAGGTTCTGACTCGAATGGAAAGCATGGCCTCTTGGGGCTCAGCAGCCCATTTACTCAGTCGTAGATGTATCACAGTTACCTCGTACCGGCTTTGAGTCTACCTGATGCCCACACATTGTGTATCCCCCAGAATTCTGTGCTGGCGGGGCATCAGAAGGCTCTGTGCCAATGGGGTGACAAACCACAGCAGTGGACAGGCATACTGCCCATACCTCCTCTACTCACACACCTACGCCATTATCCCATGAAACTTTACTTATAAAATGTAAGTCCAAAGATAAAATCATTAAGACTTTCAGGGTAGTGACGGTAGACAAACCACCTCTACGCCTGGGTCCCTGTGTGAGTGCGTGTGTCAGACACCGTGAAGCTTGCCCTGAACCGCCACAACTTGCCAGTGGAGCAACAGAGCTAACAGCCTGCCCTCCCACCCACTGCACCCTGCAGTCCTCGGGGACTCCTCATGACCAGGAGGTGTCGCTGGATGTGGATGAGCCCAGCGTCTTTTCTTAGCATTCATGGAGAACGAGAGAAGACGAAGTTTTGAATAAAGGTTGTATGCTTTTCCTATGTTAGTGCATTTCAGAGAGGCCTTTATAACCCCACTTAATGAAAGGGCAGGGAGAGAAATTCCTGAATATTCTACTGCCCCCTATAACTGAAAATGGAGAGAGATTTTACATGGCAGAGAATATCCAAAATTGGCCGTCTAGTAGGAAAGATGAGAACATTGTTTGAAACATCCTCATAGAGAAGCCTGGACAGTGACCCTCCTCATTCCCAAAGCCTCAGCGCTGCCCTCCTGCATGGAATCAGAACAATTTTGAATTGGAAGGGACCTTGGAGAACATCAGATCTAACTCATTTTGCAGATACAATTAGATGACTTTGCTGAGGTCACAGCACTACTTAGTAGTGGCACCAGGCAAGGACCTTAATTTTTTAACTTTTATTCCCATCACTGGCTACAGCATTCTTTCTCCTAAAGATTAAAATAATGGATATCCTGTATGAGTCTAGTTACAGTGTTCCTGATTGCAAAATTATAGAAATGGAAAATAGATTAGTGATTGTCTGGGGTTAAAGAAAGGAGGGTGGAGAAAGTGGGTATGTGGGACCCTTGCCATAGATCTGTGTATTGATGTATCAATATTAACATCCTGGTTATGAGAGTGTGCTACAGTTTCCAAAGATGCTCGTTAGGAGAAACTGGGTAAAGGATGCACAGGGTCTCTCTGTATTATTTCTTATCGCTACAGGTGAGTCTAAAATTATTTCAAAATAAAAAATGTAATTCATAAAAATCAATAAAGGACACACTAAAGTTTAACTTCAATCACTTAAGATAAATCATAAAGGACCAAATACGAAATTGATAATAAATGAAATATGGAAATGAACCCTGTTGTCTTCCATGAGCAGTCTGAGGCTTTGCCTGGGCCCTCACATTGCATGCTATCCCTGATTTTTCATCATTATTAGGCCTTACTCTTCAAAGTGATTCCTGTCATAGGCTATTTGACAACACTCTTCCAGAAAAGCAAAAAGTCATAGTCCCAGAATACATGCCACGGAAGTGACACTGGTGTCACGGGTCGCCAAGACTGTTTACATTGTTTAGAACTCAGAGAGATTACGAACATCAGGCAGCACCTCTAAACAGCCTTGTTCCATCTCTTCAGGATGTCTCAGTGCAGGAGAAGAGACACTCTTAAAAGAATAGCCATCGAATACAAAAGCACCCAACAAAGATTCTTAAGGCTATCTGGAGCTATGAGAGCCCCGCCTGAAATACTAGAATGTTCCACATTCACTAGCCTCATCTCATAGGACTCTTTAAATGATGGCGTCACATCCATGAGTAAACAGTGGTCTCCACCAGCTTTCTGTACCGCCAACAGAAAGAAATTATTCATTCCTTGATCAGATATACCCTCCACAACAGATGTTGGGAATACAACTTTAAGGAAAGACGGAAAGAGAAAAAGGATAAAGACATTCAAATTCACGGTAAGAATAATGAGTTGGCTTCAAAGGTAGTTCTAAACAGGGGAGCTCTTTGTTCTACAGAATTCCCAGTGGGACAAAGTTGATCCCATTTGGAAGTAAAGCTAGAGCATGTTCACTAAGAGCTAGAATATGTTCAAGGGTTGGCTGTGAATTGTATTTTCACAGACTCAATTGCCCTGTAAACAATAATGAAACAGAAGTTACATATATTATTAGAATCATCAGGAGTATGGATACCTGAACAAAATGTATCAGTGTACCACGCTGGGCATTTGTCCTGATTTTGACTTTATTTCAGCATTTGGAAAAAAATTAAGGTAGTCTGGCAAATTTGGGCTTCCTACTCACTTAAGAAGATAACCGTTTCCTTCCAAGAGGAAAAAGAAATAAAATTTTTGTTTCACTTACTTATCCATTCATTTAAAAAAAAAAAAACCTATTCTGCAGTGGCACCACACTAGCTAGGTACTGGGTATATAGCTATAAAGAATAATTATAGCAGCAAAAGTGTATCTAGTTTATATAGGTACCAGCCACTATTAAAACAAATATTAAATCATGTTTTTTTCCTACACGATCACCCCTGTAATGTGGCTGAGAAAACAGAACTTTCCCAGGGCTATAAAGCTAACAGGTAGTGGGGCGCGGATGTGAACACAGCAATCCTAGCCCCATAGCCAAATTTTTAACCCCTACACTGTGCCTTACATGGGGATTAATTGATAGAGCCCCAACCTCATGGAGCTTCTCCATTTATTTGGGAAGACAGACATTAAGCCAAAAATGTTCATGAATATCAAAAACTGGAAGTACAGCCCATAGAGAGAGTAAACCAAGGGTAAACAGTCCTCTCCTATTTTCTCTCCCTGAAAGCTCTACCCCTCCTCTTGTCTGGTACAAGACCCCTTGCTTTCATGTTTCTTCTCATTGATCAAGCAGGCGCAGAACAAACACTTGCCTGGCGCTAGACCTGGCTATCTTCAACCTGATGCATCCAGAAACTTGCAAATTCTCTGTAAGAAAAATCATCTGTGATCCGTGGTAAAGAGCAAAGCTGTAAAACGTGTCTGGCAATCGGGTGTCAATTTCCTAGCTGTTTCTTGTGGGCATTTAAAAAATGCTTGCTGTTAGTATTTTATATTTATTGCTGCTGATATTTCCACTAAAAGTGATTTTATTAATGTGAGGATTCGAAAGGACAACGTGAAAAGAAAATTAAATAATTTTTTGTACTACAAAAAAAAAAAAAAGTCCATGTGGGAACTGATGGTTAGAGCTCAATCTTCTTTGCTCATTTGGAGCCCACAAGCCTAATTAACACTGGCTTGCAATCAAGGCTATTATTCTAGTGGCTACTTCCTCCACGGACCTGCCACCATAGCACTTCTGACCTCACTTCTTGTTTTCAAGTTCACACAATAGATCTTTTCTAAAATGTCTCTTTTTTCCCTTATGAGAATGAAACTAGTGGTATTAGCTATCTCCCCCACTGCTTTTCTTTATGGATTCCTTTTTTCTTATTCCTAGGGTTCTCTTTGGAATGAAAGCACTTTTTCTATTTTGCAAAGGCCTCCTTTCACACTGGAAAAATTGGAGTTTGGTACTAAGTAAAGTGGAGGTCCTCTGACAGTAAAATGATTAGAAAGCACTTTGTTCAGAATTCTAATCCCCTGCCCCACCGTGAGCGCAGGATTACTCCCCAGAACACATTCAAGGGCCCCTACAAGGAAGTGGAAGGACACAGGCCTCAGAGTTAGGTGGATTTAATTTTAAATTCCAACTCCATCACCCTAGCGCTGTGACTTTGGGCATGTTAGCTGTACCTGCAAAGCCTCAGTGTCCTCATCTGTAGAATAGGGATAACGTCTACTTTGCAGAGTTGTTGTCAAGACTGGGTAAGTACTGAACAGTGTCTACAGCAAAGCAAGTCTTTTTCTTTGTCTCTGTCTCTCTGTCTCCCTCTATCTCTATCTCTCTGTCTCCATCTCTCTCTCTCTCTCTGTCCACCATCCCCCTTCTCCTTCCTCCATTCCTTCCTCTCTTGCTTCCTTTTCTGATTCACATTTATTTTTCTCCACTTAGACAACTATCCCTGCTTTTCCTTATTCCACTCAGAGTGTTTTAAACTGTTTCCCATTTCCCCTCCTTAGTTTCAGATACCATTTTTATTGCATTTGCAATCCATATGCTGACACAGCACCGTTCCCCTCCCTCCATTTTCCCATTTGCATCAAATATTGTGCAGAAAATTCATCCTGCTCAGTGTCAAATGCCAGATCCACTTTAGATATGCATTATTTTTGTTCAAGGTAGGTTTTATTCCCACTGTCTTTCCCATAACCCTCACAACATGTGCACACGCACACACGCACACATACTTTCCCCATCATTGCCTGACCAGTAAATCAAGAAACTGTCTACTCTTTATACCCTTTAGAGATGGGTGGAAATATTACATGGTGAAAGCTGGATCAGTTCAGAGTGAATTAGTGCCCAAAAGCTAGAAAGCACGGAAGCTTATCTGATCAGATTTCTTCTTTTTTTTTTTTCCCTGAAACTTATCCCAGCTTTTGAATTTGTAAAAGTGAATGAATAATTTGGTGAGAAATAGATTTCTCAAAAGATTTGCATAGTCTCCAGCTTCTCTTTAGGGCTGAATTTTCAAATAAGAACGCTCTTTCCTTCCGGCAGTTGGAGAAATCAGGTCCAGAGAAATAGAATGGACTCACAGCTGAAGGACACACACATGCTCTTAGAAATATTGAGTCTGTAGTCAGTGCTGTTTGAGTTCAATTTAAGCCAATACAGAAATCAGTGTTTGCTTTGGTGTTAACTTTCAGTGGATTGAAGATCTAACATGTAATCTATGACCAAAACTCTTGAAGAAACCCATCTGTAGAAACAGCCCCGCACTCTGACCCCAAAGAAGTCATTCTTGGGGGACACTAATAGTGAAATGCTTTGGGATATAATAATTGTGCTCCTGTGTCTGTCTACCTGCTTTAGTCTCTTTAAAGGAAGTTTGTGTGTGTCTTACCAATATTCCTGACCCCTGACCCCCTAGTGCAGTGCACATGGCATGCCCTCAGGAAAGACTTTTTGAGGCAAGTGGAACTGAGCCGGATCTGAGCTAAGCCATGCTTCATGAGTGAAGCACAAGATTAATAGATGAAAGTTTCAAGCTACAACAACAAACCTATTGTCTCATTCCGCTATGTAGCCCCAGTCAGATTCAAGACAGATTCAGGCTCCATTTAAAGGCAGAGACAGTGGCCAGGGAAAGACTGCCTTTCTCCCAGGCTTTTGTCCTTTTTGTTCTTTGAAACAGTGCTACACACGTTCCATTTATTTGCTGTGGTTGTTTCACTGGATTGTGCGTACCATGCAGTATCACCAGGCTGAGATGAGATAGTCAATTTATGTGCAACCAGAGAGATTCTGGGAAGCAGTCAAGTTGCACTGAAACAGTTTTGTCCTGACAGGAGGCCATTAGCAATGAGTTCCATCACTCCCAGGCAGATTTGCCTTTCTAAGACCACAGCACGGTTATTCATTGGAGCATCATTTCTCCTAGAACCCTGGAGTGGGAATCAGCAATTCTGATTTCCATTTCTGCTTCTTCCCACACTTGGCTTTGGGACCTTGGACAGGTCACAACACCTCTCTAGCTAGACCCATCCAATGGCACCTTGAATTTGTGTTTTTACATGGATTGTTCCATTTTTTCCTCAATACAGTTCTTTAGGTTAGGTGTTGCTACAGATTCTTTCAACAGCAAACATTTACAGAGCATCAACTTTGTGCCTTGCACTGTACTAGGTGCTGGAGATGACCAAATTTATGGCTCAGAGAAGTTTTGTAGTGAGATTTCTTTTTGTTTTTTGTAGTTTTATTTGACAATCAGTGGTTAGTTCTCATCCACACTGTCTGTAGATTTTGACAGTGGTGCCAGGTACTTAGGTAACCAACCAACGTATAGAGCTTGTTTGGTAAATCTTCATCCCCCTTACATTTTCTGAGCAACCGCACACAGATATGATATGGAACATTCCTTATTCCTTTGGCCCAGACAGCTTTGTTGAGCCTGGTGTCAATGTGTCCATCTGGAACTCCCATCTCACTCCATGGCAAATTTCTGATCTCTTTGAGTGCCCGAGGGGCACGCTTCTTGAAACCCACTCCATAGATGCGCTTGTGAATGTTGATGGTGTATTCTCTGTCTGGTCACTACCTCGTTGATGGCAAAAAGGCCCTTCTTCTTCTGCCACCATTCTGCTGGGCCGAGATCACTGGTTGATTATAAAATAACATAGCTCAGGAAGAGCCAGATGGAAGAGATACACAAGGTGAGGTATGGAAAGGGCACGCAGCTTCTGTGCCCACTAGGACACCACTCTCTCAGCACCTCTATGTGTCCACCAGTCCAGAAGCCCCGATTACTTGCCTCATTTTAAAAAGGATTCAAGTCTGATTGTAAAAAATAGTTCTGTGCAGTCCAAACAAAACACTGTACCACCAGTTTGCAACCCTAACCTGAAGTGACAATTTTCAACTCCTGATGTGTTAGTGATTTGATTTGCTTGTATGGGGTTACATCCACAGCCTGATGGTAAAATGGCAATTATCCTACACTGAATTCATTGTGTTTCTGTTGAATTATTTTTATCATTTATTATGAAAAAATGTTTCTTTCTCATTGGTAATTGAAATAAAACACACCCTAGAATATGACTTTTGTTTTAGTTAGACAGTAAATTGAGGCTTGAATGTGAGATCATAAAAACAACATTGCACAGGGGAATGATGTGCCCTTTGGTGTTTCTGGTTTATAACAAATGATCTGAGACAGATTTATTAAATAAAATGTTTTATTTATGCCAAATAAAGGCCATACAACATCATGGGGCACTGTACAAAGGTGCTTTCGCTTAGATTGAATAGACTTCTAAATTTAAGACAAAATGGAAACAATGATAGAAACTTTGATTTATGGTCAAGTCATTTCAAAATGGTTTGAATGAGTCATTTCCAGTCTTTATTGACATCTTTCCACTGGTTCTGTGTTGTGGCCATGAATATTTTTCAACAGCAATAAGAAACAAAAAATAACTTCAAATATGATTTTCCCATTCACAAGTCCAATAATAATGGGATTAAGTAATCATTTAATACAGATTTAAATATGCCATAATGGTCACCTTACTTTTAAGTTAGCCTCAGAGGGATCAAGGAGCCATTCATTAAAGTTGGCATTTGATGATTATTGCACAGGCAGAATTAGAATAAATAGGTGGTCTGGTTATCCTAAAGCAGTAAACAATACTGTGCTGTTACTTAATACCATTATGGACAGCGTCCTTGAATAAACAAAGTTGTCCTCCTTGGTATGTTTAAATTTAAGATACAGAAACAGATTAAAGAACATAGAACTATAGAAAGATTTAGCTTTATATTTCTACTATTAATCTTTCACATTAAATTAATGCTGTTAATTAAAATTGT
This sequence comes from Phoca vitulina, assembly GCF_004348235.1. NCBI lineage: Eukaryota > Metazoa > Chordata > Mammalia > Carnivora > Phocidae > Phoca > Phoca vitulina. The sequence continues at coordinate 38,580,486 of NW_022589705.1, read as the reverse complement.
ATTGGCTTTATAGTTTTGTTTATATTCAATTGTATATTTATTTTTGGATTTAGATTTGTATGTTATCTATGAGAAAAAGAAGTTGTTACACTATACTAGGCTTATTTATCTATAGGTTTTGTTAATATTATAATAAATAATTTAAGTCAACACTGGGAGCCTGAAAGAATTTTTTTCCTTTGAAAGAAAAACACTATTATAGGCCCTATGTTGCTACTAAAAGATTTAAAAGGGGAGTAGGTGATCAGATTTTCATTTTAAATTTACCCTGAGACAGTGTGTGAAGGTTAGAATGAAAGGGGGCAAGACCTGAGGCAGCAGTTCAGTTAGCAGGCAGTATTCCAGTGGAGAGGTAATGAGGATTTAACAAAAGATACTGCTTTAGGATAGAGAGGAACTGTGACATGCCAGCTGGGTCCCTTGTGGCTTCTTTCCTGTTCTTTACAATGCTTTGGGATATATTTTATAAGGGCATATGGCAAGGGTTTAGGAACAGCCTTCACTGGGGAAGAGGATAACTTACAAGCTGGATCAAGAAGTCAAGAAAGGGTGAAGGTCTCTGAATCTTAACATGATTCCACAGAAGGGCACGCTGGGCTTTATGCTCAGCTGGACATGCATTTGGGGTCTATGTTCCAGTGGAAAAGATGCCCCCTACTCAGCCATGGGTCTCTGTCTTTCTAGGACAAGGTTGAGAAAATAGCCTTGCTTTGCAGGCTGCCCAGTACGACACCGCATTTGAGGTGCCTGGAGTTTGAGAACTGACCAGGAATGCTAGCTCTTCAACACCTAGAAAGCTCGGGCCCATGAGATGATGCAGTTGACCTTGCAAGAAGGAGAAAACCTCTTGATCCATGGGGAACGGGGCTTGGGTGTAGCCCCTCTTTCTGAAAGAAGGATCTGTAGTTCCAGCTAGCTCATCGTCCAAACAATGGAGGTGAGCCTCCAGTGTCATTTTTGGACAATTCTGATCATTACAACCACAATATGAAAGTTATTTTACAGACAAAATTAATCAGACTTGGTGATTAACTGGATTTGGGGGTGTGTATGAAACAGCAAAAGAGGAGCAGAGAATGGTTCTGAAGTTTAGCCTTGGCTGATTGAGTATATGATGATTTCATTACCTGAGATAAAGAATACAGAAGAGAAGGCTTTATGCGGACGAGGGAGATGATGCAATCATGTTAGGATACACTGAGTTTGAGGTATCTATGATACATTCATTTGAAAGAAGCAGAGGTTAGGGAATATTGATTTAAAAGTTAGATGTACTGGTTATACTGGAAGCTTGGGAGGTGAATGACAATGACAATGTTCTGTGTAGACGGGGAAGAGAAGGGAAGGGAATTTTAACATTTAAAGAGCAGTTCAGCGCAGTACATCATTTATTGAGTGGGGACGAGGCTGGGGCAGGAAGAGAAAAAACATATTTTAGAAGCCCAAAAGCTATCAACAGAATGAACAATTCAGACAATGTGAGAATTTTTAAGCAAGTAGTGAAAGCACATTTTGCCATTTTTGAGAGCAGCTGAGTTTAGAAAGTAGATGACGTTTTTTCAAGAAGTTTGCTGATGAAGAGGAAAAGAAGAGGGGGGATAGACTGGGCATCAGAGGGGAACCACGAGAGAGTGCAATGTTACAGAATTCCACTACAACATTGCAATAAGGAACGACTTACAAGGATTCATGCTGACGTTCTATAAGATGTATGACACAAGCTGGGTCATGTGTGCCCACCCCAGGTTTTTTTTAATGAAAATTATTTTTAAGGTAGTGACCAGAGGAGACTTTACCTTAAGCATAAAGTGGAACTGAAAAATAGTTTCTCATCTCAATATCCTTCTGTCTCTCACCCTGCCTTCACTTTCAGCCCTTCTGAATCAAACCTGCCCGTAATTCCTCAGACCATGGTAATCTATCAAAAATAAAATTCCAGCCACATAACTCACCTGCTCATGCCTTTCACAATCTGATCCTTGCCCAAACTCAAATATCCATTTAGCACATATTCAGTACAGATTTCTTTGTGTAGTCTTATGTGGGAAACAGAGAAGCAAATGCGCAATCATAATACAGTGTGGTACATTCAACCATTGGGAAAGACCTGACAAACCAAGTCAAGAGAGTTCCCTAGTGTGGAGATGGCTGAGCTGAGTCCCAAGGGAATGTTGGGAGTTGATGGCATTTCCCATAAGTGTTCCATTTTGCTCTGGCTTTTCTGTTTCAATTTCCGTGTCTCTCTGTATGCTGTCCCTTCTGGCCGAAATGCCCATCTCCTTGCCCAGCAGCCTGTAGAATGCTTATTTATCTTCAAGACATCACACACGTCATCTTTTCCTTGAAGCCTTCTCTTACACTCCTCGGCTGTTTTAGGTGCCCCAATTCTGTGGTTCCAGAGGATACTACACCTACTTCTGCAGAAACATTTTCTCCACATCTGTGTATGTACCCTTCTGGGGCAAGATATGTCTTTCATCGCTAATACCTCTCTCCAGGGTAGTGTCTGGCACATAGTAAACGCTCAACAAATGTTTGTTAAAATGACTACATGAATAAAAGTTGCTTGACAAGTTAGTTATCTAATTCTAGAATTTTTTAGAATTTGAGGAAGGGGGTGCCATGATGCTTGAAAAACTTATTTAATCTCTCTGATCATTTCCAGCTTTGTGTTCAGCTATTGATAACTAAGGCCCTTTATCATAATAAAATCTCATTAACTCTATTTGATTCTCTGTGGCTAAGAACATGTATAAGATTGAACTGCTCAAACATGTCTGCTATTGGCAAAGTCTGATAGATTAATTCATTTAACATTCAACCAATATTTATTAAACATTTACTGTGTATAAAGATCTGTCCTCAGTATTAAGTATCAACCATGTAGATAAAGGCCTTGCCCTCATGGAGTTAAGATCAAATGAGCGACATATAGTAAAGAAATAAGCTTGTATGTAGATACAGTCTGAGATAAGAGCCATAGAAGGAAAATAACATGGCACAGCAAGAGAGATTAACAGGGGAGGCTTATTTTAAATTATGGGGTCAGAATAACCCATATGGTGAAGGGATATTTAAAGCTACCAACTAATAAGTATATAGGAGGTAAAGACAGAGGAAAATCATTTCCTGCTAAGGGTAGGCATTTGAGAATAACTTCTGACAAGAATGTTGGTGTATTCAGAGCCTGGCGAAGGAGGGCTAAGTCCCTGGGGTGCCTGGGTGACTCAGTCGGTTAAGTGTCTGCCTCAAGCTCAAGTCATGATCCCAGGATCCTGGGATTGAGCCCCAAAGCCGGCTCCCTGCTCAGTGGGGAGTCTGCTTTAGCCTCTACCTCTGCCCCTCCACTCCCCGATTGTGCTTGCTCCCACTCTCTCTCAAATAAATAAATAAAATCTTTTTTAAAAAAAGGAGGGGTAAGTCCCTTGAGATGGGGTCAGAGAGGTAGGCAGAGACCAGGTTATGCTAAAGATTGTAGATTATTTTTACAAGTAATGGGAAATCAATGAAGGGGTTTGAATGAGGAACACTATATAATCATTTTCATTTTAAAAGATCACTTGTCTATGGTGTAGAAAATGGATTTGAAGGGGTAAGAGGGATTTTGAGAGCCCAATGAGAAGACATTTTGGTTAGAAATTTGGGTTTCATTGCTTGTATTAGAATACCCCCGGAGACAATGGCTTATAAAAAGCTGGGAGCTGACTCTCCTCTCATGTGAGAGTAAGCCTGGAAGGGCAACCCAGAGTGGGGGCAGAGGCTTTCGTGTGTCAGGGCTGAGGCTTCTATGATTATCTGGGCTTCTCTCTCACGGGGGTGGTCATAAGATGGCCACTAAAGCATCTGCCAGCACATCTACATTTCAGACAGGAAGAAAAAGGAAGCACTGACGCAAAAATGGAACATGTCAGCATCTGCCCCCATCCCTTTAAAAAAAAAACTTTCCCAGAATTCTATACAGCAACTTCTTTTTTTTTTAATTGGTCTCTTTTTAAAATTTAATTTAATTTAACTTTATTATGTTAGTCACCATACATTACATCATTAGTTTTTGATGTAGTGTTCCATGATTCATTGTTTGAGTATAACACCCAGTGCTCCATGCAGTACGTGCCTTCTTTAATACCTGTCACCAGGCTAACCCCTACACCCCCAAAACCCTGTTTGTTTCTCGGAGTCCATAGTCTCTCATGGTTCATCTCCCGCTCCGATTCCCCCCCTTCATTTTTCCCTTCCTTCTCCTAGTGTCCTCCATGCTATTCCTTATGTTCCACAAATAAGTGAAACCATATGATAATTGACTTTCTCTGCTTGACTTATTTCACTTAACATAATCTCCTCCAGTCCCATCCATGTTGATGCAAAAGTTGGGTATTCATCTTTTCTGATGTCTGAGTAATATTCCATTGGATATATGGACCACATCTTCTTTATCCATTCGTCTGTTGAAGGGCATCTTGGCTCTTTCCACAGTTTGGCCATTGCGAACATCGCTGCTATGAACATTGGGGTGCATATGGCCCTTTTTTCACTACATCTGTGTCTTTGGGGTAAATACCCAGTAGTGCAATTGCTGGGTCATAGGGTAGCTCTATTTTTAATTTTTTGAGGAACCTCCACACTGTTTTCCAAAGTGGCTCTACCAACTCGCATTCCCACCAACAGTGTAAGAGGGTTCCCCTTTCTCCACAACCTCTCCAACATTTGTTGTTTCTTACCCTGTCAATTTTTGCCATTCTAACTGGTGTAAGGTCGTATCTCAATGTGGTTTTGATTTGATACACAGCAACTTCTACCTACATTTCACTACTCACAACTATGTCACATGGCCAATCCTACGTGCAAGAGAGCCTGAGAAATGTTTATCTTTTTTTTTTTTTTAAGCTAGGTCTATTACCAGCCCAGACAAAATCAGGCCTAGAAAGGAAGAAGAAAACAATGGATATATCACAGACAAAAACCTGCCTCTGCCCCATCACCCCTTTCCATCTCTTGAAGGGAGGGTGAGCATAGTTTGCTTGTGTGGGGGATGGCTGTGCTATGTTAGGCAGAAACATGCTATTGTTTGTAAGTTTAATGATGGGAAGAGAAATGTGATTGATTGTAAAAGGGCCCAAACAGTGGCCTGAAAGAAACTGTAAGTTGGCTTATTCAAAACCCATCCAGCCCTCTCCTAACTTGCTTCCCTGAATCAGAGTCCTAGATTCCCTTGCAGTGATGATGCTGGCATGTTATCTCATTTACATCCATCATACAAAGTTTCCCACATTTTGGATGCAGAAGTGAACAATGTACAGTGGCATACCAACACTCATTGGGATTTCGGTTTTTCTGACAAGCAGTTGACAGAGATATCTCTTCTCCTGTTGCTGCCTGGGTTCTGGGATCCCATTCTTAAGCTTAATAGGTACTGAACAGTCCAGGGTGTTTTGGGGTATTTGTCCTGAGTGTGTTGCCCCAGGATGTGTTGTTCACCACCATGTAGTATCCAAGGTTAATCCTCTGGATCTCTTACAGATTTTTTTCTTAGTTAACCAGGTTTCTTTAATAAATACTCTTCAGCTACAAGTGGCTAGAGTGGATTCAGTTGTCCACAACTAAGGACCCTGTCCAGTGTAGGACATAGTGACCTTTGGGACAGGGTATAGACAGTTTCTTACGTCGATTGTGACTATAACATGTTTACAGAATATGATTAATAATACATGCCATTTTTAAAAGTTGACTGTGTGCCAACTTCCTAGTTAACTCTCCTTTTAGATATCAAAAGGTACCCCAGATGCAACATGTCCAAATAGAAAACTCCCAATATTTGCCATTCAACCTTGTCTTTATGGCCTTGGGTTATGCAATCCAGAAATTTAGTAGACTTTGTGTTTTTTTAAAGATTTTCTCTATTTACTCATCTGAGAGAGAGAGCGAGCAGGGTAAAGGAGAGGGATAAGCAGACTCTGTGCCAAGCATGGACCCGGACATGGGGCTCGATCCCACAAGTCGGTTGCCCAACTGACTGGGCCACCCAGGTGCCCCTGGAAATTTAGTAGGCTTTGTAGATATTCCCCTCAATGCACACATTCATTCCATAACCAAGTTCTATTCTGCCTCCTAAATGTCTCTGGATTTCATCCGCTTTTCTCCTTTTCCACCATCGCCATCCTCATCACAGCTCCTACTGATCTCTCTCCTGAGCTACTAATTTAGTCTTTTGACTAATAGAACTGCATATTCTCTGGGTCCTTTCTAATCTGGTTTTTATAATTTTGTCACAATTTTCAACATGAAATATTATGGATTAAGACAAACTCATGAACTCATCCAAAAGTTCCTACACAGTCTGGTGCTTGCCCATCTTTCTTAGCACACCTGCCACCCTGTCCTTTGTTCTCTGTCCTGCTCACTTGCCACACTCCCCAGCCGCTGCCCATGCCAATTTCTCTTCTAGAATGCTTGTCTCTCTGCTCTTTCCCTAGGGAACTCTTCTACATTCTTCACATCTCAGCCTAAGCACAATTTCTACTTGACCAGGATCATGAAACTATCCTGTCTAGCATTTATCACAGTGGCAACTTTTAATTTATTTGCTCCTTTGATTGATGTGTACCTAAACTCACTAGACTATAGTTTTATGTAAAGAGGAATAATGCCTGATTTGGTTCCCTATATACTGCATATTGTTTTAAATTGTATTTCTTCGATTACTGAGATTTAACAAACATTGTGCCTTTTGAGTAGTGAATAAAACAATGAACAAACCAGGTAGTCACATACGTGATTGATAATTTTGATATCAGAATTGCAAAGTAGGCAGTATTTCCAAATTTCTTAAGCAGTAAGTGGCAGAAGCAGGATTTAAGTCCAGGTCAGTCTGAATGCAAAGCCTGAATTCTTTCCACTTCACCATGCTGATTTCCTCTCTTAAATGAGACAGTGTATTTGAGAGCATTTGGTAAAATATGTTACTGGGTGTTGGGTTTTTTTAATCATTATCATCTCGGTTGGAAGAACGAACAAAGCGCAGTTTGCTGTCCACCATCTATATAAAATATGAAATGATGAAGGGAAATATCTATACACCCGGTTTGCACAGTACCATACTGCCAGCATCCCTGCATTCTGGTTTGGTTGGCAGTCTCGGGAATACAGTATTTTGTTAGGTGTCTTGTGATAGCAACCACTCAAAAACACAATTCATCTTGATTATTAATGTCTCTTAAATATTTCTATAATAAATACAGTGTTCTGACTGAACCAGATAAAACAAAGACTTTCTCCAACTCTCCCCATCTCAGAAACCCATAAGTCATCAAGGACGTAATGTTAGAGACAAAGAACTAAAGCGTAGGAAGATGAGCACAGACAGAACCAACTCATCATTTTCTTATCTCTGAGAAATGTGCCCTCCACTCTTTCTGACCAACTCCAGGCGATTACTTTTATTTGTAGCTGGGAGTTAGTAGCCTCTAGGTATAAACATGGTCTATCCCTTCTACCTAGCAGAGGGGTGGGGGTGCATACTTCCTTAGGGTCTCTAAGAGGACCCCAGTCCTGAGGGTAATAACAAAGGCAGACTGGGATTTGGGGAACATTTCAAGAGCAGAAGGAGTAGGAACTCTGAGGACTATAAATGTCATAGCTTACTGATGACCAGCTACTCCAGTTCCTCATCTCAAATAAGGACAGGAAGGAAACAAAATCAAGACAGTCTTTCCAAGATATTCGACATGACCAAAATAACTTGTAAGTGGTGATAAACAGTATGGACAAGGCTCTGGTATATTGCTTTATAAAAAACAACATTTATTGTTTTGCTATTGAGGATTTGAAAGAAAGGATAATGTAAGAAGTAGAAAGACATCAATCAAAAATCAGCAAATAATCATGCCACTCAAAAATAACCTCTTTTAATTTTTGATCATTTACTTTCAGTATTTTATATAAATATAGTATTTCATTATAAAAATATATGTATTTTACTTAACACTAGTTCTAATTGAAGCTATTTTCCTTTTTTTTATTATACAACACCATAATAAACATTTTGCTGCTAAATTTTTGTCTGTATATGTCATGATTTTCTCAGATGAGATTTTGGAGGACGGATTCTTGCATCAAAGTATATGAAGAGTAAGGTTTTCAATACATATTTCCAAATTGCTTTCCACTGCCAATAAGAGTTCGTTTCATCATACTCATCAGCTTTAAGTATTAGCAATTTTTTAACTCTTCAATATTCCAAAAAGTAATTATAGTCATTTAAATTTGCATTTCTTTGATTACTAATGGAAGTCAATTAAAATATTATATTTGTTGTTTATATATCTTCTTTTATAAAATATGTTTATATACCCATTTTTCTATTAGGCAGTGCTCTTTCTTAAAGATGTATGCAAGTCCCTTATACATTAAGGATGTATGCAACTCAGGTCTATGAGTAGCAATTTTTCTCAAAATCAATAGAGTTTGGCAATTCAACTGACTCCAACTAATTTAAATTACTACTAACATTTTAGAAGATGGTCAAAGGGATCATGAAGATTGAGAAGACTAACAAGCAAGCTTAAATTTTTTATCTATAACCACTGATCTTTATATAACCATGCCACCAATAAAGCAGGCATTTTCAGGAGGAGAGGATAACTCCAAACACTCTGATTTCAAGTAAATGACAGTATTTGCCTTCAAGGTAAGAATTTTACTTGACTTCCTATCTAGGTGGTGACCAATTATAGATTTTAAAAATACAATCAAATCAAATTAAGCAGATATTTAAATTAAGAAGAAAAAGCTCAAAAAAAATGGTGTAAAGACTTGCAGAATGCCTTCTATGTTGCTATATATTGCAGGAAAGATGTGATCTTGGGCAAGATAAAATAAATAATCCAGGGTTGAGCAATAAAAAAAAATATTACTTTTTAAAAAATATTTTAATATTTTAAAAATATTACAAATGTAGAGAAAGAAATAAAAATTTCACATTAATAATGACCTGGAAGGTAGGAATTGAAGTGTTCTTCATTTTTATCCCTAGCTTTTAAAAAAAAATTTTTTTCAATATGTATGTACTACTTATGGCCAGATAAAACAATAAAGCTATCCAAAAATGACCTGGGCTATTGGCGAGTTCAACAAATTTAACAAAATTAAAACAAAAGGAAAATAATACCACTAGAGATGTAATAAGTATATAAGACTGTTTATGGAGTGAAAAATTGGAAGCAGCATCCCTATTAAGATCAAAGAAGGGAGGCATATATTAAGTGATGAGATAAATTCTCTTGCTATTGCCAAAGGGCCAGCTAAGAGTTCATGATTTGGACTCCTAGACTGCCATCACTTTTCAGCTGAGTCATCTTAGAAAAGTCTCTTAATCTCTGAGTTTCAGCCTCCTCATCTATAAAACAGGGGCTAATAATACCCATTTGCAGGATACCTGACAATTAGTGACAAGATATGTAACCCATTTAATATAGGTTGGCACAAAGTGGGTACCTAGTAAGTTGATAAATATTATTTTTATTATTATCATTGTAACATTAAAATGACTTTTATTTCCACTCTCCAGGTAAAGACACTCTGGTGCTCAGAGTTTAAGTAATTTGCCCAAGAGTTGGTAAGTGGTGGAGTGGAATTGGACCAATGTATGTGTGACTTCATAGCTGTACTCAGAGCTACTAAGGTGTTCAATATAAGATATTTGACTAAATGAATAGATACTGAATGTAACGTGATCCTGAAAGCCAATGATGCAATCAAAAGAAACTTGGAGTTTATCCCTGGAGAGTTTAAAGTTATAGCTAGGGAAAGTTGGACAGCTATGTACAGAAGAATGAAACTCGACCATTCTCTTACACCATACACAAAGATAAACTCAAAATGGATGAGAGACCTCAATGTGAGACAGGAATCCATCAAAATCCTAGAGGAGAACATAGGCAGTAACCTCTTCAACATCGGCCATAGCAACGTCTTTCAAGACACGTCTCCAAAGGCAAGGGAAACAAAAGCGAAAATGAACTTTTAGGACTTCATCAAGATAAAAAGCTTCTGCACAGCAAAGGAAACAGTGAACAAAACAAAGAGGCAACCCACGGAATGGGAGAAGATATTTACAAATGACACTATAGACAAAGGGTTGATATCCAAGATCTATAAAGAACTTCTCACACTCAACACCCAAAAAAACAAATAACCAAGTCAACAAATGGGCAGAAGACATGAACAGACACTTCTCAAAAGAAGACATACAAATGGATAACAGACACATGAAAAAATGTTCATCATCATTAGCCATCAGGGAAATTCAAATCAAAACCACATTGAGATATGATCTTACACCAGTTAGAATGGCAAAAAATTGACAAGACAAGAAACAACAAATGTTGGAGGTTGTGGAGAAAGGGGAACCCTCTTACACTGTTGGTGGGAATGCGAGTTGGTAGAGCCACTTTGGAAAACAGTGTGGAGGTTCCTCAAAAAATTAAAAATAGAGCTACCCTATGACCCAGCAATTGCACTACTGGGTATTTACCCCAAAGACACAGATGTAGTGAAAAAAGGGCCCTATGCACCCCAATGTTCATAGCAGCGATGTTCGCAATGGCCAAACTGTGGAAAGAGCCAAGATGCCCTTCAACAGACGAATGGATAAAGAAGATGTGGTCCATATATCCAATGGAATATTACTCAGACATCAGAAAAGATGAATACCCAACTTTTGCATCAACATGGATGGGACTGGAGGAGATTATGTTAAGTGAAATAAGTCAAGCAGAGAAAGTCAATTATCATATGGTTTCACTTATTTGTGGAACATAAGGAATAGCATGGAGGACACTAGGAGAAGGAAGGGAAAAATGAAGGGGGGGAATCAGAGGGGGAGATGAACCATGAGAGACTATAGATTCCAATGAACAAACTGAGGGTTTTAGAGGGGAGGGGGGGTGGGGGGATGGGTTAGCCTGGTGATGGGTATTAAGGAGGGCTCATATTGCCTGGAGCACTGGTTGTTATATGCAAACAATGAATCATGGATCACTACATCAAAAACTAATGATGTACTGTATGGTGACTAATATAACATAATAAAAAAAATAAAGTTCTAGCTAAGAAACAGAACTTGGGGGGTCTACATAACATTTTAAATCCTTTTTCCAAGTAAAAAATTCTGATTGAGAGGATCACATCAAATCACATAGTTCCATATAGGGTGTTAGATGAACAAGATTTAGCTGTTGGATGCAATTTCTGGCAAGAGATGAAATATATACCACAAAAACTGGAAAGAATATGTTTGGAGGAGGACTCAGTAACCTGAACAAGAAGAGCATTTTAAACTGAGATGTGGGGGGGGGGTGCCTGGGTGGCTCTGGCTGTTGAGTGGCTGACTTCCACTCAGGTCAGTCTGACTTCAGCTCAGGCTGATTTGGGCTCTGTGGCCAGCGGGGAGTCTGCATCTCCCTCTCCCTCTGCCCCTCCCCCTGCTCATGCTCTCTCTCTCTCTCAAATAAATAAAGTCTTTTAAAATTTTTAAAAAATAAAAATAAACAAACTGAGATGTGGGCAAGAGAAAAGTAAATAGATAAAACCACCAACCCACATTTTACAGAGGATAGTAAGTGTGATGAAGAAAGATGCCATCATGAGGATACAGCTGACAATTCTCAAGGAAAGACTGTGAGGAAGTGAATCAATCACAATCTGCCAGCACCAGGTGTGTTGATATACTCCAGGGGAGGTGGTGAGGTATTCCAGGAAAACAACTATAAGTCGAATGGAGGCAGGTGAACACATGGCACTGTAAGCAATTCAATATGGCTGAAAGGCAGAATGTACACAGAGAATTATGGGAGGGAGTCCAGAGACCTGGCAAGATCCAAGGTAGGAATATCTAGTATTCCATGCCAGAAAACTTAAGTTTTCTACTGAAGAAGAGGAGCTACAGTCAGATTTTAAGGAAGGCAATGATATGATCAAATTTGTGTCTTTTTATGGAGGTTGGACTGGAGAGACTGCGACAATGGCATGCAGTGGCTAGGATGCATATGAATTAATTAAGGAAAGAAAACATGAGGTCCCAAATGCAAGAGCATGCAGAGTAACTGGAAAGAAGGAGGTTAGTTTATGAACTGTTTAGGAAATAAAAGCCACAGACCTGGCTTATGTGGGATGCAACAGATTGACGCATTGCAATTGACTCATCAAACTTGAAACATCTGCCCTTGCTTCTTTTCTCTCTTGATGTTTCAGTTAAAATGTCATTTCTTCAAAGTCGTTCCTAACTACTTTATTAAAAATAAAGCCCTTCCTCACTTTCTATCACATCACCCTACTAAGGTTTTTCATAGTACCAACCTCAATTGGGAATTATTTTGCCCATTTGTTTGCCAGCTTGTGTCTGTCTCTCTCACTAGGTTGTAAGCTCAAGGAGGAGAAAGACCTTGTTTACCTTGTTCAGCAGCACAGAGCCAGACCCATACGAGGTGCATAATAAACACTAACTGAGTTCATGTTTCTAACCTGGGCAACTGTGAGACACAATGCCAGTGGCAGAGTTAGAAAAATACAGAAGAAATAACAGATTTTCATGGAGATGGAGGAGGAAGGTGAGGAATCCTGCTCTGAAAAATTTTAAGTTTCAAGTGTGTCAGTTTAAAGTTTTTGGAGAAATTGTCAACAGGGATATCTAGTGGCCCACTGATTAAACGTATACAAACTCAGGGCACTGCTATGGGCTGGAAATCGGGATTTAAGAGCCACCTCTATTTGATATCAGCACTTGAAGCCATTTATATGACCAAGTGCTGTGCACACTGGTGCTGATCCAAAGGAGCAAGCAGGGGCTGAAATCCAGCCTGAGTTTGGCTCGCCAAGCTTTGTATCCTGGAGCAGATCTGAGGTGTCTGGAGAAAAGGATGTGTTATTTTTCACCAAAAGGTGCTCTTTGCTGGGCAACCGTGTGCCCAAGGAACTGTGACACCCACCAAAGTTACAGGGAGTTACTTTTTCTAATTTGCACAAAAGCATAGTATAGTCAAACAGCATTCCTGAGTATGAACAAAGAACACCCAGAAAAGTGGGCACAAGGCAACAAAGGAGCTACCACCATTTTCATTTAGCTGGGCTACATTTTGATGCATGGGTGTCTTTAGCTCAGAATATGAGGAAGGCTAGGTGTGGGTCCCTTGGTGTGAGTGATTAAGTTCAAATTCTAGCTCCTTTGCTTACTAGCTGTCACCTCAGAAAAGTCACTTAACCTCTGCAGACCTCAGTTTTCTTATTTTTTAAAATAAGGGAAATAATGGTACTAATCCCATAGGATTCTTGAGAAGATTAGATGAAATAATGTCCGTAATGTATATAGCACTGTGCTTGGACAGACCAAGCCCTAGGGAAGGCTGATTGTCATTTATGATGACTGTAGTTTGACGCTGATACACCACCATCCAGATTCCTCTTCAGGAAGAACGGAGTAGAGAGTGCTTCCAACAGAAAGCTCTTAAGGGTCAACTTCAACAGGAATAGCCTTTATTGCAGAGAACCACCTTGCCCTAAATCACAGACCTTTCCTGAAGCATCAAGCATCCGATGAGTGACCCACATGGGACACAAAGCCCCAACTCCCTCACCTCAAGTCAGGACAACTCTAAAGGCTTATCCCAGCTTTGGAACTCCCCTGAGGATCAGCTCAGCCTCCACTGAGGCTGTATCCCCAGTTCAACCACTTTCTCTGCCCAACTGGGCATCCTTCTACAGTTAAAAACAGTCTGCAATAAACATTGACATATTAATCACCATCTCGAGGTCTGCTTCCCATGAACCAAATCTGAAAGAGTTGATGCCAGGAGTGACTAGAGGGATCAAGTGCTGGGGCAGGGTTTTGGAGCGGATTACCGGCTGTTTCCTGGCAACACGAACCCAATCACTGGTGAGAGGTAGGGCAGAGAGAGACCCTGACACACAGCACAATTGTTAAAACTTTCACCAGTGATACACTGAGAAGGTACACCAGTGGAAGGTAATGCATCTGCTAGTCAAGCTTTTGAGATCTATGGGAAAAATAGTACCTATAAATACAATGGGATTGGGTAGCTATTGCTAAACCCAACAGACCTCTGGGGAAAAAAAGTTAAGAGCACTTTACTATCAATTAAAAGCTAAGTGTGAATGCCAGAAGACTTCTTTGGAAATATGTAAAGATGCTTCTATCTCCTGCAGTGGGAGGGCAAAGAAAGCTGAGGACCAAACCCGGGACTTCACTGAAAGAACAGCAGAGGTCCAAAGAAAGTTAAATTCCAAACCAAGGAAGATCTACTATGTCAAGCTTAGGAGCCTGATAAAGAAGGTGACCCTAATACATGGAATAGAGACATCTGGGTTGACACACCTGAAAATATTGAATTCCAGATTCCCTTGAATACTCTAAACCTATAGAGGCAGTCCAATCTACTAAGAATTAGCACCCCTCCTTTTTTTTCAAATTTTTATTTAAATTCTAATTAGTTAACATATAGTGTAATATTGGTTTCAGGAATGGAATTTAGTGATTCATCACTTACATACAATACCCAGTGCTCATCACAAGTGCCCTCCTTAATAACCATCTTCCATTTCGCCCATCCCTCACCTACCTCCCTCCATCAACCCACAGTTTGTTCTCTATCGTTAAGAGTCTCTTAGGGTTTGTTTCCCTTTCTCTTTTTTTTTTTCCCTTCCCATATGTTCATCTGTTTTGTTTCTTAAATTCCACATATGAATGAAATCAATGATATTTGTCTTTCTCTGACTTATTTCAGTTAGCATAATACACTCTAGCTCCATTCACACCATTGCAAATGGCAAGACTTCATTCTTTTTGATGGCTGAGTAATATTCCTGTGTGTGTGTGTGTGTGTGTGTGTGTCCCACATCTGCTTTATCCATTCATCAGTCAATGGACATTTGGGCTCTTTACATAGTTTGGCTATTATCAGTAATGCTGCTATAAACATCGGGTATATGTACCCCTTTGAATCTGTATTTTTGTATCCTTTGGGTAAATACCTAGTAGTGCAATTGCTGGGTCATAGGGTAGTTCTATTTTTAACTTTTTGAGGAACCACCATACTGTTCTCCAGAGCTGCTACACCAGTTTACATTCCCACCAACAGTGCAAGAGGGTTCCCCTTTCTCCACATCCTCGCCAACATCTATTGTTTCGTGTGTTGTTGATTTTAGCCATTCTGACAGGTGTGAGGTGGTATCTCATCTTGGTTTTGATTTGTATTTCCCTGATGATGAGTGATGTTGAGCATTTTCTCATGTGTCTGCTAGCCATTTGTAAGTCTTCTTTGGAGAAATATCTGTTCATGTCTTCTGCTCATTTCTTAACTGGATTATTTGTTTTTGGGTGTTGAGTTTGATAAGTTCTTTATAGATTTGGGATACTAACCCTTTATTAGATATGTCATTTGCAAATATCTTCTCCTTTTCCATAGGCTGCTTTTCAGTTTTTTTATTGTTTCCTTCATTGTGCAGAAGCTTTTTATCTTGATGAGGTCCCAGTAGTTCAATTTTGCTTTTGTTTCCCTTGCTTCTGGTGACGTGTCTAGGAAGAAGTTGCTACAGCCGAGGTCAAAGAGGTTGTTGCCTGTGTTCTCCTCTAGGATTTTGATGGTTGTGTTCTCCTCTAGGATTCTGATGGTTTCCTGTCTCACATTTAGGTCTTTCATCCATTTTGAATTTATTTTTGTGTATGGTGTAAGAAAGTGGTCCTGTTTTCATTCCTCTGCCTGTCACTGTCCACTTTTCCCAACACCATTTGTTGAAGAGACTGTCTTTTTCTCCATTGGATATTCTTTCTTGCTTTGTCCGAGATTAGTTGACCATAGAGTTGAGAGTCCATTTCTGGGTTTTCTATTCTGTTCCATTGATCTGTGTGTCTGTTTTTGTGCCAGTACCACATTGTCTTGATGACTACAGCTTTGTAATATAGCTTAAGTCCAGAATCATGATGCCTCCAGCTTTGCTTTTCTTTTTCAGGATTGCTTTGTCTATTCAAGGTCTTTGTGATTCCACACAAATTTTAGAATTGTTTGTTCTAGCTCTGTGAAAAATGCTGGTGGTATTTTGATAGGGATTGCATTAAATGTGTAGATTGCTTTGAGTGGTGTAGACATTTTGGCAATGTTTTTTCTTCCAATCCATGAGCATGGAATGTTTTTCCACTCCTTTGTGTCCTCTTCAATTTCTTTCATAAGTGTTCTATAGTTTCCAGAGTACAGATCTTTTACCTCTTTGGTTAGGTTTATTCCTAGGTATCTTATGGTTTTGTGTGCAATTGTAAATGGGATTGAGTTCTTTTTTTTTTTTTTTAAGATTTTTATTTATTTATTTGACAGAGAGAGACACAGCGAGAGAGGGAACACAAGCAGGGGGAGTGGGAGAGGGAGAAGCAGGCTTCCCGCGGAGCGGGGAGCCCGATATGGGGCTCGATCCCAGGACCCTGGGATCATGACCTGAGCCGAAGGCAGACGCTCAACGACTGAGCCACCCAGGCACCCCTCGAGTTCTTGATTTCTTTTCCTGCTGCTTCATTATTGGTGTATAAAAATGCAACAGATTTCTGTACATTGATTTTATATCCTGCAACTTTATTGAATTCATGTTTGAGTTCTCACAATTTTTGGTGGAGTCTTTCAGGTTTTCTACATAGAGTATCATGTCTTCTGCAAATAGTGAAAGTTTGACTTCTTCCTTGCTGATTTGGGTGCCTTTTATTTCTTTTTGTTGTCTGATTGCTGAGGCTAAGACTTTCAGTACTATGTTAAATAACAGTGGTGAGAGTGGACATCCCTGTCTTGTTCCTGATTGTAAAGGAAAAGCTCTCAGTTTTTCCCCATTGAGCATGATATTAGCCATGGGTCTTTCATATATGGCCTTTATGATGTTGAGGTATGTTCCACCTCTACCTACTTTGTTGAGGGTTGTTTTTTTTTTTTCAAGAATGGATGCTGTATTTTATAAAATGAATTAGCACCTTTCCTTTGTTTGAGGATGATGCAAGGCCTCTCCCTGACAAGATAAACCATGTTCTCCTGCAGCTATATCCTCAATCTCCTCCTGCTCACTAGGCAAATAAATAGGGAAAAGTCACAATGTAACCCAGCAAGAGACACACTGGACCTGATAAAGAGGAAAAGAAGTATTCTCCAAATGAGCTCTCAGCATGTGATGGTAAGAACTGAGAGAAAATACATGGGGCTGGATTCTGAGGACACTTAATCAAGGGGCTTGAACATCATGTTTGATTAGGAATAGCTTATCAATTTGGGAGCACTCTCCCAGGATACAAGATTTAACACCCTGGCAAGGACTTTGGAAGATAATGTGAATATGTTACTAGGATAATACCTAGAGCATGGTAAAAATGATGATCCCCACAAAGTGAGCTAGAATAACTAGGACATATGGTTAAAAAGGGGGGTGGTAGAGGAAAAGAGTCAGAGAAGGGAATCATAATAAAGTAGATATACTATGCAAGGCTAAAAAACCAAGTAGAGGACTATATTCCATGAAAGAACCAGATGGTACACCAATCACCAGAGTAATAAAAAATGCACTGGTGAGATGGGTGTCATTATCACTAAGAAGTTCAATGGTGGCTCTCCTCTGCAGGCCAGAATGGGAAGTTGGAGTTTCCATTTTAGTATTTGACTCACCAATAGCAGGTGGATGATAAGATACTGAAACATTAAAATCCAGATGCCAGAAAAATAATGGATGTAATTATGTTGAGTGACAGCGTCAGGAGTGCAGGCAGGAGGGGCTGGACCTACAAAGGATTATAGAAATGGTTAATTATATACACCATCCCTGCATGGGGGTGTGGACAATAAATGAGCAGCCAACAAGGGTACTGGTCAATATACATAATCAAAAGATATCAAGGAAAGATAAATGAAGTGACACCTTGCAAAGATGAGAATCAAGGAGGAAGTCTGTCACCCTGATATAAGGCCACAATTCCTTGCTCAGTTTCCAGGCCTGAGCCAGGTTTTAGACCCAGAAGCCACTGACTGAAAAAGAGGGTGGGCCCCAGGAAAAAGGGCTTTCTAACACCACACAAGAGTACATACTAATCATTCCCCCAAAGTGACCTATTGCCATTTACTTGAGTAGCTGTACACTAAAGAAAAGAGATTACCCAAACAGTGAGTGGACACAAATTATGAGTTGACATTGACACCTGAAGTTAGCACCATGGCCCACCATTAGTATGAGGATACAGAAGGGCCAGGCAAAAAAATGTAGCCCTGGACTAGTAGTATGACTACACATAGTAATTAGCACGACTGACACAGAGGGTGCTTGGCCTGTGGGGCAAGAGCCACCACAGTGGGGAAGGCCAGGTAGAGAGCTCTGAAATTGCTCCACACTCCAAGCTAAGAAAAGAAATGAAAAATAATGTTACAGCTAGAGCAGAGGGCAGAAATCAGTGCCATTGATATACCTGAAGGATGTAGAGTTTGGGGATTCTCATCAGAACAGCATTTAATTCATAAGTCTGGTCCCTATAAAGAAACAGATGGATCCTGGAGAACGACAGTATGCTCCTGCAAACTCAAAAAGTAGAGTCCCAATTGCAGCTGCTATGTTAGCTGTGTCATCTATGCTAGAGCAGATTAACACAACCTCAGAACATGCTAGGCAGCTATTGATCTGGCAAATGAATTCTTTTCCATCCCCATCAGAAAAGAGGATTGGAAAGAGTTGCACTCACTTGAACGGACAGCAATACCTATTTGGAGTCTTGCCCTAGGGCTTTGGGGAAAAGACAGACCATGGGGCATCAAGTGACCATGCTGCTAGAACTGTCCGTCATGACCTGAGTTCTGTGAGACTCATGAAGTCATAACACTGGATGGGCCCAGCAGAAGTTTATTTTAAATCAGAAATGGTACAGCCAGGATTGAGCACAAATAATTCTGGAGCACATGAACGAGCTGCAAAAGGAGGTAGGACACATGTCATCCACCACTGTTTCTGCACCAGCACTTCTCCCTCACCTGCACTGCAACAGGTAGGGCTGCCTGGGTGATTCCTCATGACCCATTAATGGATGAGAAGACACCGAAGCTTCATTCACAGCTCAGTTTGATATGGAAGTGAAAGCTAAAAAAGAATGGTGGCAACAATACTACCTCACTCAGAGGTGTCCTTGATAGACAAAGATGACTGGAAATCCCCCCAATGGGCTGAGCTTTGGGCAGTTTACAAGGTCATCCAGTTTATGTCAAAAGAAAAGTGACCCAGGGTAAGAGTATCATGGACTTACGGGCAGTGGTAAGAACTTGGCTGATTAGCCAAGGGCCTGAAAAAAGAAAGATAGGAATCTCAGGAACACAGATTTCCAGAAAAGAAGGATTACTTCTTCTCTAGAGAGCACAAAATGATTATAATCTACCAAGATTATAGTGTAGCTCACTCTCTGCCTGTCCAATCCTTCTTCCTGCCCTCCCTCCCTCACGTGTTGAAGCCAAGAACACAACTTAATAAATCTCCAGCTCAGAGTCTGCTCCCTGGGGAGCAAACATTACCTAAAACACTGAAATACTAACTTTGTTCTCAGCTGTATCCCCAGTGCCTACTTCTGCCTGACACATATTAGGTTCTTAATAAATATTTGTTGAATAAATGATTGAACCCCAAAGAGACTGATTTGACAAGGGCCATGACAGAACTATTTCTGAGTTCTGTACCCTTATGTAAATTCTTGACTTCCTGGCTCTAATGCAGGTCTCAGTAGCCTGAGGAAGACCCAAATGGTGAGGGTAAGAAGAT
This sequence comes from Phoca vitulina, assembly GCF_004348235.1. Lineage (NCBI taxonomy): Eukaryota > Metazoa > Chordata > Mammalia > Carnivora > Phocidae > Phoca > Phoca vitulina. The sequence continues at coordinate 38,560,668 of NW_022589705.1, read as the reverse complement.
CATTCTTGCTATGGTCAGTCCCAAATTTTTATGACTGCAAACACACACACACACACACACACTAACTCAAATAGACTTACCAAAACACACATTTTTGTCTGCATTTTCGACAGCTAGACTGCATATTAATAATTTGTAAAATCATCAATAACTCAAACTATCATTATTAAAGAGAAGTTACTGGACTTCCATTCTCAGTAAATCATCTTAGAAAAAAATAGCATTTCTTAGAGAATTAGATTTTTTCACACACACAAAATATAAATTACATGTTGTCATTCAGAATTCCTGGCTTAAAATTTTCATGGATGCTCAAATGCAACACATCAGTAAAGTTGAAAACATGGTTCATATTGTAAAAACAATTCTTTTCATACATCCAAAAAATAGAAATATAAATTTTGTTAAAATATAAGTAGTGTTGCTTACAAAGTCATTCACCAAAGAGTAAACCAGAAGGGAGCTTAAAAAATGTTCTCGGTGAAATTAGATGTCATGCATAACAGCATCCTTCCTAAATGTGAGGAATTAACTACCTGCTTTTTGTCAAATTCTCTTTCTAACTTGCTCTCGTGTTCCACTTGCCTGAAAAGAGAGAGAACTGAAAGTTCTGCCTGCATCATTTGTAGGATATTGAAAATTCTAATTTTTATCAAAATAATTTCATATGTAGATGGGCCAAAACAACTGGATTGAGGAGAACAACTTTTTTTTTTTTTTTTAAGATTGTATTTATTTGACAGAGAGAGACACAGTGAGAGAGGGAACACAAGCAGGGGGAGGGGGAGAGGGAGAAGCAGGCTTCCCGCTGAGCAGGGAGCCCAATGCAGGGCTCAATCCCAGGACCCTGGGATCATGACCTGAGCTGAAGGCAGACGCTTAATGACTGAGCCACCCAGGTGCCCCAGAAGAGAACAACTTAATAGAACTATGTTGACCTGATCTGGGTACAGGAAAGTACTAATGACTTCCAAAGTGCCCCAAACCTGTGGTAGCAGCAGCAGGAGCATGACTTGGTTTTCTCATGTACAACCTAGTCATCCGGACAATGAGGGGACAGCATTTTTTTTTTAATTTTATTTTATTATGTTATGTTAGTCACCATACATTACTTCATTAGTTTTTGATGTAGTGTTCCATGATTCATTGTTTGTGCATAACACCCAGTGCTCCATTCAGTACATGCCTTCTTTAATACCCATCACCAGACTAACCCATCTCCCCCACCTCCTCCCCTCTAGAACCCTCACTTTGTTTCTCAGAGTCCATAGTCTCTCATGGTTCGTCTCCTCCTCCGATTCCCCCCCTTCATTTTTCCCTTCCTACTATCTTCTCTCTCTCTCTCTTTTTTAACATATAATGTATTATTTGTTTCAGAGGTGGGTCTGTGATTCATCAATCTTACACAATTCACAGCGCTCACCATAGCACATACCCTCCCCAATGTCTATCACTCAGCCACCCCATCCCTCTCACCCCCCACCACTCCAGCAACCCTCAGTTTGTTTCCTGAGATTAAGAATTCCTCATATTAGTGAGAGCATATGATACACGTCTTTCTCTGATTGACTTACTTTGCTTAGCATAATACCCTCTAGTTCCATCCATGTTGTTGCAAATGGCAAGATTTCGTTTTCTTGATGACTGCATAATATTCCATTGTGCGTGTATATATATATATATATATATATATATATATATACACACCACATCTTCTTTATCCATTCATCCGTCAATGGACATCTTGGCTCTTTCCGCAGTTTGGCTATTGTGGACATTGCTACTATAAACATTGGGGTGCACGTACCCCTTCAGATCACTACATTTGTATCTTCGGGGTAAATACCCAGTACTGCAATTGCTGGGTCGTATGGTAGCTCTATTTTCAACTTTTTGAGGAAGCTCCATACTATTTTCCAGAGGGGCTGCACCAGCTTGCATTCCCACCAACAATGTAGGAGGGTTCCCCTTTCTCCACATCCTCACCAACATCTGTCATTTCCTGACTTGTTAATTTTAGCCATTCTGACTGGTGTGAGGTGGTATCTCAGTGAGGTTTTGATTTGGATTTCCCTGATGCCGAGCGATGTTGAGCACTTTTTCATGTGTGTGTTGGCCATTTGTATGTCTTCTTTGGAAAAATGTCTGTTCATGTCTTCTGCCCATTTCTTGATTGGATTTTTTGTTCTTTGGGTGTTGAGTTTGATAAGTTCTTTATAGATTTTGGATACTAGCCCTTGATCTGATATATCATTTGCAAATATCTTCTCCCATTCTGTCGGTGTCTTTTGGTTTTATTGACTGTTTCCTTTGCTGTGCAAAAGCTTTTTATCCTGATGAAGTCCCAATAGTTCATTTTTGCCCTTGCTTCCCTTGCCTTTGGCGATGTTTCTAGGAAGAAGTTGCTGTGGCTGAGGTTGAAGAGGTTGCTGTCTGTGTTCTCCTCTAGGATTTTGATGGACTCCTGTCTCACACTTAAGTGTTTCATCCATTTTGAGTTTATTTTTGTGTGTGGTGTAAGGAAATTGTCCAGTTTCATTCTTTTGCATGTGGCTGTCCAATTTTCCCAACACCATTTGTTGAAGAGACTTTTTTCCATTGGACATTCTTTCCTGCTTTGTTGAAGATTAGTTGACCATAGAGTTGAGGGTCCATTTCTGGGCTCTCTATTCTGTTTTTGTGCCAGTACCATATTGTCTTGATGATTACAGCTTTGTAATAGAGCTTGAAGTCTGGAATTGTGATGCCACCGGCTTTGCTTTTCTTTTTCAACATTCCTCTGGCTATTTGGGGACTTTTCTGGTTCCATACAAATTTTAGGATTATTTGTTCCATTTCTTTGAAAAAAGTTGGTGGTATTTTGATAGGGATTGCATTAAAGGTGTAGATTGCTCTAGGTAGCATTGACATCTTCACAATATTTGTTCTTCCAATCCATGAGCATGGAATGTTTTTCCATTTCTTTGTGTCTTCCTCAATTTCTTTCATGCGTATTTTATAGTTTTCTGAGTACAGATTCTTGCCTCTTTGGTTAGATTTATTCCTAGGTATCTTATGGTTTTGGGTGCAATTGTAAATGGGATCAACTCCTTAATTTCTTTTTTCTTCTGTCTTATTGTTGCTGTATATAAATGCAACAGATTTCTGTGCATTGATTTTATATCCTGTCATTTTACTGAATTCCTGTATGAGTTCTAGCAGTTTTGGGGTGGAATCTTTTGGGTTTTCCACATAAAGTATCATATCATCGGCAAAGAGTGAGAGTTTGACTTCTTATTTGCCAATTCGGATGCCTTTTATTTCTTTTTGTTGTCTGGTTGCTGTGCCTAGGACTTCTAGTACTATGTTGAATAGCAGTGGTGATAGTGGACATCCCTGCCATGTTCCTGACCTTAGGGGGAAAGCTTTCAGTTTTTCCCCATTGAGAATGATATTCACTGTGGGTTTTTCATAGATGGCTTTTATGATATTGAGGTATGTACCCTCTATCCTTACACTGTGAAGAGTTTTAATCAAGAAAGGATGCTGTACCTTATCAAATGCTTTTTCTGCATCTATTGAGGTGACAGCATTTTAATAGTCCACTATAGATGGTAGGTAGTAATTCATATATTCCAGTATTTGTGGTCTGAATCAATGCTAAATTTTAAGGTAATCTCTATCGTTGGTTCATCTTTCATTTATTTGTTTAATTGTTAAAGTAGTTGATCACATTTACTAGGTTATAAAACACATACTGTAAAAAAATGCTAAGGGTAGAAAGTTATAGTTCTTCCCCTTCCTTCCCCATTTCAATTCATACATCATCATTATGAACAGGCAATGTGGAGGGGGTAGAGGTGCATAAATATTTTTATATGCATTGATTTTTATATAAATGAGATCATAAAATCATCCCTAATAGTTCCTAATTAGGCATGACAGATGGGTATCCCTGAGACCACCATTTGGTAATTGCAAAACAGATATCATAAAAATACATAAAGAGAAAGAAAACTGCCTGATAGCAGCCGGATTCTCCTCGCTCCTCTACCTGGCAGTTTCATTAGGTTTGAGGAATTCTCTCAGGTCAAAAAGAAATTAGATGTGTGAACAAGAAATGTGACATTTTATTTCTAAACAATCCATCTGTAGAATCTGAATCTGATGTGAAATCCTGCTCAATTAAAGAACAAGTTAAATATAGTATTTTGCAAATAACAAACAGGTGTTGGTGAATATACTGTATGCTGGTTCTGTTAAAAATGCAAAACAGAAACAAAATATATGCTTAACTGCTTTAACTGTTTTGTTTCCTGAAACCATACATCATCTGGCTAGGTGATTGATGATATCATTTAAATTCAATTCCCCCCCAAAAAAATAGTCCATTAGGTTGCAAATAAAATTGTCATATTTTCCACTTACAAAAAGAAAAGGTAGAAGATGAATAAATTAGTAGGCTAAGATCTCCCCTCAGGGAATCTTGCATTAAGACTTTTTAAAATAATGAGCAGTGTGGTGGAATCAACAGTGGCATCAGCACTAGGAGGTAACCTGGGGGAAATTGCTCAACCTCCTTGGGCTTCATTCTCCTCATCTATAAAGTGGGGGTAAAAAATCCAAAACCAAAACCCAGAAAGTTCCCCTCCACCAAGACCCCAAAACCAAAAGAAACTCAAAGGTTGTTTAAAAGACCAGAATAAGATAGCAACCATGAAATGGCATTGTGAAACAAAATGGCATCATTAGTAATGGTTAATAATAAAATAAAATCTTGGCATCCCTCTTTGTTTTTATTTCATTTCCTCAGGAACCCCAAATCTAGAATATTTTTATTTCTCTTCTTTTTCTTAATTTGTAAGGGGAAGTATGAGTTTTGAGAAACTATCCCATTCCTCTAGATGTTACCTGTAAATGTAAAGTATAAGCATTTATCTAATCAAATCAACACATCTTCTCTGAGGCTCTCATGTGTGCCTTGTGTTGCATCAAGTATTGGAAGGAGAGAAGAAATGCAGAGCCATGTTACTTTACAGGACTTTATGAAATAGAATCACATTAAGCAAAGCCTGCCTCCAGCATAGATGGTACTGAACATTTGAGTCATGCTTTTAAAAGGTCTGAAGCTTCTTTTTCACTATCCACCTGTGTTGCTTCTATAGGTCCATCTCCCTGCCTTCCTATACAGGAGGCAGACCTATCTGGCTACATCAAGTGGGCTCCTTTGCCCTGGTCGAGTGCAGTGTAGCAAAGCCTTGCAGGCAAATGGGGGTGGGTGGGAGGGGGTGAAGTTGAGGTATTTTCTCAGCCCCCACCTGTGGGCTGGCTGTGTGCCTCGGCTGAAGGTCACAGCTTCTTCTCTGTTTCTGTTCTGGGGATTACTCCGATCTCCACCCTCGCTAATCTAGGAGTGTTAATGGTATCTGGGCACTGTTTTTCCATTTATGCTTTCCCTGCACCCTATGCACCTTTGGAAATATTCTCTTTAGTAGACTCTCCTCAAATTACTCAATGTAAATGCCCTTCTGTTTGCTGCCAAAACCCTGACCCATACACCCTCCTACCCCCAACCTCCCATCCACCTCTACCTACCACCTACCCATTCCCAATTCTAGGTAGTACTTGGTTTGGCGTCTCCATACCAGTGACATAGGAACTTGCAGACCTCTTAAAATACATGTATGACTTCTCAAGAGTTCCTGGATACCAGTGTGAAAAGCACTGGTTTATTCAGTATTCCACCCCCACTTCCCAAAATAAGAACCCAATGCATTAACCCTTTCTCTGTCTAAAGAAATGTGATTCTTCTTAGAAAGAAGTCAAAATAACAATTATATGTTATCTTTTGTTTATGTAATTTGTTATGTATTACAAAATTCTAATGGTCTACAAGACATAAGTTCTTAGGACTGAAAACAAAACAAAACAAAACAAAGAGTTGAATCCAGTGCTTTCATTTTATAAATGAACGAAGCAAAATTTAGAGAATTTAAGTGATTTACTCCAGGCCATACAACTTTCATTGGCCAAAGCTACAATCTGCTTCCTGAGTCCTAACCCAATGTTATTTTTCTGCCAAACACCTTACCCAGCTTACACTATCTTATACAGAAAATAATGAGAAATAACATGTCATGTGCGTGAATAGGAAGACTTTTCTGAGAATTTGTTCCTAAAGGCAGGAAAGAAATGATAGAGTTTTGAGATATTAGAGCTAGAAGATACTTTCAGACTCTCCCTGAGTTGATAGGCAGAGAATCAGAGCCCTGGGAAAGATCAGTATCTTGTGCTCCCCATGTTCCCTGAAGTATTTCCCCCAACACTTTCAGGATCTCAAAGGAAACTTTGAATAATTTCATAGCCAGGGTGTCTCTATAAATCTGTTATTATTCACGATGATAGGATTTTAAGACTCAAAGAGGTAGTAAGATATGGAATAACAAAAAAGCAAAATATGCCATCTGATAGAAAACTTCTCAAGAGCTAACCTGTAAATTGAAATATGAGTTAGTTAGCAGCTCCTTTTATACTGGCTTGATGGTAGCTGACAAAGGCTCTCTGAAAGAAGACATCCTTGACCAGTGAACTTGCAAAGTGGTAATGCACTGTTCCATCAGTATGCGCCCTGGTGCAAACGTTTGTTTGCATGGGATGCCATCCCCCATGCAAAACATTCAAGATAAAGTTTTCAATGTCTGTCTGAGGAAGAAGCGACTGCCATTCAATCCACAGGAATACTTTCTCAGTGTCAAAAGATGCTATTAACACTGAGCTGGCATCATTTTTCATCTTAAAGAGGATATTAAATAAGCATAGTAAATTCATACAGGTGAGCCTCCATGTACTAGCCATAAAACAGCACATTGTTCGGGTTGAATTCTTTTATTAATGCTTATTCTGTGAGTCAATTGGCCAATAACTTTGCCAAATTGTTGATATCTATATTGAGGAAGGCCATGAAATTGAGGTCCATGGCCCCCACTCTGATAAAATCAGCTCCAATTTTCTTCTTCTGCCATTATCAGTGGGTACACTGGAATTTGGACAGAGACCCTTGAGTTTTGTCCTTAGATGTCCCTTTCAAACAACCCCAGGCTACTCATCCCTTGTAGCCGGTCATTACCCTTTGCTCACCTCTAGAATAGAAAGACCTCTTTGAGCACAGGCATTTGCTCAGTCAGGTTAAGAGATGGGAGGAGAACAAAAAGATATCTCCAAATCAGAGACCCTATTGAGGAATTCATAGATTAGGGCGGTGATTGGACTGGATGATCCCCAAGGTCCCTTCAAACCTTCTAATCTTCCGGTTTAGTACCATAACATATGTCTCTGCTATGGTCTGCAGATTGATTACAGCTGAATGTAATCCACAGAGGTTTGCTACAGAATAATCTACACTTCTGAGTCTTTCTGCAAAACATTCCTGCTCTTCCTACCCCACTCTACCCTCCATCCCGAATGTCAGTGCTCAGACTTTGTGAGACTTCCCTAGCCAAGGGAGGGTTGGCAAAGGATGGCAGAGATTTCTCAGGCCTATTTGAAACCCCCCCAAATTCCTCCTTCTGTTTGAAACCCCCAAAACTGCCTGCAAAGCTAGAGAGAGTCCAGGAGTGCAGCCCATGGGTCCTGTTGGAATGTTTTACCCAGTTTAGTGTAGAGTGAGGGCCATGAATTTATAGTCCTGGGTCTGAATCCTGGTAGAACCTTAGCCAACTGACTAACCTTTCTGAGAGTCAGTGCTTTCATCTAGAAAACTGAATACAGATATTTACCCTGAGGGGTGAATGAAGGGTTAAAAGAGATACTACATGAAGCTTGCATTGAAGTTCAGTTTTAGCCCTAGGGTTTAGCCAAAATCTGGCAGTCAACTTCAACATTGGCCTTGATCTTTAGAAGGGATCATAGACAATTTACCTACATCATCATCATTTCTGGCATCCCCCACCTTGAGAGTGATCAATGATTGTGTGTTCTCATCAGTTACACAAGATCAATATGACACACAACAAGACTGGTAATAAGAGGCATAAGGAATTCTATTCAGATGCATCATTAATGTATGAATATTCACCTTCTAGTATAGGGAAATTATTCCTGATTCTGCTTTATTTTTCTACCTCGTCCTTATGACTACCTGCCTGAATAATATAACAACATTTATGTGTCTTTTATAAATTGTCCATCTCCCTAACCATAAGTAAGCTACACCCCGGCAGAAATTTCATTTGTTTTGTTCCCTGCAGTATCCCAAATGCCGAGTACAGTGCCAACTCCTTCATAGGTATGCAGTAAATTATTGTTGAATGAATGAATATGCAGCAGGTTCTAATCTCTATCCTCATTCTCAGGTATGCAGGAACAATCATTTTCTTTGTTTTTCTATAACTGAACTGAGCTGCTCTTCACCAGATTAGCAATGTGGGATTCAGCTCCATTTATCTTTTTTTCTTTCTTTCTTTCTTTCTTTCTTTCTTTCTTTCTTTCTTTCTTTCTTTCTTTCTTTCTCCTTCTTTCTTTCTTCCCTTTTTTTTTTTTGAAAGAAGGAGTGAGCACAAGCCGGTGGGGAGGGGCAGAGGGAGAGGGAGAGTAAGAATCTTAAGCAGATCCCATGCTCAGCATGAAGCTTGATGCAGGGTTAAATCTCACGACCCTGAGATCATCACCTGAGCTGAAATCAAAAGTTGGATGCTTAACTGACTGAGCCACCCAGGCGCCCCTCAGCTCCATTTTTCTATGATGGGGTCATCCATCATCCCTATGGTCTGGGGCCTTACATAGTATCAAGGCATTGGAGGGTGAGCACCACATCCTCCAGCCATCTTTCCGTGTTAAGACCCACAGAAATAGGCCCTCTGGTCACCTCTGAGTTATTTCTCCTACTCCCCCAGATCTAGATGTGCTCTCTCTGCTACTTCTGGCCTCTCCTAGACACATAGGAATCATTTTGTAGCTCCCATGCCATACTAGAATTTAGGTGAATTCTGAGTATCTAAGGTTCATTCTGCCTATACATAATACTGTCACTTCTCTTCTGGAGCCTTCTCACCTACCCAGGACTCTACCCAGGAGAGGGCTAACAGACCCTCTGTTTTCAGATCCCACAAAGCTAGCTGCATTTTCCAGTGGCCCCACCCCCTTGGCCTGGGGCTAGGCTCAGAGAGCAGGGCACACAAACTTCTTAGGGATTCATTGGTGTTTCTTGTCTGACTATCTCCTATCTCCAGGGACAAAAATTTTGTCTTCATTGGACAGTCTGAGAATCTTCTCAGAGCCTGTACTTTTGAAGTTCAAAAGTCAGCAAAACAATTCCCTTTTCTCTGCTCTGTGTAACTACCTTCTTCTTCTAAGCCAGTGAACACAAACTTCAGTTGGTCAAAACATGGGAGAAGGGTCAAGGAATAAGAGGAAATATGAGAAGGAAGCAATTATTTAGCATTTCCAAACCATCATAATGTGCTCACACACACACACACACACACACACACACACACACACACACAAATACACACAGTAAATAAAAAAATACCAGCCCAGTTGTTTCAGCCTCTCAGTGAAAATCTCCAGCCTTCTCTAATTTAGGAAATGGTAGATCAATCTACATAAGAACTCTCAAACCCTCTTTTTAATAAACTAGTCTAGGTAATGCCAACAATATATATAAATAGACCAAAGAGCCAAACTTTTAACATCTGGGCACCATATCAGGTGGCAGGCCCCCTGCTCATCCTCCCCAACCTGCTAAACTCTAAGAAATCTTTCCTGGTTCTCCCCTTCTCCCCCCACAAAAAACAAAAAAAATGTCTCCAGTCCCTCTTTAGGGTCCCTCACTGTATCCTATTGCATTAAGTCATTTAAGTTAGGCTGCAAGTTATAGCAAACTCAAAAGAACAGAGGCTTAAACAAAAATATATTTACTCCTCTCTCATGTAAATGAAATTAGAAGGCAAGACACTCAAAGCTGGAAGCTGGCCTCACTATTACCAAGGATCTAGGTTCAGCGGTAAATCTGCTCTGCTGCCACACTGTTCTGTCCTCACGTGACTTTCACCTCAGGTCCAAGCTGGCTGTTCCAGCTCCAGCTCCCACATTCCAGATAGCAGAAAAAGAAAAGGAGGCAATAAAGGAATGTCCCTTTACCTCCAGGAAACATCCAGACATCACACACAGAACTTATTATCTCCCATTGGCTGTAACTTAATTGCAAGGACACACCAACCAGTAAATGGAGTTTGTGAAAGAGTATTTTAGCTGAAGGGCAATGTCCCCAACAAAGACTTGAGGTTCTTTCTTTTTTTTTTTTTTTTGTAAGAAAGAGGAATGGCTAGATACTAGAAGGCATCTAGCAGTTTCTTCCACTCCTTCTTGTGAAACAGTTACCACACTGGTTCACCTGTCTTCTCAAGCAGATAGCAAGTTCCTTGAAGAAAATAAATAAATAAAATAGTGTCTCATTCATATTTCTTTCCCACATTCTCGCCCAGGGCCTGACTGGAGTTACACTCGATAAATGTTTATTAGTAAAGGAGAATTCAAAGCACCTGCAATATACCAGGTATTTGATAGATGTAGTCTCTAGTTCTTAATTAAAATACAAAGCAAAACCCAATAAAATTATGTTTAAGAAGACCCTGTTTCCATTCTTATAAAAAATAAGAAACAGGTTCAGAAATATCAAGTTACTTACACAAGATCTCAGATCCTGTGAGTGGCAGTGGTTGGACTTAAAGAAAACATTGCCTGACTCCAAAGTTGTACTTTTTCTGCTATGTGGGCTCCCCTACCTGCTGCTTCTAGGGTTCCCCCCGCCCCTGTCACTAATGTGACAGTCAGGGAGGCAACACAAGTTTCTAAACCTCAGCTTAGTGACCTGTATCAGGGCCACTCCAGTGGACAAAATGACTAGTAAGAGCAATGCATCCTGAGCTCTTGAGGGGGAAAGGGAGAAGCATCTCTTTTATTCACCATGAAAACCCTTCTCTGTTTGATCTTGCATGTTACCAATACTCCAACCATTCCTTCACGCCAAGTCCTATGCCAAGGACCAGCTGATAAGACCATGTTCTGCCCTGCCTTGATGACTGCTTATTTCCTTTGCATGGAGTTTTGCTCATCCTAGTATCTTGAGATGAAGAGGGACCCAGTACCTGGACCACCAAGACTGATGCTTAGAGTCCATTCTTATCCAAGATTTCTGCCCCACTTGGAGAGACTCTGATTGCTATCCTTGGCTCTCACCATTGCTATGGTCACAAAAATATAGATCCTCCCGGCCTCCTACTCTCCATCTTGATAGTGCCTTAAAATAGCTCACTATCTAAAAATCTATTCCCTCAAATCCACTGATTTAGTATATTCTATTTCTAATAATATAACACAAATTATGTCCAAGCATATGTAACCACATAATTATATCTTTATAAACCCTCTAACCAAATACATTTTATATGCTTATTAATTAAACTAATACAACTCCCAATAAAATTTCATACCAATCTATATTACATATCACATCACACTTTTTTGCCTTTCTAACAGAGAAATTCTTGAATATATTTAGCATATGACTATACAACTAGAATTAGTCACAGATCAAGATTAGAATGTAAGATCTTTGGAGGAAAGGACTAACTGAATGTCTTCAATGTCTATATTCTCTGGTCCTCTCCTTGCCATGCAACATATCAACTATCACTTATTCCTGAGATCCATAAGGAATAGCAAAGTCTAGCATCAGTGAATCAGGGCCCAGCTCTAAATGTTCATTGGATGATATTCAGCAGCAAATTACAATATTATAAATATAAACAATGTTATAACCTTATGATCTAATATAATGCAGAGTGCTTTTCCTTCTGAAAACAATTTGACTTAGGAAAAGAAGGTTTTGTTCATGTGTAGGTCCTACGTTTTCTGACCAAGCCAGGTGGTAATGAATGACAGCTTAAGAACATTTTTCTTACCAGAATGGTGAACTGCCCACCCAAGGGTGGACATTTCTCATTTTCCCCAGGAAGTGTTCATGGGCGCCCTGCCATGTTCTGACCAAAACTTCGATTAGTGTCAGCAAGGGACAAATCCAAATACCACTGGCATCCCCTGGGCACAGAGTTGAGACACAAATCTCAAGGGCTTTCGAGTTCCTGAAATCTGGAATAGGTCTGGAAATCCTAAATTTTAAAAGAAGAATTTGAAACCATAAAAACAATTTCATTTTACCTAAATTCAAGAAATAGGTATTGAGTGCCTACTACGCACTCAAAACAATACTAGGTACCAGAAACACATAGATGGGAAGACACACTTCATACCCTCAATGGGTTTACAGACTACAGAGGGAGATAGAGCTACCCATAATTAGCATTAATGCATGTCATCCTGTGCCATGCATTCCAATAAAGGCATAAGAATAATAACAAGAACAAGAATACAAATACAAATACAAATACAAACACAAACACAAGAATGGCTAATATTTGCTTAATGCTTACTGTGAGCTCTAAAGGCATTCTCTCATATATTCCTCATGGCAACCTATAAGGTGCAAGTCAGGACTCTCCATTTTGCAAACAAGGAAATGCTATTGAGATGAACAGAACAACAAACTCTGCCTTCAGGCATTGAGAAAGGCTTCATGGAGGAAGTAACATTTGTTGGGATCATCAAATCTGGTTCCTGGTATAGCCCCCAGCAGGCAGCAATGGAACTTCATAATAAAGTCACTAATAGAAATTACATACTGGGGGATTTCTGATGCAATTGCTAATGGGGAAACTGCTTCTACTAGATGACTAAATATGTTGTTCTGGGTCATTAAAATTGTATTATGCATATGCTGAGGTTGGGATTAGCTAAAACATTATAGAGGGCTGCTAATCTGATCACTAGACCATGTTCAGTAAATTTGTTCAGGGATGAGCCAAAGTTAAAAGTATAAAATCCAGCTGTAAATAAGGAAATAATTGGACTGCCTGCATCAGTTGATGGGAGTCTGTGGCCAGCTGGAAGCTTTTTAAAAATTTATTTTTCATGAAATATTTCATACATTCAAAAAGTATGTCTAGTGAATAGCTAAGGTATAAAGAATGATTAAGTGAGCATCCGTATGCCCAAGCCAGCCTAAGAAATAGCAAATTACTAATTCTGGCAAAGCCCCTGATATCCTTCCCCATTAGTTTTTCTTATTTCCTCCCTCCCCACCAACAATTACGGCTTTTTAAGATAGTTTTATTCCATATGCAGGTAATCCAGAAATATATGCTACTCATTTTTGTACTTTTGAAATTTATTAAGTAGAATCCCACTCTGTGTGTCCTTTCGTGATTTACTTTCTTTACTCCATATAATGATTTTGGTTCTCATCATGTTGAAGCATGAAGCTGCATTCAATCATCTTCACTTCTACATGGTGTACAAATTATTGATCCATTCTCCTGTCCGTGGACATTTGAATAGACATTTGTGTAAACACAGTATGAATATTTTTATACCTTATGCACATGAGCAAGCTTTTCTCTATATACGTATACCCCTAAGAATGAAATTTCTAGTTATGGGGTATGTTTTGTTCAAGTTTTAAGAAGAATGTCAGGGCGCCTAGGTGGCTCCGATGGTTAAGCATCTGCCTTCGGCTCAGGCCATGATCTCCAGGTCCTGGGATCGAGCCTCACGTCAGGCTCCCGGCTCAGTGAGGAGTCTGCCTCTCCCTCTCCCTCTGCCTCTCCCCCCTGCTCATGCTCTCTCTCTGTATCAAATAAATAATAATAAAAAAAAAGAATGTCAAATAATGTTCCAAAGTGGTTGTACTGATTTACACTCTCACATTCTCATCAGGTCTAATATGGTCCAACTTTGTCAGTCTAATGGGTGTAAGAAAGAAATTCGGTGTAGGTTTAATTTGGGTTTCTCTGGTTACTAATCAGGTGAAATATTTTCATATATTTACTAGCATCAGGGGTACTTGTTCTGTAGAATGTCTTTTTCATGTCTTTTGCCCATTTTCTTTTAGGTTTTTTTTTTATCTGCCTACTGATATACATAAAATGTTGTGTTAATATAACCAAATTTATTTCCTTTCTTTTATAGCTTCTATCTTGTGTGAACTGTTTAAACATACTTCCCTGAGGTAAAGATTTTATCCTATATTCTCTTTTAGAAGCTTTAAACTTTTTTTCACTTTTAAACTTTTAATTCACCTGAACTAGATTTGTTTAGAATACGCAGCAGAGACCAAATCTGACTTGTTTCCACAGGGATAACGAATTGTCCCAACACCATTTCTCTGTATAGTCCCATCTTCCCCCTGAGTCTGCGATGTGAACTCTGTAAAGTCAGGCTTCTATATGGGGCGGCTCTATTCTAGGCTCTTCATTCCGTTTAGGTGATCTTTGTGTAGCCATCCACCAAACTAACAGAAAGCTTGACAACAAATCCTTACAGCTGGTAGGTCAGTTCTCTTACATTTTTTTTTTCAAGCTGTTCTTGGCTGTTTGTTTGCCCTTTCCTCTTTCATATACACTTAGATGCTATCTACCAAGTTTCATCAAGAATTCAATTGCTATTTTAACCGATCAATTATGGAAAACCTGATCACCTTATCTAGAAACATGTCGTGTCTCCATTTATTTAGGTCTTCTTTAATGTCTTTCAATAAATCGTGTGCTTTTCCACATAAAAAGCTGACGTCTTTTGTTACATTTTTTCCTTGGTATCATATTTTTAAATGTATTTTACAGAAATTAAACAATACTTTATAACTATTGGTTGCTATTGTGTGGCTATGCAGTTGATCTTATATCTAGCAATCTTGTTAAACTCTCATGATGTGTGTATGTGTATACATGTGTACTCTACTTGGACAACTTCCATGTCATCTCTGAATAATTAGTTTTGCTTATTTCTTTCCAATCGTGGCAACTTTTATTTCTTTTTCTTACCTTACTTCAATGGCTAGAGCCTCCAGTACAATGTTGAATAAAAGTTACAACACTTGGCTTCAAAAAAATGGGATAAATCAATAGCCTTCCTGCACAGGAGCCATGCTAACCTACTTGGACTCACTCCATTGTTAGTGTATGAGCTGCCAGATGGAGACACAGCTAAGGTCTGCTCTCCCGGGTGGTGGGTGGCCCCTCCTGGGTGGACATGCAGGGACCCCAGGAGATGATTGCTTTGGCAGCTCTGCTTTCCAAGGAGGTACTGTTTCCAAGGCAATGAGTTCCAGTTCCTGGACTGGAATTAGCCGTTGGACCATATCTCCCTCTAGCCCCCCTCCTTGAATAAAATCTTCATCCCATAAGCAGCCATGGCATTTGTCTGTGTTTTCTCACTTCAACTACCTTGAGAAGTGAAGCATCACTTCTGCCACAAGGTGAGGAGTAGGAGGTCCCAGGCAAACAGCCTGTCAATCCTCCCGAGGATCAAATTTGCATTAGGTATTAATATATCTGATTATCTTGCTAGCCCCAGATGTGTCACCTTTATTACCTAAGTAACCAAGTGAATGCGCTTGGGCCTTTCAGCATGCAGTCTCTTGCCTTTCCTTCTAAATCCCTATTAGACAAATTGGAATTTCAGCAGCCAGGGACAGATTTGGGTCCACGCTACTTTTTCCTGGCTTATTAGAGTGAAATTGAGCATTGCAGTTTAAACTCCAGTCGGTATATAATTTATTGCATACACGGGGACGCTGAGAGTGAAGAGGGTGCTAAGTAGAGAAGATGCCTGAATGCAGGCATAACACGGGCTCTCCTAAAAAACCCAGACTAGCCACCCACCGCAGCTCTCCTCCTTTCATAAACGCCATTCCTTTCCGCAGCTCCTCTCCCCGACAACGGGTCCTCCTGTCAGGTGTTGTCCTTCATTCACACGTCTCTGGGTTCTACCTTGTGAGGGATCCACCCAGCCACCAACCAACCTGCCAGGCCACAGCAAGCTGGGAAGCTGCCATGAGGTACAGATTAAGTACCCATTGAAAATGATTTGAAAGAAACTCCGACTGACTCGAATGTTGTGCTCCAATCCTTTGTAGTGTTGCAGATAAGGCTCTAATCTTCTCATCTATACTTCTCTTTCCAAATTACATTACCCAAATGTCCTGTTACAGTGGATGGCATACATTACTTAACACATACATACACACATATACCATAAATGATGTATTTGTCCTTCATTGGGGAAATTTGCTGTAAACAGCACCACATCAAGTTGCTCTTGGGGATGTGTTTTGTGCTTTATTGGTGACACTCAGAGGAAAGCATTTCAGTTATTTTTCAAAAAGCATTTAAATGGGCTTCTAGCTTATTCTGCCAGCCTGACAGGACTGCTGGGCATCTGTCTCCAAACGCCTCTGCCACAAGCCAACATCATTCTACACCAGAGTTATCACTTATTAATTGCATTTTAATTGGTTTCAACTATTACCAGCTAACAGAAAGAGATGACCATCAAGTGCAGTAGGTATGAACTTGAAAGAGAATGGAGTAGGAAGTACTCCAATTGAAGAACTGGCTCATCTGAAACAGATAATGTAAGCTCCACAAACCACATTTCCAGATACTTCAGATAGTCTCCTAATGGTCTTCAGTTTTAGATTTGCATAAGCAATTTCAAAATGTATCTATAAAGAAAGATGGATCTAAAGAGCTGGATTCAAGACCACCAAGTCTAGGGCGCCTGGGTGGCTCAGTTGGTTAAGCGACTGCCTTCGGCTCAGGTCATGATCCTGGAGTCCCAGGATCGAGTCCCGCATCGGGCTCCCTGCTTGGCAGAGAGTCTGCTTCTCCCTCTGACCCTCCCCCCTCTCATGTGCTCTCTCTCTCATTCTCTCTCTCTCTCTCAAATAAATAAATAAAATCTTAAAAAAAAAAAAAAAAGACCACCAAGTCTAGCCTTGCCGGTACATGGAGAAGGAAAAACTCATAAAAGAACAAATGACAAAAATAATGAACATTTATTGAGTTCCTACCATATGCCAAGTTCTTATCTTCTCAAGAGCTAAACAGTTATTATTTCATTTAAGTTTTGTGCCCCTACGATGTAGGTACAATTGTTATCTCCATTTTACAGATGAGAAAACTGAGGAACTTGCTTGAGGTCCCAATCATACAGTGATAGAACTGGGATTTGATTCCAGAGAGGTGCCCTTATACCCCAGTATACAGTACGTCTTGCTGTATGTATGTGTTAAGTGCCAAACTTTCGAAGCTGGCCTTCAGAATCTCTTGCCACCTTTTCCTGCAGATTCACTTGGCATGCCTAAGACATGATTTTACCCATGCCCCAGGACTATAGTAACATACGAACTTATTTACTCATCCACACATCGATTCATCCACCAAAAATACATACTGCTACAGTTATTCAAAGAAGGGAGTCTCACTTTCAGACTGTGATAATAAAGGAGATTTCACAGGTGAGGCTACAGTTGACCTATTTCTTCTAAAAGTGAGAACAGTAATCTTTCCAAGTTAGAAGAAATAGAATGTGACACGAGGCAAGGTTTGGAAAGCATAAGGATTGCTTAGGAAATATGGTGGTCCAATGTGGACACAGCATAACACACTGTGATAGGAAATTCATTTGGGAAGTTGGGCTGGGCCAGTTCATAGAAGTTATCAGATTAATCCAGGCAGCCACACACATCTCAGAAAGAGGGATAGTTCCATGAAGTCAGGAACCATGACATTCATCTTAGTGACCCCCCTCTCCTATACAAGGCATTGCGTGGTGTCTAGCTCATTATAGACACTTATAAATATGCTAAACCTATAAAGGACTGAAGTGTCAGTTTTCCCAAAGCAATATGCCTTTTTAAAAAACATAGATCAAAACCTTAAATGAAAGAAAGTGCATTCGAGTGGTGTAGTGGGGCTCACAAAGATGATAGAAAAGAATTTTAGGAGCTGGCAGCATCTCGCCAGAATTCCTAAAATTGCATGAACTAATAATAACTAACATTTTTTGTGCTTATGTTATGTGCCAGCCAGTGTGTTCAGTGTTACATTTAGCATCTCATTCAACCTCGACAAACCTTATGAATATAATAAACTAATATACCCAGTGTCCTTTTGGGGATATTAGGAGCCGTTAGTAATCTCTGTCACATTAAACTAAAATTAGTGCGTAACCAGAAATTATAGAAGCCTCTAATTCAGGATTATCCCAAGTCTGACCACTCTTCAAGGCTTGGCAACACTGGAAACCTTCTGCATGAGCATACACATAGTTAACATCCGCACTATTTAGGGGAACAAATAGAATATCATTAGTGTTGTCTTGAATTATCAGGGTTTTCGACAAATGCTATGCTTGCTTTTGAATTACTATACTTTATTAGCTTCATTATTTTTACTTCAATTTTTGTGAGTTAATAATTTTAAAATTAGTAATGACTTTTCTGGGGGGCCTATAATTTTTCAGGAACTAACATGGAAGAGCTTGAGTATAGTGTTCATTATTCTGTTCTCCAATTTTTTTTTTTACCATAGAGTATTTTTTTTACACTAGAAAGTGGGAATGGGTAAGATAAATGAATCAAAGAGTCTTTGGTCCACCTAAGCAGGTATCTAAAAACAAAAACAAAAAAAACTTACCTAAAAGAAGAAAGCTAAGTAAATATTGTCCACCATTCCCCCCTTTTCTCAGAGCTGACATCTCTAATCAGTTATAAGATGCAGATTCAGAATCCTTCTTAACCTTGTATTCCAGAAAGCATGTGGGCAAAGGAGTCGAATCTTATTTGCAATCTGGAGTATCCTCTAATCTTAGATTAGAAAAAAAAATCTGCAACATAATTACTGGTTTAAGTCATTGTTTTGGCGGGCACATTTAGGACTATCTGACACAATCAACATCTTCACTCACATAGCCATTTTAGGCATCAGGCTAAGGCTTTAGACATTGTCTCCTTTAGTTCTCACAATAACCAAAAGAGGCAAGGACAACTAATCCCTACTTTGCAAGAGTTTCAAGTCTCAGAAGTGAATCATATTTCCAAGCTACTGACTTGATAATCCCCAGATCCTAACAGCTAATGGAATCTCAGTCCTTGGACAGAGGAAGGAGTCCCTAGAAGAATATTCTAGAAAATTTTCCAATAGCAAATATGTAAGTGATCCAGAAGAAATGTGAATGCAAGTGCAATCAACAAAATATATTCATAAAGGATAAGGAGGCTGTGTAGTGGAAGTTTTTCAAGACAGACAAGGTTAGAGCTGAAATTAAGCCTCTAGATACAATATAGATTAAGAACAGAAATATTCTGCAGGAGTGTGCATTATGTCAGAGAACGGGACAGGTACTTTCATCAGACTTAATTGCCACCATTGGGAGGTTAGTGTTATTAGCCCCTTCTACAAAGAAGAAAAATAATAATCAGCAAAATTAAGTTCCTTTCAAAAGTCTCACCACTAGGGATTCAAAACAAACCCGCGTTGCCTGAATCCAAAGCCCGCATTTAGGACTGGCCAAGGTCTGTGGCAGACTCAAGAACCTAATGTAAGCAATGCTTAGGGTTAAGTACTGAGGAAGAAAACAGTGTTATCCACACATTTGAACACTGTCTTATCCAATAGCTTTTTATTTTAAGCAAACATGTCTTCTCTCTAGTAGGGCAAACTCTTATCCTTTCTCACCCAAAGTACAGGTGCCATTTACTGCATTGTATTGTCATCAGACAAATCATGTTAGGGATTATTTCTGCTCAAGACTTGCCAGGGAAAATGCAGCAGGAAATGTCACCTTTCCATTTCTCATCTTAAAAATGACAACTTTAAATAAGAACCGAAATTCATGCAGGTAAACCCATCTGTGCTGAGCACAAAAGTACACAGTCTTCAGGTTGAATTATGTCAGCATTTAAGCTTTTTGAGTCAGATGGCCAGCTTTGCCAAATTATTAATGTGTTGGGTATTTTTATTTTCTCTTAGAAAGAGACAATTTAAGAAGGAAGTTCTCACTCTTGCCTCCTTAGAATCTTACATTTAAATCTAGGGTTTCTCAATGGCTCAGATTTTCCTGGCATTTTGAAAGCAGTCTGAGTTAGAGACTGTACCTTTTTTCCTTCTTGTGCTTCATTGAAAACATACTTTCCTATTAATCCACTAATCATTGGGCAGCTCCCAAAATCAACTATGCTTTTTTATCTTCCCCATCCCCCTAGGATAATAACATTGGCTAAACTTCATTGAAATCTCACTTTGTTGATGTGACACTGCAGGGAAGTAGAAGACCACTATGAGTGTCAGGATTGGGAATCTGTTAATTTTCTGATGGTTCATTTTGCCTAATTAAAAGAAATTGAGGACAGATATCATTCTCTTCATAAAGTATTTCTCTAAATGGAGTACAACTTATACACCAATAAAATGTTTGTAAATTTCTCCTTTAGCAAGCAAATGAAAAATATAATTAATTTTATATGTATTTAAAGACTATATTGCTGGATTTTTATTCTAGTTTGATAGTTAAAATAATAAAGACCAGCTTTTCAGAGTTATTCGTCAAGACTTCCATTTTATGTCATGCATAATAAGGCTTAAAATTAGGAGCTTAAATGTAAAAACTAGACTCAAACATAATTACCCAACTTCTTATCCCCTAAATAAATACATTAGTTAATTTTTTTTCTTGTCACGAGGAATAATACATGCTTTTTGGAAAAGTTTTGCTAAAAACAAAATAAAAAATAAAATTCACCCATAGTCTACCATCCAGAATTAAGCTCTGCTAATATTTTAATGTAGATATTCCTGTCTTTCATCTTTTCATATGAATTAAAATATAATGTATTCATTGGACGTGGGCAAAGGAAACCTAATGAAAGAAATTAATGCAAAAGGTGGAGATTTACAATAAGGATAGTAGGATGTCTCCCTGAATTCATAAGAAGGTCTTAGAAACAAACACACTGCAGGGAATTAGGAAAATCTGTTCTCTCCATCCTTCATCTCTGTTTCCTCATCCTATGGCAGAAAATGGCAAGGACCAACATCCTGTGATTTTTAAATCTTCTCTATTCAAGTGAGCATCCAGACTGAGACTGGACATTCTGGATCATAATCCCAAATCTCCCTGGGAAGAGAATAAGAATTCTTTAAAGAATCCATCCTGATTCAATCAGCCATGGACGGGGCATGCTTACATTCCATAAACATGGCTGCCTTCAACCTATCAGCATGTTTGAGATGAAGAAGGGCAGTAACCAGAAGAGAGGAATCACGTAAGCTGGCAAGACAGCCACAGATGTCCACTAGGAGTAGTTTTAATAGTTTTATTTTGCAAAAGTGCAAATAAACCATACATACTGTTTTATAACTCCTCCTCCTCACTTGATGCCTGTTGGCTAACGTTCAAATGGGCTTCCTTTATTCCCTCTTTATTTTGGTTATCAATTAAACTTTCTCTGCATGTTTATTTCCCTGATACAGCACTTCTCAATCTCTCACATTATGGCACACACACATGGAAAATAATACTTTTGCTGCATAGTCAATAAACTGGAGGCAATATAAGGGGATCTATAGGACTTGGAGCAAAATATATTTTCTTTATATTATGAAATTACGATTAAAAAGTAAAATAGGAAAAAAGTAAAATCGAGGAATATATTGAATATTAGATATGTATAAAGCTTCCAAATAAAATACTCTCAAGGTGTTTAATAAAAACTTGAACGTGCATCCACTCTTTTATTTATATCAGATTTTATGCTTGAAATAACTACACAAAATCCCTGATAAAGAATCTGTCATGGTGGAGCACCGGGGTGGCTCAGTCATTAAGTGTCTGCCTTCGGCTCAGGTCATGATCCCAGGGTCCTGGGATTCAGTCCCACATCGGGCTCCCTGCTCAGCAGGAAGTCTGCTTCTCCCTCTCCCACTCCCCCTGCTTGTCTTCCCTCTCTCACTGTGTCTCTGTCAAATAAATAAATAAAATCTTAAAAAAAAAAAAAAGAATCTGTCATGGTGATATTTTCAAGTTCTTTATAGGCACCATCAATGAGAAATTTTGTTTGCACAAGTTGGTGATAAAAAAAATTAAGGTATTTTTACAATTATGCAAGAACGTACACATTTAAATTATATTTAAAGAAACTAACAGCTCTTCCTTTTTCTTTTTTGTGTTAATGTAACATTCAAATGTATTGTGATGATATGAATGGATTTTGAGTCCATTGAATTTTTTTCATATTATTTCAAAATTATATATATATATATATATATATATACACACACATATATATCATAGATGTATATATGGCAATGTTCTAATTTTCAGGATGAGCATATAATCTTGGAGAGGTCATCCTGAAGATAGTTAAGTTGCCACTAGAAAGGCACTCCACCACAAATGGACAGAAGCTTCAGATATGCATGAAAACAGGAAGCCAGGAAGCCTCCACACTGGACCAACCTCAGCTGTAGTTACCACAATATCCCCCCAACATTATCTTGTTAACCCCAGCTGCCGAAAGGGATATCCAGGTACGACAAGTACCTCCTTGCCCTTGCTCTGCACTGCGTAGTGAGCAGAATGCAAATGAGAGATGACACCCTGCCAGCCTGTGGGAGCTCGGGAGCACACCATCTGACCATGCCACCCTTCAGGGAGTTCTGGATGAGGCTGCTCCAAGTCCAGCCTTAGCCCCAGGCCTGCCCAGCCACGCACAGTCAGAGATCATTATCTCTTGGCTCGTCTGTAACCCATCCCATCCATAGCACCTTGGCGAAAGTTGTGCTCGAATGACATGGAAGTGTTATTCGCCTTATTCTACTAGTGCTGTGGTTTTCCAGTTCTGTTCTGTGAGCTGCAGTGTTTTGTTGCATGGCCTCAGGCCCCCTTGTGGGTGAAAGTGCAGCCCGGGGCTTAGAGCTTTGAGTTTTGGGCTCTGCCTCCACCACAGTAGTCTTCACCGGTACCTCTGTCATACGCAGGGGTGTGGGTAGGGGTGTGGGGAGAGGGGAGGATTTCAACTGCTAAAAACAAAGAGGGTTTCACCTACAATTTCGGTGCCCATCTTTAGAATGTTTGAAAAACATACATGAAGATTATATATATTTCTATCAACATCACGCATGTAACAGTATAAAATGCAACCTCTCATACAATGTGCAATTCTGCCCTGCTCTTTGCCACTCAGTCTTTGTTAAAATAATCCAGGGTTTTAGATCTCAATCTTTTTAATACACTTTGACATTACATATCTTCTCTTTCCCTTTATTTTTGACATTTGCAGTAACTTTCCTAACTATATTAGCAACAGTAATCTAAATTTAATGCTATTTCATTGGTTCCATCTTCCACTACATTTTCTTTTATAAATCTTCCTGATTTCTAAATGTTTTATTGTGATTAATTTCTTGGTTCACTGGAGCACTTATTCAGTTTTTTTTGTTTTGTTTTGTTTTGTTTTGTTTTGCAGGAAAGGTACACAGAGAATATGCTTTCTCAAGTCTTGCACTTTAGAGATTGTTTTCCTCTATCTTCCCATATGAAGACTAATGGGGCTGTGGCTAGAATTCTGGAAACGCAATATTTTGCCCCTTGAGATTCTGTGGACAATGTCCATTGTTTTCTGCCCGTGTCCATTTTTAAGAGAATTCTGATGTCAATTCTTTTCCTTTGTAATGGATCTGTTTCATTGCACTGAGAAATCATTAAATTAAAAAACTTTGCCCTGATATATCTAGTCATTCTAATTATTTCAACTCTAAGATTTAGGTTTTTTTCTCCACTTAAAAAATTTTTCTTTGACTATCTCTTTGATTGTTACTTCCCTCCACCAATTGTATCCTCTCCTAAAAGCATTTCAATTAAACGACATCAGCTCACCTAGATCATGTCGCGTGTCTCTTCTCTCATCGTTTTTATTCTTTTACCCCTCTCCCTTAGTATCTTGAGCCAATTTATCAAGTTTACTACTCATTCGTTAATCCCGTTTCCTTCTGTGGTCAATTCACTGTCTGCTTCCTCCACCGCGTGAATTCAGAGTTGATGTTTTTCATCTCCAAGAAATAGTTTTTTGCTTTTTTTTTTACTTTCAGACTCTTTCCTTTTCAGGACTGCCTGCTTTTTCATCACAAATGATCCTTCCTCCCGTAATTGCCCTGGTTCATTAGCATGCCCACTGTCTTTGAGCTGCTGTTCCTTCTTCCCACACCTCCAGCAAGTATCCTCTGTTTGTCCAGCATTGAGAGGTCAGGCAGATTCTGCCACGGAGAATATAGGTCCCTCATCAAATATTTCAGGCTCAAATAGAAAAGAAGAGCATTTAGATTAAATGCAGTTCTACTTGGCGAGTTGAGGAGTCTGGCTGGCCCCCAGGGAAACTGGAGGAAGCTGCAGCCCCAGGTTCGTCACTCCCAGGAGCCTCATCCCTGCGCTGGTGGTTCTCTACCATGTGTTTCATGGCAGCCAGGAAGTCCACTGGGGCTCTGGCATCCCTTCTTTAACCAGCACAATGACCTTTATTAGACCTGCAAGACGTATCATCTGATCCAATTACAAACTGAGTGAGTACTGTGAGGACACTGGTTTCCTCATCTCGAAGCGGAGCTGATTACTCACCTCCTGGCGGTGTTGTAAGGGTTGGATGAAGATCTATCTCTCTCTTTCTCTCTCTCTCTCTCTCTCTCTCTCTCACACACACACACACACACTCTCACCTGTCACGTCACCTACCCCTGCTGGGTAAGTCAGAGATTGTTGTAGACTTCATCTCCTTCTCTCTATCCACACATGGGATCTTCCTCCCCACCCAGCAGTTTCCAACCTGGACAGCCCTTCCCTCTGTCTGGACTCACCATCTTTTCCAATTATGTTAATTTGCTCTTTTCAGTGGGAGTTCAGAAGAAGAAGTAAGTTTTTACCCCAATCCCAAAGTACCTGGCACAGAGTCAGTTCTTAATTAAGGTTTGTTGAATGAAAGATTATCCGAAGCATCAACTCTCCTCTCAGTTCTAGAACTTTGCTGTTTATAAGTGTGAAGTAAGTGACCTAATGTCACCTCTAGAATGTCAAGGCCTACTAAAAACAGTTTTATCACAGTTGGCAGCAGCTGACACCAATCAAAGTCCAATTAGTCAATGAGAATGTCAGAGAATGATCTTAGACTCCTTTAGGGCTGGGAGTTGGAAAAGCAATCGGTCAGTTGTATTAGACAAGAGGCTTGGAAATTTACTGAAGAGTTTTTAAAAGAGTGGGAACAACTAAATGAACATATCCTAATCAAAGTTAGACTGAGCAGCTAAAATCTGTTCAAAGGCTTTGAGAGCTTCGACACTGAGCTAATTTTAATCACCATCTTTAGATAAGAGAGAAATAAGCAGGTCACTTTGGTACATTTAGAAATTCTATGTGAGGTTTGAGACTGAAAGCAAAGAGGTAGAATACTGAGTCTAAACCTTTCCCTCTCACACCAAGATTGTAGAGGCCCAAATAGCTCTCTACATTGTGATGCCAGTAGCCTTTTGCAGTTTCTGGAATAAGTTCAAAAGAATATTGAATTTGGAAAATAGAATGGAATTCATTTTAGAGCAACCAAATTAATCCTTCTTTAATGAATAAAAACATCGTACTTCCAAGATAAAAACAAATCTCAAAATGGCAAGAGTTGAACTATATAAACAAGCTAAGAGGATTTGAAGTACAAGAAAATAAAAATAAAAATTCAGACCATCATGAGGTTCCATCCCAGTGGATTTGGTTATATGTGGTACAAAGAGAAATTGGTCAGATAAGTTCAAACCCATGGTTGTCCGTGACGATTTGCCAAGCAATGCCCAAGTAGAGGCTGCATCCTAAAGAAAATGAAGCTACCCCACCCCACCCTAAATGAGAGCATTAAACTCTTTTACGGTAAGCCACTAAGATTTGGGGATTTATTTATTACTGCAGTATAGTCTAGCTATAATCAGTTAGCTTTCATTAAGTTATGCTGTGAAAACAAACAACCTCAAAATATCAGCAGCTTAGAACACTACCTAATCATATTCTAACATTAGATGTGGTTATAGATGGGCTGTGTCTCTGATTTATGTGTCTTCTTCATTCAGGGTGAAGAAGAAGACCCTATCTCACGGCAGAGCAAGAAAGCTGGTGGAACCACACGATGGCTTTTAAACCTCCTGTTCAGAAGTAGCACACAACATTTCTGTCCCCATTTCATTGCTCACAGCAAGTCACAGGGCTAAGCCTTACTACAGTGAAGTAGAGAACTATAATCCCTTCATAGGGAGGGGTAGCAAATAATTGGGAGCAATAATACAGTCTATTACATTACCTTACCCGGACTAATATACAGATTGGGAACAAAAGTAATGAGCTGTCACCAAATAACAAAGCAAAAACAAACCAAAAAACCCATAACATATGGCACTGAGGTGTTGAGAAAAGTGCTATCTGAAGTCAGGGAGATGGAGATCCATTCCATGTATTTGGGAAAACCATCTCCTGAGGTAACATGGGGAGCAGATAATGTGTTTACTAAACAGGCATCTTTAGAGGGAGAGGTAGGAAAACTGCAATTTAATTCTATATTTGTTAATTATTGGCTGTGTTTGGCAATATCGTAAAACAGTACTTCACGAAAAAACTGGGCAATTTCAAGCAGAAATGAAGTAGAGAGTCTTGAAATGTGGGATCTTGCAAGACTGAAAAAACTGACTGCTTCCAGACCCCACGTGGTAAAAGATGAGATGGAAAAAACAAACTCAACAGACAAATGAGCTAAACAGAAACATTGGTCTTTGGAGCAGAAGTGCCTACTCGCTCTGGTCCATCTATCTATCCAACTCTGGCCTGTTCGATGAAAGATAAACTTCTACCTTATTTGAGCTTGTACATTTTGGGTTCTCTTTGCACTAGCAGCTCAGCTTCTACCCTAACACACAACTGTAAAGTCACTTAGTACCACTGCGTCCAAGACTGTAGATTGATGCCTAGGAGGCTAGAACAATTGTCCAGACTTGTTTGACAATTGCATACCTTCTAACCTAACCTTGAGTGACTTCTTGTTCACTTAATCTTTATAATTACCAAAAGAGGGGATCCAACCTAATTTGTTTCCTTCCTATTATAAAGTGTTACTGTTGGGAAAATATCAAAGAATTCAAAGGCCTTCAGGCAATTATCATCTACATTGAATTTATGTTGAATTTAAAGACAAATGAAAATGCAATGTCAAATTTAGGTACCAACATTCTTCCCAATTTAGTTCAGTCCCTTAAATATTTATTGCAAACCAGAGAGATTGAGAGATGTCCAGTTTTCACACTCAAGAAAGTTACAATTGATTAAGAGAAATGTGTCAACATCCATAAAGTTGTGAGATGGTGCAATAAATCTTATTGCAGACAAAAGTAAGCAGGGTGCTGTGGGAGCACAGATGTGAGATGCCTAGCTCAGCTGGACACAAGGGCTCAGGGCAAGTTTTGCAGAAGAGGAGATGCCTTAGTAGAGCGTTCCAGTGAAGAAATTATCCTTGCACAGGGACAGGAAATAGTGGTGCAGGCAGAGAGAGCTTGGGTCGCCCACAGCTATGTGCCCTGCTAAAATTTGGTGGAGTTGCATTGGGGGGCTCTACAGCTACAGCAAGGAGAGAAAAAACACTGGGAGGCAGGTAATTGTCTCTTTCACAGACTGAAAATACAATAATGCACTGTCCTGCGCAGCCTTGCACTAAATCCAATTATCCAAGGTAATCGGGATGAGTCAATTCCTTTAAAAGCCCCATCAGTACATGTGTAGGCCCTCAACAAGTGCTCCTTAATTAAACTGGTGGCCAAAGGAGTGCTTCCTCTGTATATGTACAGTGACTACAAAGCACCTGTGAGTGTCCACGGGGGAGACAGGGGGAGGTCCAGAGATGATGTCTACGTAGAAATGAAAATCTCTTAAGTCCAGGTGAACTGGACTTACTCAGCAGAGAAAAGTCAAAATCACTCACTCTGAAGAGTAATGGACATTCCTCTCCCAGCACATTACTGTCGATTAAAAGCCAGTGGTGGCAGAGGTGATAGGGAAGGGGGCTTTGGCTCTGCATGAGCCGACGAGGCGGGGGGTGGGGGGGACACTATGAGAACAGGAAAAGGGGAGGGCAATGTTTCTTCTAGGTGAGGTTGTTTTCAGAAAAATAAGAGAAGCAATGTCCAGTTAAGACTGGTCTGTTTCCTTAGTGGATTATCTAAATAATTCAGCAACATATTTGCCTGCTTGATGCAGGGGATTCAGTTAAAAAAAGGTGCCAACCAGCGTTTTATGCAATATTTGTAAGAATTTGGAAATGAATTACTAAATTGGTTTGGATCTCAAGAGTAATTCAAATAAAAGTTAAAAAAAAAAACCAAAAACCCCGCAAGCCTTCCATCAGTATTTATGCATGTTAAGTGAAAACACACTCAAGTAAATGAAAACTAAGTTGGGGACCTAGTGTCATCAGCACAATCCCGCCTTAACAGCTCAGATTCTGAGGGAAAGACGCCTGTAACAGCTTACCCCTAGCATAGGCATCACATGGGCCCCTAGAATCTGCAATAAGCTACATTTTACTCACACTGTGCTGTTGACTGTTTTCGCCCTGTGCCCTCAAGTCTACAAAGGCCCTCCTCCCTGCACATCCCTTGGCTATATGTTTCTCTTTCCTCTGGATCCTCCGCACTGTGCCAGAATAATTGTTCCAAAACACAAATCTCAGCATGTCACTCCTCTACTTAGTTCCCTTCAGTGACTTCTCATAGCCCAGGACAGTGGCTCTTGGTGGCTTCTCACTGCAACACACAGGACAAACGTCATTCAGATGTAAGAACCCACCCATTGCTGACCAACCATCCTCCCCACATTTTGTAGAGAAGCAAAGCAAATACCATCACAAATATTTGTCAAGGAAACCTTGTGAAATTAGCTAAATATCTCATTTCATTAGAAAAAAGTAGCTGAAGACTGCCAATCTTTTTTTTTCTTTTTCTTTCTTTCTATTTTTTGTTGTTGTTGTTGTTGCCAATCTTTATTTTTAAGGAGAGTTTTTACTTCTTCCAGCAGAACCCCAAGGTTCTTCCTACTTGAAGGCCTTTGGATCCTCCCAGATATTCCCGTGGTTTGCTCTCACTTCTTCCAGCTTATGCTCTGTTGCCACCCCTTATGGAGAACTCTGATGACCCCCAGTCAATGCTATCTATCCTTTTCCACTCTTCATTGCATTTTCTTAATTTCTTCTTCACTGCACTTATCATTCCCTATGATTTTATAATGTATTTATTTGTTTTTCTTTTCTTTATTTTTCTCTCTTCACTAGGGGAATATAAGGTTTCTAAGGGCAAGGTCTTTCTTTATTACTGCTATCTTCCCAGTAACTACAAGAATGAACTATATACCCATTGAATGAATGAACATCAATGCCCTACTCAGTACCTCTTAAGGTAGAATTATTTTTTTTAATAAATCTCCTTTAATTTTTTTGACAGAGAGAGTGTGAGTGGGGGAGGGGCAGAGGGAGAGACAATCTTAAGCAGGCTCTACACCCACTGTGAGGCCCAACACAGGGCTCAATCTCAAGACCGTGAGATCATGACCTGAGCCGAAACCAAGAGTAGGACGCTTAACCAACAGAGCCACCCAG
The DNA here is from genome assembly GCF_004348235.1 of Phoca vitulina. Classification (NCBI taxonomy): domain Eukaryota; kingdom Metazoa; phylum Chordata; class Mammalia; order Carnivora; family Phocidae; genus Phoca; species Phoca vitulina. The sequence continues at coordinate 38,531,075 of NW_022589705.1, read as the reverse complement.
GCGCCCCAAGGGAGAATTACTTTTATACTCAATTTTTTTTTATTAAAGTACAACATATGGGGCACCTGGGTGGCACAGTCGGTTAAGCATTCTACTCCTGGTTTCGGCTCAGGTAACAATCTCACGGTAGTGAGAGTGAGCCCTGCATCGGGCTCTGCACTCAGTGTGGAGTCTACTTAAGACTCTTTCTCCCTCTCCCTCTGCCCCTCCCTGTTGTCCTCTCTCTCTCTGTCTCTCTCTCTCTAAAATAAATAAATGAATCTTTAAAGTACAACATACATTCATTCATAAGAGTACACTTACGTATCCTAAATATACAACATGTAAAGTTTCATAAACAGAACACATTTGTGTAACCAGCACCCAGATCCAAAAACATTAACCAACTCCTTCAAAGCCAAATCATGCTTCCTTTCAGACACTAACCCCTACCAAAAGTATTTATTATCTTGACTCCTACGGCATAAATTAGTTTTGTCTATTTTTGAACATTATTTAAATGGAATCATGAGTGTCTTCTTTTGTCTGACTTCTTTTACACAGTATGATCTTTGTGAGATTCACACATATTGTTGTGTGTGGCTGTAGTTTGTTCATTCCCATTGCCAGATGATTTTCTATTGTATTAACATACCATAATTTCTTTATCATCGTAGTGTGTTGTTGACGGCCATGTGGGCAGTTTCCAGCCAGGGGCTAGTACACGCAGTGCTGCTCTGGACATTCCAGGACATGTCTGTCCTGCACATAAACCCACACTTGCACTGAGTTTGTACTTAGAGTGCCAGGTCAAAGGGTTTGCTAGACATTTGTGTTTAATAGACACAACCAGTTTTCCCAAGTATTTGTACCAATCTACACTCTCACTAGTGGTGTAGGAGAGTTCTGCATTCTTTTGAGCTATTTGTAATTTCAATGATTCTATATTTTTTTCCTAAATATTTCTGGTTGTTTTTGATAGAGTCTTGTTTTTTGCTTTTTTTTTTTTCATTTCTTTGATTCTTCACACATAGGTATGTTCTATTCTATATCAGATAATCCAAATCGCTGCAGCTTTCTGAGTCCAAGTCTTCGAATGGTTGTTTCTGCTGATTTTCAAACATGGCGGCTTGTTTTCTCATATCTTTGGTAAGTTTTGCTTTTTGGGGTTTTTTTTTAATCATGAGATCATATTTGCCTAAATCTTGGGGAATTTAAGGAGCCTAAGTTTAAGATGGCTCTCTCCGTCTTCAAATTTGCAAAAGCTTCAGATGCCAGAACCAGTTTAATTTAATGTCTTGGCTTGATATTTGCCTGACCACAGAGGTAGTATAAATTTAAACCCTAGACACTACACAGGAGTAGATCTATGGTAACAAACTCTCAGGAGATACTTTTGTTTTTCTGCTTGGCAAGGATAGGCCAGTTTCACTGTCAATTTCTAGCCCCACTTTTCAGTGAGGTTGTGGTTCCTTACAGTGTCCCAGATGTATGTGAGATTGACCTGTTCCGCTGTCCACACTGCACAGGCCTGAGGCCTAGTATTCCTCATCTCTGTATGTGACACTAATCTTCAAAGCTCTGTTTTACTAGGAACTGCATTTCTCTCCCTTCTTGTGCCCAGGCCAGCCCAGCTTCCTGTGTATGCTTCCCACTCTGGTTTCAGTTCCAAATTACTGTGATTTTTATTTCTATTTTATTTATTATGTTTTGGGGGGTTATTGGCCTTTGAAAATTTCTCTCACTTTCTTGCATATTTAGTAATGTATTTAAAGCTTTTCTTTGTTGTTTGATTTTAATTTATCCACCACCTAGGTGTTTATCAGTGGAAGAGCTTTTCGAACAATGTCATCTGCCATTATCCCAAAAGCCTAAATCTATGCCTGATTTCTTAACTTAAAAAAGAAGCATTTCTGGGGCGCCTGGGTGGTTCAGCCAGTTAAGCGACTGCCTTCAGCTCAGGTCATGATCTCAGGGTCCTGGGATTGAGCCCCGCATTGGGCTCCTTGCTCAGTGGGGAGTCTGCTTCTCCTTCTCCCTCTGTCTGCTGCTCCCCTGCTTGTGTGCTCTCTCTCTCAGTCAAATAAATAAATAAAAATCTTTAAAAAAAAAAAAAAGGCATTTCTTCTTCTTCATGTTCCCTCTCCTCTCCTTCTTTCCCTTTCCCTTGGAGAAGCAGCATGAATCGGGTTCTAGAGGCTTGGGACTAAAAGGCAGCAGGGCCAAGGAGGTGACTGCAGGTTGGGGGGTCAAGGAGGCAGTGATATGGAGGAGGTGACAATGGAACCAAGAAGGCAGCAACAAGGCCAAGGAGGCAGCAATGAGGTTCAGGGCCAAAGAGACAGCATGACCTAAACATTGGTAACCTGCAGCAGGATTGAAAAAACCCATATACTCAAAATAATGGAAACCAAATTTTTCAATGTCAGAAAAAGGACTAAAATTATAGAATTGGGAAAGACTAGAAAGATCTCTATGCTGCCGGATTGGAATTGGAAGTATCAGCGTGAATTCATGGGTTTTAATAGGTATATAAATAAATATCAATGTACATGTATATATACATATATAATTTATAAAAGATATGTTTATATCTTAGTTCTGTCCACTTAACAAGTATAAATAAGCACAACATACACCAAAATCTTGGTTTCTAAATACCATTCTACATTAGCAGGACCCAAGTTTCCTTTAGAAAATAACTAATTCCAAGGGTGAGTCAAGGAAAATATAAGCCAAACCTGGAATACCTTATTTGACCAGAATTTAAGGAGTGCTCAAAGAATGACAAAGATATGTCAAAGCAACAGAGAGGCCAGCTAGAAGAGGCTTCTACTGGTTAAATCCCAGACATTATAAGCATCAAAATACTCATTAAAATCTGTTATTGAATAAAATAAAATCCCTGAGTCCACACCAAAATATATGAATGAATGGAGAAGAAGAATAAGTTCTCCCTAATAGTAGAAATCCAACTAATAAAGATAGATGAATGATGGAAATAGAAAACACCTGCTGGCAATGAATATACTGGCAATTGACTTAGGCAGAGTTGTCTTGAAAGGCTGGTGGGTGACGATTTGATGAGGAACAAGATAAATACTTGCCAATTACCCAAGGAAAAAGGGTAACTTTGCAGTAGAGAAACCTGGAAGCCGCCATCATGACCAAATGGCTAATGAGTCAGTTCAACAATGTGTGCTTTCTGATGTGATAAGCCACCAAGAGCACAGCTTTATTCCTACAAAGAATGCATGTTCGAGCCTGGTCATGAGGAAACACTAAGTGGATCCAGACCATGGGGCATGCTAACACTGCATTGTCTGGTATGACAGCCACTTGGCCAGATGTGGCTATGGAGCCCTTGGAATGTGACTAGTCCTAATTGAGATATCCAGTACATACACCGGATTGCAAACACTTTGTATGAAAAAAAGAATGTAAATATATAATTTTTATGCTGATTACATTTTTAAATGATAACATTTTGAATACAATGGATTAAATAAGTATATTATTACTATTAATTTCACCTGATAATTTTTACTTTTTCTTATGTGGCTACTAGAAAAGTATAAAACATATGCATGGTTCAGGGACACCTGGCTGGCTCAGTTTGTAGAGCATGCATCTTTTCTTTTTTTTTTTTTTAAGATTTTGTTTATTTATTTATTTATTTAGAGAGAGCGTGCAGGAGCAAGCAGGGGGAGGAGCAGAGGGAGACGGAGAGAGAAGATATCAAGCGGACTCCATGATGAGCATGGAGCCCAACTCAGGGCTTAATCTCATGACCCTGAGATCATGACCGGAGCCAAAACCAAGAGTCAGAAGCTTAACTGACTGAGCCACCCAGGTGCCCCAAGCATGCATCTCTTGATATCAGGATTTTGAGTTTTGCCCTACATTGGCATAGAGTTTACTTTAAAAAAAAAATACATATGTATATATATATACATGGTTCATGTATTGAGCAATTGCTGTCCTATAGAATGAAAGGCCTGCACTGTCTAAAACTATCATGGATGAAGAACTATTCCAAATTGAAGGAGACTTAAAAAGACAGGACAATTAAGTACACAGTCTGGGTCCATCCAGTTTCCTTAAGACCAGACTCAGACATGCATCCTTTGTAAGAATACCACAGAAATATATAAATATATATATTTATATAGAGGAGACTGAGTAAATGTGGTAAAATATTAACAACTGGGAGGTCTGAGTGAAGGAAATACAGGAACTTTTTTGTTCTCTTCTATTAACTTTTGTGTTAATTTTGAATTTTTTAGAAATAAATAATAAATATGCTCATGGGTAAAAAGAAGAAGTAACGATAGAACTACAACTCCCAAACACTGCATCAATGCATCACCTCTATAATCATCAATGTCATGTCAGGACCGTGGCTCACGGTGCTCTGTGACTGAGACAATACATGATGACTTGTATACAATTCTTGAGCAGCAGTGAAAATTCCACTCTGTTCTCTCCCATTCAAGAAAACAAATAACAAAAGCAAGTAGACAAGATTGATTTATAGAGAGGACAGCCTTAAATCTACTCTAATTTATAAAAGAAGCAATGTACCTATAAATCTTGACATTTCAACTGATATCAATATCAAATTGCACATGATAGGTGAGTGCGTTAACCACTCTACAGGTGAGAACTGTTGGCTTAGACCAGTTGTTCCCTGCCATTTCAATGGTAAGACTTCTCATATTTTAAATTTTTTCACAGAATATCACATAATAGTCATTCCATGGATGTTCATTTAATCTACAGATGAGGTTTGGTTACATATGGATTCTTAGTGACTTTGAGTTTTAGACTATACATACCCTAGAGATCCATGGCCCACATATTGGAAATCACCAGGTAAGGATAAAAATGCTTTCAGGATTAATTTTGTACTAACTGTTCTGAGCTACTTGAGGTTATCCACACTCATCATGCTATTGGAGACCACCATTACTTTGCTCACATCTTCCTTATGTCAGGAGTAACTCTCTTTCCCCTTCCTACCTTCTTTAAAAGTTTTTCCATTCTGACTTAGGGTTATTAGATTCCAAATGTCTGACTAACACAAGACAAAATGAATTTGTTGGAAGAATTAAGGATGGTGCACAAGATGGGAGGAAGGTGAGACAAATCAGGTATAGAAGGGGCAAGAACCAAGACAGCTCCAGAGATTCTGGTGGAAGGAACATGGGTGCTCTCATCATGGGGATAAGTCCACTTCAATCAGATTTTGTTTCCATCTTTGCATCACTCTGCTCAAGCTCTCAAGTCCTGAGAGAGAAACGCTTATTGGCCAAGGACATGTGTATCTGGTCATGAACTCACTTATTGGCAAAGAATGGCAGGGCCCCTTGACTGAAAGTGCCATTTAATGACATGATTGAAAGAGAGGTAATTTCTCCACAAAAACAAAACAAAACAAAACAAAACAAACAAAAAACCCTGAGGAAAATGGATTATGGGCAGCAACAAAACTAACAAAACTTAGCTCTATAATCTTTAAGACTTAATTCAAACAATACATTTATCAGGTAAAATAATGAAATCATATCAAACCAAAAATATATTCATACATTCATACCTTCCCCCACAAACAGCAGACTGTGCCAATGCAACGTAATGTGATTGTATTGACTCCTGTCCTCCACCCCACTCTTATTCCAAAATTGGGCTGGGCTAAAATTATTGTCTTCTTGAGAGGGGCTAGGAGAAAATTTAAGTTAGAGAATAACTGCCTTATAATCATTTGGGACTTCCCTAGCTCTGTGTATAGGACATATTTTGTTTGTAATAGTTGTACTATTTCCTGTATAACTAATAATTGAAAATAGTTCCTTTCCTTTTACATAGTGACTGAAAGATCAACTCTAGATATTGTTTTTCACAAATATCATAATAACAAACATTTTTTTAAGTTTTAGGCTCTAATTTTTATGTCAAGGTGAGATTTTACTATGTATACACACACATATATATGTATATATGTATGCATATATGTATTCATTTATCCATCTATCCAGCCAGCCAGCCAGCTCCCATCCCTCTATCTATCTATCTATCTATCTATCTATCTATCTATCTATCTATCCATACATCCATACATCTATCTGTCATCTCTATAGAATAGCAAGGAAGGAAATACATCTCAAGGCTACACATTCTGTATTTCTTTTCCTTGAACCATCAACTTGTTTGTTGGGGTTCTTTTCCAAGTTCATTGACACAGGCTTTGATTCTTGAGAGATTTGAACTCTTAGCAGACCTGCTTATGTGGGGTTGTGACAGTCTTCCATTAAGATTCCATGGGGCATCTACTGTTTCCACCCTTACTTCTCCCTACTCTATGTAGCAACCTTCTTTTGCCTTGCTACCGTGGCTCAACCAACCCAACTGGAATGCAATACCTTTTGGGGTAGTTGCCTCATGGCATGAAGAATCTGAAAAGGCAAGGCAGTACTGACAGTTTCCATTTCATGGGAACAATTATATCTCCTGGTTAGAAATAGAACCCAGAATCATAAAGGCAGGAAGCATAAATGTGGCTAGCAGGCATTAGATGTAATCATACAAGGCACCACTCCACTCTAGCTGTTGGTTTTGAAATGTCTGTATCTTGGTCATAGAAAATAGGAGGAAGAAAACAGCCTATATATTGATCTCTGACTTATAGCAACCTATAGGATAGCACACTAACTTTATAGGATTTTGGCTTCAACCAAGAACAATAGTCTTCAATATTCCATTCCTTCACCATACAAGAGTTACTATTTCTGAGGGTTGAGGAATATGACAGTACTGGTGATTTCCATAAGCATCATCCCATTGCCCTTTATTCTGCTGTGATATGCACCCATTGGTCCAATGTTGCATAGACCATCATAACCCTATGTAAGGCATTGGTTTGCTGACAGATGTATGACGGGTGAGGAAACCAAATCTTTTCAATCCTATGATATAAGTATTCTTATTTTTTTCCATTTTACATATAAGACAACTGAGACAGAAGTTAAAGAATTTGCAAGGTCACACAGTAAGTAGAGAGATAGGAATCACACCCACCCACTGTCTGGATGATCTTAACCACTAGGCCTCTCTTTGGAGAAGTTAGGTGACTCAACCAATGAACCAACCAGGACAACTGGTCCTTTAATTACTGCCTTATCACTCTATACTCTCTGCTATACTACCTGCCTGCTTGGAGGGTGCTGGAAAGAGAATACCAAGGATTTATAATCCATAGGAAAGAAAGAGTAAACATTCTTTACATCACCACTGAAAGTACCAAACCTATCATGCTGTTTATCTTACAAAGATGAGATGTGAAACCTCATTAATTTTTAAGTAGCCCAGATTTAGTAGCATAGATTTTTACCAAACAGAAGTAAACTGAAATCACTGTCCCCATCCTATGTAAAACCCATCAGTTATTCCTCACTACTTTTCAAAAAAAAGTCCAAGGGGCGCCTGGGTGGCTCAGTCATTAAGCGTCTGCCTTTGGCTCAGGTCATGATCCCAGGGTCCTGGGATTGAGCCCCGCATCGGGCTCCCTGCTCTGCGGGAAGCCTGCTTCTCCCTCTCTCACTCCCCCTGCTTGTGTTCCCTCTCTTGCTGTGTCTCTCTCTGTCAAATAAATAAATAAAATCTTAAAAAAAAAAGAACTTTAAAAAACAAACAAACAAACAAAAAAGTCCAAATTCCTTAACCAGACAAAGTTCATGAACTGGCTCCTGCCTACATCAACCCCATTGCTCATATTACATCCTCACTCCAGACTCCAAACATACTGAACTAAAAACATGCTTCCCATGTCCCTGGGCATTTGCATAAGCTGAATCTTCTGCACAGAAAGCTCTTCTCCTCTTGGTTCAGGACGGTCTTCCTAGCTGCCCTGGCGCCACATAGTTGTATTATCTAAGTTTTTTCTTTTTTATATTTTGATGCTTTGGTATCTGAGGACTTGCTTACCCTGGAAGACTGCCCCTATAAGGATTAGCTAAATCCTGGAGAGCAAACAACTAGCCTAGGAACATGCCTTTTGCAGGTGAAAGGCAATCCAGAGTCCATACCCCCAACTGTCTTCTTTATCAACAATCATCTACCTGCTCTAATTACCCCAGGACCAGATACCAGATACCAGATACCCTTCTGCCCCAGAGTCCATTGAAATTACTCAACTAGCCAATCCTACACTTGGTTACCCTGCTTTGCTCAACCACAGGAAAGTCTCTTGCCCACATCCCCACTTCTCCCCAGTTTCTGGCCAACCCTGGTTCTTTCCCATGAGCCTTCTATGATATGGCATGCCCCCTTCTTTGGGATCTCTGAGTATAGCAAAATATCTTGCAATGGCAATCATTTTCTGATTGGTTGGCCTCATTATACCTAAATGATATTAAAACCCACATTTTAAAACTTGGTGAGTGGATTGTTCCTTCTTTATTGCTACTGCAATACCATGGACGTGTTGCTCTTATGGCACTTTCCATACACCACACTGCAATCCTTTATTGAAGTATCTCTACCGGCAGCCTATGAGTTTCCTGAGAAACCTCCATCTTCGTACATATAGCATGCTGCATGTCACAGTGTAGGTTCTCAATAAATGCTTGATAAGTGAAGCAGTCAATTAATTAATTAGTCCTAGAAGCCACTGGCCAGGCACCAAATTTTATACATGGAAAATTAAGACTCAGCTCATTGGTACATATGACCAGTTAATGCAAACATGAAACAATGCCAACCAGAGCAGCAAATGTCCAAGTTGAAAAAAAAAAGTTTTACAACTGTGAAATATTATTATTAGGTACAAAAATGTGTGTGAAAGAAGTTCTGAGCAAAAGTGCAGAATGGAACTTTATTGCCTCAATTTTATACCATTCATCCCAACCCCATGAATCTGAGAGTTCATAAATTCTATTTGATGATAACTTACAACAGGAAGAAGTGATCTCCATATATTTAAGCACTGATGTATAACAATGCATAAATTGTAAATGATCTCACGGTATGTAATTCCAGCTACCGTGTTTATAAAGAGGAAGGGAAATCACATGTCCCCCCGATGGCCTACTATGTGCCAGGGCCTGTGCCAGGTATAAAATGAGCTACAAAGGTTAAACCTCATGATGATCTTGCAAGTTAGGCACTGTGCAAGGTAGCCCTGTCCCTTCAGAGACATCATGTGGAAGGAAATCCCAGCCTTCTATCTGACTTGAAAAGGGAAATAAATTCACATGAAGAATTAGCCCTGGTTGGTAGGGGATGGAAGGGAGGTTCTGAAAATAGAGAATCAAACAATGCCTGTCTCTCAGAGAGACAGGATAGAAACATTCCAGAACATACATGGATATGTGGGAACAGACACCAGTGTCTAGGTCGAGATGGTGCAACAAAGAAGTGGTCATCCACTGCACACAGGGAACGGGCGGGAAGAGGGCTCCTGCAGGGGCCAAGTGAAATGACTGAGGAGGAGGAGGAGGTAGAACCATATATAGCCAGCTTTCTACTCCAGTACCTTCAGCCCAACGAGCAACCCCTAAATACCAGAGCCATCTCCGATACATTCTTCGTACTCTGTCAATATTTACTGAAAGGATATTTTTTCAAAGAATTTAGGTTGTTGGGGTGCCTGGGTGGCTCAGTCTGTTAAGTGTCTGCCTTTGGCTCAGGTCATGATCCCAGGGGGATCGAGCACCACATCAGGCTCCCTGCTCAGCAGGGAGCCTGCTTCTCCCTCTCCCTCTCCCTGCTTTTCCCCCTGCTTGTGCGCTCTCTCTCTCTCTGTCAAATAAATAAGATCTTAAAAAAAAAACAATTTAGGTTGTCATTTAAGTGCAAATTTCAGTGCAAAACTATCTGGTTGTGCCACTGACACACATTTCATAAAATCGGGCCAAAAAACATGTTGTCACAGCTCTCGTCTGTCATCTTAGGAGGTGCGGTGGTTTATTATTTGAGAAACAACAAGAGACATAGTTACTTCTGAAGTATCCAACAGGCCATCTAAGGCAAAACAAGCAGAACATGTATAGGTATCCATCAGCTTGTTTTCATTTTTTATTAATGTTTGTTTTCCTCTACCAGTGTGAGGAAAGCCAGTGGTTTCCTAGTTATGCTCGTTTTCTGAGGAGGTGCCTCCATGGCCGCCTCAGGGAGGCAAAAGAGATCTGGGCTCCCACCTCTATGTCAACCGGAACGGCTCCAATTTTAATTCATACAGTGAGCCTCCAGGTAAGATAGTATTTTAACAACAACGATGAATGACAGAGTTGGATGTTTTAAAATTTCATTGTATGTGAGGGTCCAAATATTGATACTGCCCTGGGTAACTGGATCTTCGGCAAGATATTGTGCCTATCCATGCCTCAGTTTTCTTACTTGTAAAAGGACATAATAATAGTACATAACTGAAAGGTGTTATGAGGATTAAGTAGGCAGAAGATGCTATGTAAGTGTTAGGTGCTGTCATCATTACCTCATTTAAATCCTTGAAATGGTCCCTCTGAGGAGGGCAGTATTACTGTCCCCTTGAGTGGATGAGACAAGTGGGGCTTACAGAGATTCTGTGTCTTGCTCAAAGTCATAGTCCAGAAAAAGCAGAGCTGGTATTCAAACATGAATCCAGGTGGTGGTAGAGCCTATACCATTCACTTTACACAGAGGTGAAGTGTAGGTGAAGTCCACAGATAAAAATAAATTTGAAAATCACAAATTTAGCTTTCAGCGAGGACATGGGGTTCAAGTTGAGTTTTTTTTTAATGATGTTGACTTTTTAAAAGTTTAACATTCCAAAGCTGCCTAAATAAAGTCAGCTATTTTAAATGGCATATGCATCATTTCCAAACAAAGGGAAGAAGACACAGAACGATATAAATTAGCGTGGGAAGAGAAGCAGAAAGATGCATCTAAATCAAACACGCCTTTTACATTAGCAGAACTATTGCAAGGATCCTCAAGAACGCACTTTTAAATTCATTTTGAAAATTCCTTAACTGGTTTCCCCTCTTGCAGCTGCTACCCCTTATGTTGTGTGCTGCATTAAAAGAATTAAAAAACCTGCCTTCCAAGAAGGCCCAGCGTCACCCTTGACCTCCTGGGTTAGCCGGGAGCACAGGGAGCTTTGCAGCACACAACGCCCCTGGGCTCTTAGATTGCTACCTCAGGTCCTGCAGGGATAGTCCTTTATCCCTTATATGTGGAAAAAAAAGATGTGTTTCCTTTTATGGGGTCACGGTGTTGGCCTCTATTTATCTTTCCCCATTTTACTTTGAGATATGATAAATAATAAAACAAAAATCACCTCCTAATGTAAAAAGCTCCCTCTACTGAAGTTTTCTGGTCTTCCTTCATGGTTGTTGGCCTAAGCTCAAATATTCCAAACTTCATAGGTCAGTGGGGCTTACGAATCCCCAACAAAGTTTCACCATGTCCACCCACACTGAGCTGTGTGGTGGCAGTAAGAATTTTCCAGAGTTGAACGGAAGAGCTAAGTTCAAGTCCTGCCTCTACCAAGTGGCTGTGTGACTTTGGGTAAGTTGCTTTCGCTCTCTCGGTCCCAGTTTTAACAAAGCTCAAACGGTGATGATAATAATCATTCATCCATCCACCCAATCACATTTACCAAGCATAGGTGCTTAGACACTGTTTCTCAGTATCTGGGAAAATGAAGGTGAACCGTACAAAATTTCTCAATTGAACTGCTCACCATCTCCATCAGGAGACAGACACCTAAACAGATCAGAAGTGAAGAAAAAATGAGGGACCCTGACAAGAGAGGTTTCTGTCTGAAATAGCAGCTGGGGAGGCAGGAGGAAGTGACCATGAATAAGAGATTCCCAGCCTTAGTTGGAAACCACACGTTTTTCTACCTCACAAGGTTACTGGGAGGTTCAAATGACATAAGGAATTTGAATCCTTTGAAAACTCGAAAGAGCAATTTCCACGTGTGGCAGATGCTGTGGCTTCCCTGCCCGTATCCCCTGCCTTCGCCCCTTGGGTGCAAACTGGGGACTTAAAGCTCCAGCACATGCACGTGGCTGCCTGAGGGCTCGTGCCTGCCTCCAGAGCCTGCCTGCCTAGCCACCTGTGCCAAGGCATCCATGCCCCCCACTCCACGCCCAGCGCAGCCCTCAACCAAACAAATAGCACTATTCCTTGGCCCTCAGGTGAAGTAACCAAGGCCTGAGTTCTATCCTAACCGCCAGAATTTCCCCAGCAGGACTGAGCCCCAGTCGTCTACACTAGTAACTTGTTTGATGATGTGCCATTTATGGGCTGCCTTCCCCTCCTGGGCCACTTCCCTACTCCCCCCGCACGCCATGGGGTTTTCTTCACCTGCCAAAGAAATACTTGCACATGGATCCTGATCCCGGAGTATGCTTCTGAGAGAACCCAAATTAAGACAAGACGTAAGCCATTTTTTTATTATTATTATACTATGTCATTTTGAAATGTGGCCAGAATCCTACACACTATTTTGCATGGAAAGAGCATGGCTTTGTATTTATAAATCCTTTTCTGCATAGTTAAGATTTGATCCACCTTAGCCATTATAACATAATACCTGCCTAAGAATTTCTTGAATCCATCTGACCCACCCTGCCCTGGCTGAAGCTTTTATCTCTCACCTGGATTTCCACAACATTATCCTGGCTGCTCTCTCTGGCTCTAGTCTTTCCCCCTACAAATCCATCCTTCTCACCGTCTGCAGAGACAGCCACTAGAGAGTAATTCTGACCAGACCCCTCTCAGCCCAAACAGCACAACTGTGCAAATTTTAAAAGGCTTCTGTTACTTGTAACACTCCAGTTCTATCTAATGGAAAATTGTTGTAATACTCTGTGTCTGTAGAGCAAGATGCTTGCTGTCATCTGCAGTGTCTATGATGTGTGATGCATCCTTTTGCACTGCACAACCTCTACAACTGTACAGAACCACCCTGGTTCTCAAAACTCCCTGCCTCACCCATAAACTCCTTGTTGGTTCCTAGTACATAGCACGAGGTTCCATGTTTCCATGCTTTTTTTTATGCTGTCCTCTCTGCCAGGGGACATTGACCTTCTCCTAGCCTGTTTCTAGTGATTCTTTAAAACCAACTGAACATTTCCCTTTGCTAGAAATCATGGCTGAACCACTCTCATAGAGTCATCTGCCCCTTGTCTTTGTCCCCTCTTTTATAACTTAACTTTTACACTTCACACACTGGGTTATAATTAGCTGCTCATGGGTTTGTCTTTGCATCTGCAGCATCTAGTGGATGGTTTGGCCTAGAGTCAGATCATAGAGAAAGCAGTGGAGTGTGGACATTATGAGGGGAGGGCCTGCAGTCAAACAGACCTGGGCAACTCCTGACCCATCATTTTCTAGCCATGTCACCTTGGGCAAGTGATCTCACATCTCTATATCCCAGTTTCCTTGCTGGTAAAATGGAGATGACATCATTACAGATGAAATAAGCCAATGCCTATAATTAACATAATGCCTGATGGCAGGTACACAATACATCTTAATTATTATTTTTATTATAAGCTCAACAAACATTTGAGAATGGAGGCCCCTCCTTTTATACCAAACAGGCAGTCTGCTATGAAAACATACTTTTTGTCTGATCCAACTGTACAATCAGAATGGTGGTGAACACTTCACACATGTTAGTGTATTTCGTCTACACAACCACTCTCTGTGCTAGAAAGTTTCTACTCTTGGCCTACTACAAAGGAGGAGACTGAGAAGAGTGATCTGTGGCTTGCTTTTGGTCACAGGTAAGTTAAGAGTCAGAGGCTGGACCAAATCTGGCCTATGTGCCTCCAAGCTTGTGCTTTTAAGTGAGCTAAAGGAGGAGCCTCACAATCCCACTCTAGGCTCAGAAAGTGGGGGGTGCAGGCGGACAGGCACAGGCGGAGATGTAAAAAGGGAACCTGACATAGAGCAGCTTATTCAAAGGCTCAGCTCACTGACCATAAATACGGTAAATTCAAGGAACAGGTTTTTTTGGCTAGTTTGAAGTGTTCCTGTGTAGAAAGTCAGGAGATAAGAGTAAAAGGACTAGTGGACACAGAGTAAGGAAGGATCCTGGGTGCTACGCAAGGATTTCTTTATCTCGAAAACCCTCCGAAAGCAAAGAGACATTGAAAGGACTGATCATACCAGGTGCTGACAGATATCGATATCTAACAAACAGAGCTCCCATTCACTGCTAATGAGAATACAAAGTGGTACAACCACTGTGGAAAACAGTTTGACAATGTCTCCTAATGCTAACTGTACACCTATCACATGACCCAACCATTATGTGCCCAGGTATTCACGCAAGAAAAATAAAACTGGATATCTACAAAAAGACAAGAATATTCTTAGTATTTTCCTTCCTAAGAGCCCCAAACTGGAAACAAACTAAATGTCCATTAATAGAAGAATGGATAAAAACAACTGTGCTGTTTTCACACCATAAAATAGTATTCAGTAATAAAACGGAATAGACTAGGAAGGCACTCAACAACATGGATAAACTTTAAAATATTATGCTAAGTGACAGAGGTCATACTAAAAGGCATATGCTGTCTGTTTTAGAATAGGCAAAGTTCATCCATAGTGATAAAAATCAGAACAATGTTTGCCTGTTTGCTAACGGGGTGCAGTTAGTGTGACTGAAAGGAAGCATGAGGGTATTCTCTGAAATGATGGAAATGATCTGTATCTTCATGGTGGTGGTGGTTAACAGGTGCAAAATTCTGTCAAAACTCATCAAACTGTACACTCAGATTTTGTGTATTTTACTGTATGTAAAATAGATCTTGAAAAAATAAAAGTAGCTAAAAAATAGATCACAAAACAAGGAACTGCCTTTGGTTATATTACCTACAGATTGGGTGTAAACTATATTCTTATAAATCACACCAATTTACAGTTCAGTAGAAGAACTTGGCTATGGAACTCTCACAAAGTTTCTCTTCATTCTTTAACAAATATTATTTATTTTAACAAATATTTATTTAGCTCAATGCTAAAGGATCTGAGTGACTTTGCACAAATGACTCTCAGTGTCTCTGTTCACTCATCTATGCAATGGAGATGGTAATAGTATCTACCTCATGGGGTTGTTGTGGGGACTGAAGGAGCTAATACATGTAAAACTCTTAGACTTAGTGCTTGCACATGGTAAGGGTTAAATAAATGTTAGCGATTCATATTATTACCCTCAGTTATGTGCCAGGCTTGTAGTATATAAACAGTAATAAGACATAGTTCCAGTTCTAGAAAATTTATGATGTAGCAGAGAGGATGAACAATAAACACGTAAATGAATATGCTTGATAACGATCACAGAATTTGAAAAATGCTTTGAGTACATAAATGACTGACTGTCTTGGAATGGAAAATACATTCAAAATGAAAATAATCAGCCACCTAATCAAATCAAGTTCAGATAGTCATTTATTGTTTTTCAGTATTATTATTGTAATGATGCCTCCTATTCTTGGGGACTGAAATTTGGAGCTCCCAGGGCTCAGGCCTGTGACCTTTATTCTTCTGTGTCCTGGCTCATTCCTAGGTGACCTCACCCTTTCATGAACTATAATGCTGAGTTCATGCCTCTGAGCCTAGCATCATGCCTGAACTCCCATATATGAGTACATCTAAATTCAAATTCTCCATTCTCAGCCACCCCAAACTGCTTTTCCCACAGTGCTCCCCAAGGCAAATCCCAAAACCAGTCATCCCTAAGAACACAATGACGTCCTTCTACCTAGACTACTACAAGAGCTTCCTAAGGGATCACAGAGTTTCCACTCTTGCTCCCCAAGAACTATTCTCAGCACAGCTGCCAGGCGACCTTTCCAAAACATTAACGATCCATAGCCTTCCTCTGCTTTAAACACTCCAGGGGGTTTCCTTCACCCTGTCCTTTTCATGGCCTATGAGGCCCAAGACGATCTGGCCCTGGACTGCCTCTCTGCCCTCCTCCTCTACCCTGCCCCCCTACTCTCTCTCTTGCTCCCTTCTTCAGCCACACCAACCTCCTTGCTGTTTCTTCAATAGACCAGTCAAGCTCTTACCTCATGGCCTTTGTACATGCTGTTCCCTCTGCCTGGACTATTCTTCCTTCAGATAGCCTCTTGGGTCTTTCTCTGACTTTATTCAAATGTCTGCTCAAATGCGAGCCTCCTAACTAAAACAGTACATACACTCCCACTCCAGTCTCTAACTGCTTTGCTCTGCTTTTTTTCCTAGTGCCTGACATTCTATTTTATTGGTTTGTTGCCCTAGCTTGAATATAAGCCTTATGGGGCAGAGTCCTTGCCTCTTTTGGTCACAACCCCAGGGCCTAGAATGGTGTCTGACACACAGTAGATGCTCAATTGATATTTGATGGATGAATGAATAACTATTACCTTAATTTACGCAGTTTCATAGTTTAAAAAGTAGTCACGTATACAGTATCTTAATGAGCTTTCTAAGAATTTGTGGGATAGGCCCTGTTATATCCATTTTATAGGTAAGTTCTAAGTCTGCTTACTATTTTTGAAGTTCCTTGTTCAAGGTCATGCACCTCTTGTTCACATAGGTCAAACCCTGGTCTTTTGCCTTCAAACCCAGATAATCATAAAATATTATTAACAATAGTTAACAGTCTGTTAGTACTCCTTTTGACACTTGTAGTATCTCATTTAACAATGCTTTGAGGTAGGTACTCTTATGATTGCCATTTTACAGAGGAAGAAACTAAGTAACTTACCCAAGGTCACAGAGCTGCTAAGTGGTGCAGTCAGAATCTGGGTCCTGGATACTTGACTCCAAGGACTTGTTCTCCAACCAACTAGCCCACTAGGTACAGCCTGTGACGTGAAAAGAACTAAGTAAACTGTGGAACACAAATGCACAAATATCAAATTTGTTCTAGGACCTTCTGCCATTCTTAAGTTTTTTGCTTTTGTTGCATTTAGCAGAAATTTTCTCTTTCTTTAAAATATAAAGTGGAGAGTTGTATCTCAGATGCACTTTACACTATGTTGTTTTCTGCTTTTCTTCCATCTTTGAAATGTTTGAAACACTTGTTTCTGAATTGAGAGGTCACTTAGGATTCACAGGCAGGGCTCAGGGGTTTCCAGTATTTTGTCCTTCTGCCTCCTCCGTTAGCTTCGTGGTGCCTTCATGGCCAAGTGCACAGGCTGCTCTTCCCTCTGAGCTTCAGATTCCGCCTCCTCCTCCTCGCCCCATGACATGCCTTGTTTCATAAATTCTCGCCTTCAGTATATTACATAACCTACATTGTGGAACACTCGATTTCTACTCCTTTCCTTTCCTTTCTTTTTTTTCAAAAGTAGGAATCTATTTGATTGGATGTGATGGCACCCGAGGCAGAAATGTGGCAAAATTTTAAGTGGTGAGAAATCTAACTCAGCTACCTGGATTTTGAGAAGCAAATTGTGATTCCCCGAATCACTTTGTATTGAACTGGACAAGTTAGATGAACTAAAATAGCTTTACTGGCTTGCTTCTTGTCTCCAGGTCAAGCAAGTATCTGCAAGGGCTGCCTATTTTCTTCTCTTTCTGGATATTCAAATTATTAACTTAAAAGCGTGCATGAAGTTACACAAACACAGGTGGGTACCTTTAAAATATCAAACCCCTTAGATCTTAAATAAGCAAGCACTCAGATGTTGAAAAACGAATCAAGTATTTTAATTGTTTCCTAGTTAGTTCTTTATAACATGAAGGTTCATAGTGTTTATCTGGGAATAGACTGAGTTCCTTCAGGGCAGCACATAATCTATTCATCCAGGTATCCCCAACATCTGGCACATAGTAGGTGCTCACCAGAGTAGGTGCTTAACATGGTAGGCACCTGATAAATATGTTGAAGCTCTAGTACTGTCTCTTATTGCCTACTTGCAGACTTGCCTCACACACTTTCCATGCGCAGGCATGTGCGTGCACACACACACACACACACACACACACACAAGATTGTGAGCTCCTAGAAGAGAGGATCTGTGTCTTATTCATCTCTGCATTCTCTAATATAGGGCCACCAGATAGCAGGTGATAATTAAATGATCACTGAATTGAACAGCACAAGGATTTTAACTTGGGTTATTCGGTTCATCTGCCCTTCCCCCACCCCACCTTGTCCATTTGGCTCTCAGGCCAGACTGCCTAAAATCATCATATCAATCTAATCAAGTATTTGAAAGCCAGAGACCTTGAAATTATTTAAATCAAGTTCAGAATTACATTTTTAAATTTACTCCAGCCATCTCATAAGTAGATTTAGGAACTAGCTAACTGCCATCCCAGGAGGAAAAAAAAAAAGGCATAAGCCTAATGAATGTGGTCAGATATACCGTGTAACAGATGCCCAACGTGCTGCCATGAGCTTAAATCATAAATATGATGGCTCTGTTTGGCATAGCAAAATATATTAGAAGTGTTTTATCATAAGGTCACTGGGCAACTTGCTCGATGGGAGGGGAATGATCCTGAAAAATGCAGGAGCTCTGACTAGTAGCATCTCAGAAGGAGCCCTGGAGAAACACAGATAATCTGTTTGCGATGATTCATCAAGTTGGTCCTTTGTTTCCCTAATTTGAGTGTCAAGTGCAACCATACAATAAAGAATTGCCAAGACCCGATAAGATTCTCTTCTGGCTGCTGCTTTTCCTGCCCTAACAACTGGTACTATTCATGCCTGGAGCACAAATTGAATAAATAGCTTCAAGGCTGGCAATGTTGGACCGTGTTTTGAATTTTTTGTTTTTCTTTAAAAGGCTAAATCCTATGTGTGTCTTGCCTTCCCCCAAACACATTGCATGGATAGTCACTGTGGTACCAATAATTTTAACTTTCTTAATACTAAGTATGGGGGGATGCCTCATAAGTTAAAAATAGTTCCTGTTGTATCATCAGTGGAGCAATGGATTACTGAAGATTAAAAAAATGATTGTAATGCCTTTTTTGGCCTTGAGAAAGCTCTTATTGTGCCTATGGTTCAGTTAGCCTGCTGATCATTTCCATCTTAATGTAATCTTTAACATTACGCTGCTACAGGTGAGGTGTTAATACATTAACACAACTACTCTCGCTGAGCACTTTCACAAGAAATATGTCTTTAACTAAATTAGACATTTAACAAATGCCATTTGTAATTCAACGCAGGGAGGAGAATGTCCTTAAAACAAGCTATTGATGTGAATTCCCCAACATAAGACAATAATTTTTTAAAAATTTTAATCGACGTTCTAATGTGAAATTATGTACTGTCAGTGCAGTAGACCAATATAAGGAGAACCCCAAAGTCCTTAGGAATCTTAAAAAATAAGCAGTAAGCAGTTTTATCTCTAGCAGCCAGAAATCTTTCCTCACAATTAGGAAGAATCTACAGGTCCAGTTAATCATGTGGCAATGATGTGCGGAATGTATCTAACACTTTAAAATCATTTAGATGAATGCTAGAAACCTCAAAGTTCTGTGAGAAATATAAATTGTAATATTTAAAACAAGTAAATGAATTAAATAATTTAGATGAAGATTTAGATATAAAGGTTGCATGAGAGTAACTGGATTTAAAAAGTAAAATAAGGGGAAATATCAGAAAGCCTACAATCGGACAACTGAAATAATTTTTTGGAAAAATTATTTCCTGACAGATTTCCCCATGCTATGAACATAAATGCAAAAACTATAAATAGGGCTACTGACATTTGGGCAGTTGACTTGTTTTTATCAAAATTACAAAACAGAATTTAGTTTGCAGATTTTCAAATGGCTATGATGTTCAGAATCCGATTGGGTTCTCCTTCCTTTTTACTTGATGACTTCATAAAAGATAAATAAGCCCTCGGACCAATAGGTGGGTACACTAGCACGGTTAACTCTCTCGCCCCAGAAATTCCACTAGGCTGAAAAGATTATTATTTGGGGGCGGGAAGGGGGGGGGATGCAGAGGTCTTTAGGACCCAGCAGGCGGCGGCAGGCGGCAGTTGTGTAGATCACTGAGAGACTACGAGGGTCCGGTTCAGTTTTAATTCTGTCTCTAATCTCTGCAACAGCCGCGCTTCCTGGGTCCCGCGGCTCTCCTACCCACTCAGCCGCCGCCAGCGGCCGGGCGAAAATCAGAGCCGCCTGCCCCGCATCACCCACCATGGAAACCTTCCAAGAAAAAGTGGCTCCGGACGCGTGTGCCTGAGGATTCCTCACAAAAGAGGTGCCCAAAATGAAGACCCTGATGGTGAGTCATTTGTGGCAACTCCTCTGGGCAGAGGCGGAGACCCCCAGACGCAGCGTCCCCGGGGCGCACCGGAGAGCTCCAGAGGCGCCGAACCCTGCGCCGCGAGGTCGCCTGTTACAAAGGGACAACTTTCCACCTGCTCCGTGTCCCCTTCCGGTTCTCTGGTTCTGCCTGGCTGGGAATCCCAGAGCCGGGCTGGGAACTCGGGTTGCCTCGGCTTCTGGATCTCAGGCGAGAGGTCTGGGGACCCACGGAGAGCTGGAGAAGCGGTGGAGGGGTGGGCGCGTGGCTCGGGGGATGGGGGGTACCCAAAAGCAACAGCCTGGCAAAAAACTAAGAGGGGCGGGGAAGGGGGGATCTTTGCAGACTTTCTTGGTTTTCTTGTCGGATTTCAAACTTGCAAGAATCGCCGAGGTAGAGCCCCGCGGGTCCAGAAAGGGCCGGGTGCAAGGGCTAGAGGTTCCAGCAGCCGAGCTGGGGGAGGGAGGCCTCTCCTCAAAGTACGAGCCCACCTCTGCCCTCGCCGCCGGCGCGCTTTCCCTCGCGTAGCCGGGCGCCGCGCACCACCTGCCCTCTGCCGAGAGATCTGGGAGGTGGCGTGGGCCGAAAGCAGCTACGCTCCGGGGCATCGCCTGCCGTACGCGCGGGGACGGTGCCTCCCCTGCCCCGGCTGCGCGCGGGGGACTAGGACGCGGGCCACCTCCCTCCAGCCCCGGACCTCCCCCGCGCGTCTCACCGTCTCGCGCGTGTCCCCGCCGGCGCGCTCCTCCGGGGTTGGCTCTCAGCGGCTCTCCTCTGCTCTCTCCCGCCCGCCCGCAGCGCCATGGTCTGGCTGTGTGTTTAGCGCTCACCACCATGTGCACCAGCTTGTTGCTCGTGTACAGCAGCCTCGGCGGCCAGAAGGAGCGGCCCCCGCAGCAGCAGCAGGCAGCGGCGACCGGCAGCGCGCAGCCGTCGGCGGAGAGCAGCCCCCCCTCGAGGTCCCGGGCCCCCGCGGGACCGCAGCCGCTGGACGGATACCTCGGCGTAAGGGACCACAAGGTGACAGCTCGCTTGCCAGCGCGCACGCCACCCAGCCTGGGGATCCCGCCCACCTGAGCCTGCCCCTTTCCCGGGGCTGGGAGGCGCCGTGAGTAGGTGCCATTCGGAGGCTGGAAGGGGGAGCGGACCCACTGGGGTGGGGTGGGATAGTTCCTTCTTGCTATGAATTCCCGTTTGGAGTCGGAGGTAAAGTTTTTCGGGGAATAGGGGTGAGACGAGTGGACCCAAAGCCCCATTTCCTAACAGGAACCGACCCTGGAAGTAGAACCTTCTGGTCCCCAGAATTGCAGCCGCGGGTGGGTGGTGGGTGCCTGAAGCGTCTGGTTTGGCCGCCCAGTCGCGCCCTGGTGGGAGGAGAGCCGGGATGGCGCGAGTAACGGCCGGAGCATTGCCCCGCCGGAACTGGAGGGTGAGTAGCAGCCAGTCCGCGGCCGCTGCTCGAAGATTCCCCTCTGATCTCGGCGCTTCGGATTGCTCTGGGCAGAATTACCACAGCCTTGGGGAGCGGTCCCAGGCAGGCGCGGAAGGCTGGAGGCACAAACTCAGCTTTCACTGGCTTGTAACTCATCGTTGAGGGCCTGTTTTTCTCTGCCTTCCGGGAAGCCGTTGCATGGCTCGTCTAATAATTAATAAGATGATTTTTTTTTTTTAATTGAGCCTCCTTTCCCCCAAATAATAAATCTCCGGTTTCAGTGTGCGAAGCCTCTGGGAGAATTCTAATCAAGTTTCCTGATTCTGAAAAGATCTTTTAATACAGTTTGAATATATTCCCCATTATTTGAAGCTGCTAATATGTTTTTTATTAAAACACAGTTCCACTCTGTATCTGCTCTATAAAGGTTAGAGGATTTCTTGAAACCACCCAGCTATTCCCCATTTTACATTACTAGATTTTATGCTTGTGAACCGAAGTATTATTTAGCTGGTGGTCCTTTTGCTGAAAAGATGGGTCTTACCGTTCATGAAAAAGTCAAACTTTTTTTTAAGTGGCAATCAAAATATTTCCACTCATTTGTGCAATGCATATTGCAGAAAGGATTTTGGAGGGTAAAAATTTAAGGCAGGACCCAGCTGCTAGGGATCCTTGAATGCTTGTGGAAAAAAAACAACGTACCATGAAATGTGGATGGATGGATAGATAGGCCAATAGGTATAATGTATAAGAAATGCTAGGTATAAAACAGTACTGTTAGGGTACAGAAATGAGAAACATCACTGCCCTGGAAGGTTTAAGGAAATTCTCTCTGAAAAGGTAGACTTTGCACTGGGGAAAATTTGGGGAAGCAGAAAAAAGGAAGGGATTTCTTTAGGAAGTGATTTGGGGAGTGCAGAGGGGGCTCGTGGTAGAATCTTGAAATCAAAAGTAGAGAGGGTCGTCAGTTTTTCAATAACAGCTTTACTTTCTTCTTTAAGATGTTGATCGATTACACTCTTTGTGCAAGCAACCTATAAGGGCTGGAGTTCTAGAAAAGTTTAGACATCGGCTTCTGAGTGGATGGATGTGGTGTTTATGTGTAACTGGTATAGGATGAATATACTGAACTTGGTGGATTTTCATGGTGATGTTTAGTGGAAATGGCTATATAGCACTTGTGAAGCTTTGATTAATGGGGTGTCAAAAGGTAAATTTGCTGAAAGCTTTGATCTGCCTTTGGAATGGTATTCCCAATACTTTCCTTCCTGTGTTCTGCTGGATGGACCACAGCTGCGAATATTGATAGCATAAGACAAAATATGATGCCCTCGTGTTTGTTTTCAAAAATAGTGTTTATTCACACAAATATATTGGATTCCATTTTCAGTGTATCAGAGTACTATTCATTAAAATGAAAAACAGCCCCTTTTTGAAAGGAATGTTGAAACTCAATATGAGAAATCACGATAATCTATAGTAAAGGGTTTTATAAACTGTGAAGTGTTATATGGATGATAAACGTGTGAAAGTCCTTGGAATTCTTAGAGAATTATAAATGTGACCAGGAAGGTCTTTGCATCTAATGAATACCAGTGGAATTTTTTCAAAGAAAACCAACGTGTCATCAGATTCCATACTCCAAGGATTCAACAGAGTTTACCCCACCCCAAGCAAAAGAACAAATGCAAATCTTAAAATCTATGTCTCTTCTGTAGGCATTATCCCAATTGTCCCACTGAACCACATGTAAACTTCTACTCAAAGTGTCATCATTTTACTGCTATTATTTACCTGGCTAGAAATTGGGTGAAGTTTCATTTCTGATGGCTATAGGGAGGTACATGTAGTGTTCATGTCTTCTCCAAAAGTTGCTATTTACTTAGGTTTACTTAAGATCTTCCTATAGTCTTGCTTAGGCAGAGGTGGAAATTTGTTAGAATTTGCTAGGATTTTTTTTTTTCCAGATTAACCCAGGGGAGGGTAAGAAATCAGGATTTTCTACACTTATTATGTTGTTAGATGATACCCTGATTGCTTTTTTTTTTTCACTCTCATATCAGGCCTTAGAAAATCTATAGGATGTGCTGGATGTGATGACCACCAAGCCATATGCTATTGCATACTGAATCAGAATTCCAAGAGACTTTTTATTTGCCATTGATTTACAGAATCTGGAGAGAGTTACAGATACTATTTAGGAAAATGTTCACATCTCCATTGCTGGAGGTCCCAAAGTCTGATAAATATGTAGTGTTTATGTTCAGTTACATGATGGTATTAACATTATAACTCTAAGATTAAATTCAACAGGTGGTGCTAATCCCCAGCACCTGAATTTCTCAAATTACAGCCTGTCTGCAATGATTGTCTTGTCTCATACGGCTGCAGACTAAATTACTGTTGAGATTAAATCACTATGTGCTTTTGTTGAAAGACATGCTGCAAGTCAAGCCGGTGATGAGTAATGTGTGTTGAAGCTTAAAATATCACTTTCCATGGTCATATTCTCTACTTCCTTGTTCACAAACGATGTGAGCTGAAATTGTAATTCCAGTGTGACTGAGTGAAGGCTACTTGGAGTTTCTTGTGATAATGAAGACATTTCATTTTCTGTTAGAAAGATTCTTTCTCTTCATTTCCAACCCTTTTCCCCAGACCTTTTCCCACAAATGTTTCACCAACTCATTTCAATCTTGCTCATGTCTGTCACTGCAGGTACTGTATCTCTATCCTGCCATTACTGTTCTGGTCCCCAGTTTTGGAGCTACTGATTTCTAACTAGATCAGCCAGACAACAAGAAAAGAAGTCAATTTTCATGGCTTTGGAAACCTTCTGTATTTAGAACTACAGCATAATGTATAACCAAACTAAAGCACGTGGGTGCACGTGCATGCACGCACGCATACACACACACACACACCCACTCACACACACAGGCACAAACACTGAATCAAGCAACCTTCGGAGAAAAGCTCCATTTCTCCCAGCAGAGTGGAAGGCGGCATGGAGTGTATTCTGTTTCCAGCCTGGATCTGGTCTGGGTAGATAAAGTCATTTGCCATCTGGTGGACCCTGTGAAATGAAACTATGAGCCGATTCCCATTTCCAGTGGACAGGAGCCCTTATCACAGGAGACCCACTTGTCACCTGGGCTGCCCTTTTCTGAGATGGCTTATGAAAGAGTAGTGATCAATGGGGTCTGAAGCTGAGCTGCTATCTCCTTGCTTCAGTAGTAGCTCCTAGGAGTGGATTTTACACATACTAATAACATGCTTGTCCTTGGTTCTTTCCTTCCTTAAGCACTCAGTTATTCAGACAAAACAGAACTGCTTGGAGGTAACAGTATGTTTGCTATTAATTCACAGATGTCCAGTTGAAGTGATAGGACAAGTCAATGCGAGAGTTGAAAAATAATTCAAAACCAGAAAAAAAGGTGCATGCCATATAACTTACATTGGAATTATGGCATAAGTATTCTTCCTTTTAAAAAGCATATAAACTCTCAAATATAAGTTTGCACCATTTATTAGACCCCATTTTATAATATTTGAGGCAGCCAATCAACAATAGATAACTCGGATCTCAAAATCAAAGTGAGCTAATTTTCAGTGCTCCGGTACTAACAAAATGTAATCTGCCAATGGTGATAAGACCCTGTTATCACAAATCGTCAACCAAAAGAAATTATAAAATGAACTATTTTTCATGGGTGAGGAGTTGCAATAATGTGGTTGCTTTTAACAGGAGAAATGTTCATATAATATTTGTTATAATACATAACCTTAATTCTGAGAGCCAGGAGTGTTTCTCCAGCTTCCCAAGGAGTAATGCCAGGATACCCCCATGCCAAAGTCCAGACCACACCTGGTAAATGAGTCTGAGCTGGCTCCCTCTCCATTTCTGGGCATTCTGTCCTCTTTGCTCATCCTTGAAAGCTCATTGTGCCTCAGGACCTTTGCACTTGCTGTCCCCTCTCCCTGGAAAACTCTTGCCCGAGATTTTGTACATGGTTAGCTCCTTCTGGTCATTCAGTCCTCAGATCACATGTCATCTTCTTCTGGACCACATTCTTTGTTAAATAGCTCTCTCCTTAACAGTCATGCTCTATCATATTAGCCTGTTTCATTTTCCTTGTACTAGTTAACAATATCTGAATGAATCTTAAAGGTGTCTTTTCTATTGTTTGTCTTTCCCCCCAGGTAGAATCTAAGTGCTGTGATAGAAAAGTATTTGTACATCTTGTTGACCAGTTTAACTCCAGGCCCTAGAATAATACTTGACACTTAATGAGCACACAGCAAGTATTTATTGAAGGAAAGAAGAAAGGAGAGGAGATTGTGGAGAGGGACAAAGCTACCTCACCTTATGCAAAGTCCTTTCTCTATAAGAAACCACAATGCAGTCCCAAGGCCCTGGTATGTCTCATCTTTCCTAATTTGGTTTACCACTACTACACTACTAGTAATAATAATGGAAGGAAGATGAAGAAATGATTTAAAACAAGAGTCTTTTGGAATGAGATTTAGGAGTTTACATTTTAACAGACTTCCCTTACAACTCTTGTGCACATTAAAGTTTGAGAATCATCATTTGAAACGTTTTTAATCATCATAATGTGTAGTTCTGTAGCTAATTTGTTTCTGGGTTTTTGAACTACTCATAGCCCTAAGTAAATATTCATTGAAGGCCTAATAGTTGCAAAATTGGGTATTCTGGAGGAAGAACATAGTGCCTACCATCAAAGAATCTTTGATCTAATCGGAGAGAAAAGACAAAGAAGCAAGAAAGGTTAAATAATAAAGCAAGTACTGAATAATAATATGAAACCAGTAAACAATAAATCAAGGCATTGACACTAAAAAGGAGGCAATTTCTGTGATCTTTCTCATCTATAAAATAAGTTAAATACTATTATTAGTTTAGAAGTTATAAAAATTTCAAACTAAAATTGCATTTTTAGCCCTTTTTTAGTATATGTGTGTGTGTGTGTGTGACGTGCAATGAATACTTAGTAAACAACTTGGATGTCAAAGCAACTTCAAAGTGGATAGATTTTAAATTCAAAATATTCAGTCTCTTTATGATTTTCCTTTAGCATGGTGTAGGGTCTCCTGGACTCTTGAAGGGAGCTAACCCTATTGCCCTGTTCAACTGTTTCTGTCACATGGTGACCGTGTTTTCCAAACCAAATCTCATACCTCATGGTATGATAAATTTGTGTTGGCCACAAGACAGAACATGTGCCATCAGATCTGTCCTGGAAACATGACATCCGCTAGAGAGGGGACTTTCCATAACCTCTAGGGTCAAGTTGCAGTGCACTCTAATTCCCATCCTGTGAATGCCAAGATGAAGGAAGACTGGAGATGAGAAAACACTGTGAAAAATTAAAACCCCATTGAAGCCTCCTGTACATCTACTGGATACTTTTTGAGCAGCTGTGAAGGATCTTAACTATAGAAAGACAAGGAATTTTTATTTCTTAAATAATGATATTATTATCCATACTCTGTGAACCTGATTCAAAAGAATTCCCTTAAGAGCGAGTTTATGATCAAATGACTGATAAAAACTTGAGGATGGGGGTATTTATGAGATGCACTCCAGTTCTTCTTCACGAGCTCTTTACTCCTAAACTCTTCGTCTAGGCCTGGGACAAATGAATATTTTTATTGCATACGCTATTCAATATGGTTTCCCAAATAAAAGTCCCAGGCATGCATATTCTTTCAGTTTAGACAGCATATCTGAGGGGAAACCTTCCCTGACTTGTAGCCCAGGGTAGATCTAAGCTGTATGTTTTGTCTTCTTAGCCAGGATCCCATGGTAATACTTACTCAAGCTTATTGTTGTTTCTTGTCTCAGATTGTCTGCCTTCCCTGCTCTACAATCAGCTCTTGGAAACTGGGGCTTTTTTTTCTCTCTCTCTTTCTTGTCATTGTATTCTCAGGCTTTAATATAATGTCTGATATAGAATGGGTTTTCAGTAAGTATTTTTTGAATAAATAAGTATATCTATATAAAGATTGTAATTTCTTCTAAACTAAACCCACCTGAAAAATTTCTATTTGGCACTATGTCATAAATATCAATTTCCCCTGCCACCGTTTGTAGTTCTGTAACTATTGCATTTCTATGTACTTGTACTAATCAGATCTCTTAAGACATACTCAGAGTTTTGAGCTGGAAGGAAAACTTGGAAATTACCAAAAGGAATTCACAAGTGCTCGTGTGATTTGCCCAGAGTCTCCAGTGAGTGGCAGAGCTGGGGCTACAACGTGGGTCTCTGACATGAATGTCATTACCATAAGGAAAATTCAGTGCCAATATATTCTAAGCAATGAATCAACATTATTTGAACAGAATTTATTAAAATGAAGAGCCTAGGCCTACCCAGTTAATGGAAAGAAATAACTATTTAAATATCTTATTATTCTGAAATGAATATGAGAATATGGATAGTTAAAAAGAGCTTCCACCGACCACTGGCTTAGCAATGGCTACTTGAAAAGCTTCATAAGATGCATGGTACCCAAGTAATTAGAACAATTTGCAAATCTGAGTCAGGTTTGCCTTTAAAAAGTAAACCAAGCCAAAAGGAGTGCCATGTTATCATTTGCGGAAAAATGTCATGAACAGACCACTCATTTAACTGAATTACCTTCTCCACAGTGGGGAAGAAAACATAATCAGGAGACTCAGTTAAGCAAGTGTTTGAAACACTGCCATTCTGCAAGTAACCATTGACTCCTCCTACGTTCTGAGATGTAATACCTACTCTGAGATAGAATTACTTTAGGCAGATAAGAAACCATTTTACCCATAGTAGGGAAAATTAACCTTGATAGCTGTTGTAGCTCAGTATGAAAACGTAACTTTTTATTATATTCTCTTTTAATGGCTATGAAGTTGTCCATAGTGTTCCTGGGAGCCTCACAGAGTCTGAGAACTCTCTGGCAGACTGAAATGCAGTTATGCCATTTTTTTAATAAGAGAGCATATTCTGGAAATTAATTGCACATATGGGACTTCTCCACTGACTGAACTGCATTATTGCATTTCTAATTTACAGATCTGCTCGTGTTCCTTGCATGCCTCCAATAGCTTCCCATTACGGAGAGGATCAAGTTCAGACTCCACAGGAAGGCTCACAGGCCTGATAGGGACTGTCTGGTCTAGTTCTCCAACCTCACTTCCCTTCTGCCTAAGCTCCACACACCCAGGGAATACATCTTGCTGTCTCATGCTTCCCTGCTTTTCCTCCATCATGGAATGCGCTTTCTCCTTTTATCTGCCAGGTAGAGAACTAATCATTCATTAAGATCCAGCTCAAGTGTTTCCTTTCCAGAGTCTTCCCCCATGTAACCTCTGTGCAGAGTAGATCCCACATTCTTTTATGCCAGACTTGCATTTGTCAGTCAGCCACTTATTGACTGAGTACCTATGATACGTTAAACACAGGGGAGAGAATGAGAGGAAGGACCTAGTCCTGACCACAGGAAAGTCACAGTAGAGGAAATACTATAATTACTATATGTTGGTAAGTGTTAAAATATTATCTGTATCTTGTATGCCTCTAATCACACAATATTGTGGTTATTTGTCCACATGCTTGTCTCCCTGACTAGATTGTGCCTTTTTGAAGCCAAGGAACATAACTCTGGTATCTCCAGACCCTAAAACTGTATCTCATATATGTCAAAACTCAATAAATCTTTGTTGAATGTCGGATGAAGCAGCGTCCTGTTGTAACTGTATATAATAGGAAGAGATTTGAACAAGTGTGGCTAATAGACTTACTAATCACAGGAATAGACAGAAGTGATAAGTAGGGGCAGAAGGACTTCACATATGTGACATACGTATCTTTAATTTTTGGTTCCCCTTTAAATACAGAGCGGCATCTGCTGACCCTTCAGAGTGGTAGTCCAGGTGTTGAATGCCCATGTTTGAGGACAGTATGGTATCATGGGAGGCAGGGGAACATACCCAAGCTTTTAACTTGTTGCAAGGTCTTTGGCAAGTCACATAACATCTAGGCCTGAGCTAATCTGTGGCAGAGGAAGAGTTAAAGCAAATTCATTAATTACTTTATTTATCAAATAATATTGTGTACCTACCATATACTTGACACTGTGTTCAAGACCCAGGAGGCAACACCAAATAGGTGTGATCCCTGACTCCATGAAACTCACATCTTTTGAGAGCAGATAAAAAGACATGAAATTACAGTGCAGATTTGGATATCAATATTTACATGCTATGGAGGTTAGATTTTATCCAAAAAATTTTGAGGAAGTCTTTAAGGGATAAATTGTAAGAGCGACTCCAGTCAGGTGTGTCTTCCGGTGGATTACCATGGCTTCAACGTGGCACAGGTCAGAGCAGTTCTGGGAGAGGGGAAGAGGGCCAGTTAGCAGACTCTTGCTGTGATCTGAGTGAATGATGCTGGTGGCCAGAGGAGGAAGAGACCCTAAGTTTCTGTCTACCTAACGTTTCTGTGGTTGCCCACCCCGCCATGTCAGTGCAAACAGTCTGGATGCAGCTCTCAAACAGCAGGTTAGTGGTTCAAGATTGCCTCTCAGGAGTTAGCAAAGAGAGTTGGAGGGTGACCCCAGATGGCACTCCAGCGTTGTCTAATTTTGAACCTCACTGTGTATCTTAATACCGCACACTGACTTGAGCAAAACAGTGGTGTTGTGGTTAAGGCCAAGGCAAGCCGTTTGTGGAGACTCCATAATGCACACTTGGCCACACCAGGAATTAAAGCTTCCATCTGCAGCGTAGCCACTGGGGTGTGGGGTAAAGGTGCTGCCAGAGAGAGACTCTTAGGTAACAGTTCTACTCGGGAGAGACTTGCTTCTAGAATAACCTTGTCAAGTTGTTGCATGATAAATCTTACCAGGTATAGATCTCTTATAAGTATGAGGTAGAGAGTGATTTCCTCCTTCCTTTCCCACAGACTTACAGTGTCTGTAAGTGGTATAAAGGAGGGCACGAACCATCTGTTAGATCCTTACCTTGTTTAATAGCTTCAAACCAAGGTATATTCCAATTAGAATTGGAATAGTCAGGAAATATGTCTCGATAATTGTACTAAATTCTCCACTTATTAATCTTGAAGGTATATACATCCTTCTACTAGCTTAACATCTCCGTTCTTTCCCCGTTGTTTACAACCCTAAAGCACTTTTAAATTGTGGCGATGCCTCCTTCCCCACCTTTGATCTCCCGCCTGTTTGCTCGGCTACAAAATGTGTTCCAGAATTTTTAAGTTTTATGAATCATTCCCGGTAGTTCCTTAATCCTTCTGGTCACTTTTCTCTAAATTCCTTTCAACCTATCAGTAGCTATTTCAGGGGCATAACCTGTGGCAAACTCATACAGGCTCCCAGGACAGGGTTAGAGATGATGGCTGTCTTCATGGTCACTTGGTGGTTCCTGTCCAGATACATATCTCAAGTTTGCCTTTATTTTCTGGGCTTCACTCTCTGATTTGGTTCTCTGTCCATGTATATAGTACAAATCTAATTCCTTGTCCATATACAGTACAGGTTTACTTGGACATAACTGTCTTTCCTAAAAAGAAATTTTACAGCACAAGTAATTGTAATTATCACCTTCTTAATTAGCAAGTTTTTCTGTATTTTTCATCTTCTAGTTTTATTAAACATCTTAATTCCCTTATTTTAACCAACTTACTGAATTCTATGACTGTTCTTCTTGACTGTTTTTTTTTTTTAACTCAACGATGTCTCTGAGCTACTCTTTATTTCTTATATTTTTCAAATATGTGCTAGCTCTTATTTCTTCATTTTGGCATAATCTCAGCTCTCCTGTTATTCTTCCAGTCCATAGGTAGAATAATTCTGTCATTAGAGACATCAGGGCCTGCCTCTACTCTGACGGCCAACTGGCAGGAGATATATTTTCTATATCTTGGTTGGTGGCTTCTCAAGTCTGAGAACATGAGATCTTTGTCAACAAGCTCTTTATCAAACCAGGAGTTGGTTTTTTTGCCCGAGTTGTCTCCTTTATCTTCTAGATTGAGGTATCACTGAATCCTTCCCATCCATTTTTTAAAACTTTTTTATTGTGGTGACATATATATAACATAAAATTTGATATTTTAACCATTTATAAGTGTAGGATTCAGTGGCGTTAACTACATTCACGGTGTAGCCAGCCAACAACACTACCTATTTCCAAAATTTTTCATCATCCCGAACAGATTCAGTAACTGTTAAGCAATAACTCCCCATTTTCCCTCCCTCCGGGCCCTGGTAATGTCTATTCTCTTTTCTGTCTTTAAGAATTTAGGCAAATTCTAGATATTTCATGGAAGTGGAATAATTGAATATTTGTCATTTTATGTCTGGCTTATTTCATTTAGAATAATGTTCCAAAGTTCACCCACATCATTGCATGCATAAGAACTTTTTTCCTTTTAATATAAATCAAAACCACAATGAGATACCACCTCACATCTGTCAGAATGGCTAAAATTAACAACACAGGAAACAACACATGTTGGCGATGATGCAGAGAAAGGGGAACACTCTTACACTGTTGGTGGGAATGCAAGCTGGTGCAGCCACTCTGGAAAACAGTATGGAGGTTCCTCAAAAAGTTAAAAA
Organism: Phoca vitulina; assembly: GCF_004348235.1. Classification (NCBI taxonomy): domain Eukaryota; kingdom Metazoa; phylum Chordata; class Mammalia; order Carnivora; family Phocidae; genus Phoca; species Phoca vitulina. The sequence goes on along the minus strand of NW_022589705.1, from coordinate 38,498,757 downwards.
TAGAACTAGCTGACAACCCAGCAATTGCATTAGTAGGTATTTACCCAAAAGATACAAAAATACAGATTCAAAGGGGAACATGCAGGCTGATGTTTATAGCAGCATTATTAACAAAAGCCAAATTATAAGGGTACCTGGTTGTTCCAGTTGGTAGAGCATGTAACTCTTGATCTTGGGGTTGTAAGTTTGAGCCCCATGTTGGGTGTAGAGATTACTTAAAAATAAAAATCTTTAAAAAAATAGCCAAATTATGGAAAGAACCCAAATGTCCATCAACTGATGAATAGATAAAGAAAATGTGGTGTGTATATGTATACAATGGAATATTACTCAGCCATAAAAAGAATGAAATCTTGCCATTTGCAATGGTGTGGATGGAGCTAGAGTGTATTATGCTAAGTGAAACAAGTCAGTCAGAGAAAGACAAATACCATATGATTTCACTCATACATAGAATTTAAGAAACAAAACAGATGAATATAGGGGAAGGAAGAAATAAAAAAACCAGAGAGGCAGGGATGCCTGGGTGGCTCAGTCGGTTAAGCATCTGCCTTCAGCTCAGGTCATGATCCTGGGATCCTGGGACTGAGTCCCACATCAGGCTCCCTGCTCAACAAGGAACATACTTCTCTGCTTGTGCTCTCTCTCTCTCTCTCTCTCTCAAATAAATAAGTAAATCTTTAAAATAAAAAACAGAGGGAGGCAAACCGTAAGAGACTATTAGCTATAGAGAACAAACTGACGGTTGCTGGAGGGGAGGGGCATGGGGGCATGGGTTAAATAGGTGATGGGTATTAAGGAGGGCACTTGTGATGAGCACTGGGTGTTATATGTAAGTGATGAATCACTAAATTCTCTTGAAACCAATATTACACTATATGTTAACTAATTAGAACTTAAAAACTTGAAACAGCAACAACAACAAAAAGAACTTTGTTCCTTTTTATGGTTGAAAATATTCTGTTGAGGGGCGCCTGGGTGGCTCAGTCGTTAAGCATCTGCCTTCGGCTCAGGTCATGATCCCAGGGTCCTGGGATCGAGCCCCGCATCGGGCTCCCTGCTCCGCGGGAAGCCTGCTTCTCCCACTCCTACTCCCCCTGCTTGTGTTCCCTCTCTCACTGTGTCTCTCTCTGTCAAATAAATAAATAAAATATTAAAAAAAAAATATTCTGTTGTATGGATATACTACAATATGTTTATCCATTTATCTTTTGATGGACACTTGGATTATTTTCACCTATTGGCCATTGGGAATAATGCTGCAATGAACACTGGCATTCTCATTCATTTTTTGAAGTCCTTCCCTCTTTTTTCTCTCTTTTTCTCTCTTTTTCCATCCCCGTGGAAATACCTGAGTTTCCAGTTCCCATCACTGCACGCTTGTGCAGACCTTACTTCTAGATGTTCCCACCTATAAATAAATAAATAAACAAATAAATAAATAAACAAATAAAAATAGAGGAAAATACATTAATTTCATTAATTATATTTCTTTATCTAAAAATAATGTAAACATTTTGAAAAATAGAAGGAAAGGAGAAATGTTTCCATATTCCTAACACTTTGGTATAAATAACAATATAATTTTGGTTTACTTCTGCCAATTGTTTGCATTGCATTCTCTGTTTTTTTTTAAACCTAAATATGAGCCTGCTATGTGGTTTTTTAAAAACTGCATGTGATTTTTTTTGTCTATTTTGTTTCCATTTGCTGATATTAAAATAGCCATTACGATTTCTTTTGGTTAGCGTTTGCCTTTTATATCTTTTTCCCATCCTAAAATTTTCAATCTTTCTGTATACTTACATTTTATGTATATCCAGACCTGCCCACAATATTTTCAGAGCCTGAGGCGAGAGTACAGATAGAGGCCCACAGATATCCTAATTGCTTTCATCAGTAATTATGTCTTCATTTAGATAAGATTTTCAAATTCAAAGGTTTATTTGACCTATTGTAGTTACGGATTTGATCAGAATCATTCTCTTGATCATGTTATTGGTTTGATCAAAATTAAATCTTCATTAAATAAAATGTGTGTAATATCATGCTTGAGAATTTTATGTGGGTAATGTTCAGTAGAGGTCTACCCACTCACATTATCTCCAATTTTTAAAAATGTAAACAGACTATCTCCTTGAAGACTTTCTATTTATTTTTCAGCTTCTCCCCTCCCTACGAAGCTTCTTTTCATAGTTATATTTTATCAGACCTCAAATTCTTATTTTACTCTCCTTCCCCCATATACAAACTGAAGCAGTGACCAGCTCCATCTTAGCAGCAGTACAACCCACAAATGGCATTTGAAAATAGTGACCTTTTGTTTCAAAGACAGGGTAAAAAATGCAAAGAAGCACTTTTTCTGGGGCCTGAATGGTGTTAGATACAGACTGGGTGTTTATGATTATGGATAATGCTATGACAGAATGACAGAGGTGCCCATGTGGGTTTTAATATAACTTGTGCATTGTTTGTGATATGCTGTGTCCTTTAAGCAATGCATCTCAAACATTAATGTGCATATGAATCGGTTGAGGGTCTTATTAAAATCCAGATTCTGAATCTTTAGGTCTGACTTGGGACCTGAGAATCTGCACTTCTAACAGGCACCCTGTGATGCTGCTGCTATTGGTCCAGGAACCACATTTTGAGTAGCAAAACTCTAAAACACAGGGCGAAGATCAGAGGCCCCATTCATCTGATATTAAGAATAATACTATGTATGTCCTATATGAATAGCATATAACTAGAATTTATTTTTTAATCTAAACTTAAAATCACTGTCTTTTCAGATTTAAGTTTAGTTCATTTACATTTACTGTGATTTTTGCTATATATTATTGATTTTTTTTTTTATCTCAAACATTGGCTTTGTATTTGTCTCTTCTTCTATGCTTTATTCTCCCTCTTCTTTTCCCCTTCCCCTGGATTGGTGGAATTGGGGGGCAAGAAGGGGTTTGTCCCTGTCCCCACCTTATCCCCTTATTCCATTTTTTAACTTATACTGATTTGGAAATTATACTCTTGATATTTATTTTCTTAATGTCATTCTTGAAATTTTAACATGCATACTTACCAAAGTCTTAATATCTTTATCCTATTTCCAGACAATTCAAAGACCTTAGAATATTTGAACCCTGGTTAACTTGAACACTAATCTTACATACCATTTTATTGAAGTAGTTTAGTTCTTTTTAAAGTCTACCAAATTGGATATTAACATTATTACTGTTTTTCAAGATTTATTCATTTATTGGAGAGAGAGAGAGCACAAGCAGGAGGGGCAGGGAGAGGGGGTAAGAATCTCAAGCAGACTCTGCGCTGAGCACAGAACCTGACCCGGGGCTTGATCTCACAACCCTGATATCACAACCTGAGCCGAAACCAAGAGTTGGACACTCAACTGACTGTGCCACCCAGGCGCCCCAGCATTATTATTGTTTTTGGTTTAGTCAATGTTTATATAGATTTACCTACATATTACCAGTTTCTTTGCATCATTTCTTCTTGTAACTTAGATTTCCATTATCCTTTTTGCAATAAATATTTTAGAAGTTTGGCTGATGAAGATCTGTTGGCGGTAAATGCAGTTTTAGTTAATCTGAAAATATCTTTATTTTGTCCACATCCTTGAAAGAGAATACAATTCCAGATCATCAATTATTTTCGCTTGCAATATTTTGAAGACCTAATTCCTGTGGTTTCTTTCCCTCTCAGAGTTGATATTGAGCTCTTTGTCATCAGGCTAATTGTCATTACATTTTAGGCAATCTAAACCATTATTTCCTTAAATATATTGTCTCCTCTTTATTCTGTCTCTTCATTATGTGTTATTTACTTGTCTCACTGTGGTGCATTCTGAATAATTTCTTCTGATTTTTTGGTTTGCTAATTCTGTATTCTTCTGTGTTTCATCTGTTACTTAATGCATCCACCAAGGATTTTTTCCCAAGTCATTTCTAGATTTTTTTTCCCCGAAATCTGCCTGGTCTTTTTTCATAGTGTATTCTTTCTTACATTCATTTCATTTCTGTATCTGATAACTCCAATATCTTAAATCATTAGGGATCTAAGCAATTTTTGTTCTGATTTTATTCAAAGGAACTTATTTATTTATTTATTTATTTGTTTGTTTGTTTTGCTTGTGTTTGTGTGATGTGTGGGTATATATGTTTATCATGACTCCATGTTCATCTGGACTGTGTCTGCAGAAATCCTTAGTGACTTATGTTGAAAATGTGTTCCTCCAAAGAAAGCTTGCATTTGTTTCTGCCAGACTCCTGGAGGCCCTCCCAACTAAGAACTACTGCTTTAAAATAAGCCTAACCTTCTGCATACATGCCAGTAGAGTGAATATAAACTACAAGTCTACACGGTTTTTATGAATAGTTGAGGAAGATTTTTTTATCGCCTTCACCCAGGGCCAAGGACAGAATAGACAGGTACTTCCCCTGTGCTACAAGATCTTCCTTTTCAAGTTCACTCTGCTTGAGCTGTACTGGCCTTGCAGGATCTCCGTTCCCTGCTCAGGCTCAGGGCTGTTCCTCCGGCTCCTCCACAGGGCTGCTGAAATCCAGGGCTCTAGGTGAAAGGATCAGCAGTTACCCTTCGAGCAGCAGCTGTCTTCAGTGCCCACTCAACATGCTAGATTTGTACTCTGGCTGCATTTTCAACCTCTGTGTATTTCCTTTAATTTATTGTTACTTCACTTAAAGATTTTAAAACTTTTTTATTCAACTTTTCAAGGAATTCTATCTGAGTGCTTGTATCAATGGCAAATTTAAAAATATTGTTCTTTAATTGATATAAGATTATTATGGTTAATTTAGAAATATAGAAAATCAGAAGAATTAAATTAGAATTTCCAGAAATTTTGTAAACCAAAGATAACATTACCATTGTAAAAATTTTGATGTTCTTTCTTAAGGTTTATTTTCTATGTACGTTATTTTTACATAGATGAAATTATATTATATGTGTCAATTTAAGCATAATTAAAAGATATTCACAAGTGGAAAAGTGGAGGATAATATAGAGAGGTTAGCAGCAAATAATATCAAGTCTTTCCAAATCAAAACCTCGATTCTCATGTCATCCAATATAAGTCTTAAAAATACAATAATTCATCACGCATATTTTAAACAACAAAACTGTCCATTATGCAGACTTCTATTTGTGGAAGGCAAAAATATTTTTTAGTAATTCTTTTAGCACCATGTCCCAACCAAAAATTTTTTTAAGATTTTATTTATTTATTTGACGGGGGGGGGGCGCAAGAAGGGGAGGAGGGGCAGAGGGAGAGAGAGAAGCAGACTCCCCGCTGAGCAGGGAGCCTGACACAGGGCTAGATCCCAGGACCCCGAGATCATGACTTGAGCCATACAGACGCTTAAACGACTGAGCTATGCAGGCACTTCCCCAACCTTATTTTTTAAAATAGCCATTTTTAGCAAGTGTTGGAAGGAAACAGTATTAGTAATTGATTTAAATGGTCATCGGACATGGCAAGAGATTTCATCTAACGCATAGAGGTGAAGAATAAAAATAGGATCTAGTTCTGTGAGTGGAGTGAAAATCTTAAATGGAACAATTGAAGAAGAACTTTAAGGTCAACCTTACTCCTAAGCCAAAAAACCCACAAGGAAATATAATCCATAATTGGATTTCTAACTGGATTTAAATCAGATAAGAAAAGACTCCTGTCATTTTTGCCCCAAACAAATCATTGTGTTACTTTTTCTTTATCTCATTTGGCTGGAAAATACATTTAAATCACTTTTTCAGTAGGAAAAGGTTGGTAGATGAAATTTCTGGTTTCTTGCCTAGCTGACATTCTTAAATACTTGCAGTTTGGCTGCCAAAAAATTCTTGTGTAATAATTTTTTACTTCTGGATTCTCAGCTAGGCACATTGGGGGATGCATTAAAAATCTAACTTGGAGTTCCTGAAAGATTTTTAAAAAGCAGACAATTAAGCAAATGCTCAATAAATGTTTTTTGATCTGATTAGATTTTTAGTAACAGTTTTATTTATATATAATTCACCCTTTTAAAGTACATAATTCAGTGGTTGTTAGCATATTGGGACTTGTGCAGTCATCACTGCAATCTAATTTTAGAACATTTCATCTACTCTTAAAAGAACTCCATGCTCGTTAGCAGTTGCTCCTCATTCTCTGCCCCTAGTCCCTGGTAACCGCTAATCTACTCTCTATCTCTATGGATTACCTATTCTAGACATTTCATATAAATTAAGTCATTCAATATTTGGTCCTTTGTGACTGGTTTCTTTCACTTAACACAGTTTTTAAAGCTTCATTCATGTATTAGAACTTCTTCCTTCTTTATTGTTGAATAATATTCCCTTATATGGGCATACCACATTTTATTTATCCATTCATCAGTTTGACATTAGGTTTTTCCACTTTTTGGCTATTAAAAATAATGAATAATGAATATTTGAGTACAGATTTTTGTGTGAACGCATGTTTGCATTTTTTCCTGGGAATATACCCAAGGAGGGGAATTGCTGGATCATATGATAATCCAGGGTTTACCTTTTGAGGAACTTCCAGTTTCCCAAAGAGACTGCACTGTTTTACAATCTCACCAGCAAAGTATGAGGGTTCAAACGTGTCCACATCCTTGCCAATGCTTGTCATTGTCTGTCTTTTTTTATTCTATACTAGTGGGTGAGAAGTAATTTCTAATTGTCTCCTTGTGGTTTTTATTTACATTAACCTCATGAGACATAGTTTTTAATTTTGATGACGCTAACTTATCTATTGTTTTCTCTCACCATGTGTGTTTTTGGTGCCATATTTAAGAAACCATAACCTAATCCAAGATCATGAAGATTTGCTCCTATGTTTTCTTCTAAGAGCTTTATAGTGTTAACTCTTATATTTATGTTCATGATTCAGTTTGAATTAGTTGTGTATGTGATGTGACATAGGGTTCCGACTTCATCTCTTGCTTGTTATCCAGTGATCTCAGCATCATCTTGAAAAGGTTATTCTTTCTCCCATCCAATGCCTTTACACCTTTGTCAAACATAATTTGACCACTAATACAAGGGTTTATTTGTGAACTCTCAATTCTATTGCATCAGTAATTGTAGGTATATAGTCACTAGCTCTTACGTGCTTAAGACTGACATGGACAATGATTATCAATGGTCATAGAAAAGAATCATGGTCTGTTATTTCCAAAGGTCCTGTCACAATGCCTGTGCACCTAAGAATTTGTTTGGTTTATATCAACCAAGAATAGGTTCCGTTTTGTACACTATTGAGTAAGTGGTTAAAAGGTGGTAAAATTTCTCAGGTCTCTCAAAAGCTCACACTAGCAGGAAGCTTGATTTCACAACTTCTACGTGACAGTCTCGAATGAAAGTACTCCCATGAGAGTGTTACTATGGACTACGGATGGAGAAAAGGACCGTGTCTCATTTATGGCTGCTGTTGTTATTTAGGGCTTTTTTGTCTCTTGCTGTTGTTTCAAAAGATTGCATTTTGCACAAAGCAGCGAAACCATAAGGTAGATCTTAAATAGAGAGAGCCATGTTTAGGACTTTTGTTTTCTCTATTCACAGTGATTTTCTATTTACCCTGGAAGGCAGTCACCATCACTTAAAAACAGTGAAGATAAATGTGGTTTCTGATACAAATCTTTATGAATAGAGCAAAGCAGGATCTCAAATTTTCCCTTCAATTCTAGACGCATCTGAATGTATATTAAATATTCCATCCAAATTAATCTCATTCTTAAATAAAACAATGAATGTCAGAGATGGGAGGACACAGGTGGGAGGACAGCAACATCACACAATTGCATATTTTTTAAAGTAGAAGGGTTACTTATAGCTGATACAGAGGGAATTTATGAAAAAGGAAAAAAGTCCACTTTCCATACCTGGAGTCCTTAAAGCAACAAGCAAATGAATCAACATGAAGTGCACATGATAACCCCAACATACATAATTAAACCTCTCATTTTAAGTTTTCACACCTCTCATTTTAAGTTGTGCAGAGAGGGAAGAGGATTAAATATGCAATGGAGTAGTGGGTATCTGTAGTTGCTAAATAGACTTTCCTGAAAATGAAGCAACACATGTCTGTCATCCACCATAACTTTTTTTTACTTTCAGCAGCAATTATCATTTGCTAGTATGTCCAGATTCATTGCTGTAGCCCCAAGCACATGAGGTTACTAGAGAGCGGGATTTGTTCTTAATATCTGTAGTCGTGTCAAGCATAAGGAATAGCACAACACAAAAAATGTAGGTCCTGCCCTTAAGGATTGCATGAGCTTTAAAGACCTAGCACTCAGAAAATAGCTTGGCATAGAGTGTTTAGTAGAAGTTGGTTGATGAAGAAGGAAAGAAGGAGGAAAAGAGGGATGGATGGACAAACTTAGATTCCATCCCTCATACCAGAGAAAGATGGAATCACGTGATGACACACTGAGGCAAAGTGGTAAAAGGAGAGAAGAAGTGAGTTAAGGAAGGCAGAAGCATCAGAAAAGGAAAATTATAGCATAATGCATAAGGGTACCATCTTTGGAGACAGAGACCACATTTCAATCCTAGATGTGCCATTCATTGGTTATGATTTGGGGCAATCACTTAATTATTTTTGAGCCTCAAAACCCTCCAGAAAGGAGTAACAGTATCTACCTCATAGATAATTGGAAGGATTTAATAAGATAATAAATGTTACTCCTTTAGTACAATACCTGGAACGTAAGAAGCACTCAGGAAATGTTAGCCATCAACATGGAAGATGCTAGTTATATTAAGATTTTCTTTAACCCAGAAGTGTGGCCATGCACACAAATGTAAACATTTTCAAATCAGTCATGGGTGGGAGGCTTTTAAATTTTTCTTTACCTTTGAAATAGGTTCAAGACAATGCTACCATGGAAAGCATCTGTATCAGAAACCATAATTTTTTTGTACCATTTGTCATTCTAAAATTTGTGAAATCCCCAAAGTTTCCCGCATGATCTTCCTGGAAGCTAAAACAAACTGAATCATCATAAAACTTTTTTTAAAGTTTGCTTTGAATCTACTTTGGAGCTATATGGCTGAGGTCTCTTGGTAACTGACCTTCTGTCAAGCTGAACAGCCCATTCCAGGGCACAGAGTGTATACCCCCCGCCTGGCCACTGCCCCTGTGGCAGCAGTGTTCGGGATGCTAAGGAGTTTTATGTGCAGAGTTATGACAAAAATTAACCAAGTGTAGTTAACGATATCATGTGACATAGAAGTTCGGAGCACACGAGAGGCAAGGGAGAAATTTAAGCAAGGAAGCATTGTCTCCAGCTGTGTCCAATGGCCTTCCCTGTGGACTTTATAGGCACCCCATTGTCGCTTGTCACTTGGTGATTGAGGCCACACTGAAAATGAAAAAAACTCTTACCTTCCACAATGTTATCTCTCAGCATGCCACTTCATGAGTGAAGGTGGTGATGTCTCCACAGTTAATTCAAATTCTTTAAAATGTTAGAACTTAATCAGTAAATTAAGTAAAGTTGTGTGATAGAAAATCAAAATACAGAAATCGGTTGTGTTTCTACACACTAACAGCAAAACATCTGAAAGAGAAACAAAACAATCCCATTCACAACAGTATCAAAAATAAAATATGAAGAAATAAATTTAACCAAGGAAGTGGAAGATCTGTACAATGAAAACTAACAAGACTTTGATAAAAGAAATTGAAGAAGACATAAAGTCTTCTGCATTCATAGGTCAGAATTAATATTGTCAAAATGTCCACACGACCCAGAGCCATCTGTAGATTCAATACAATCCCTATCAAAATTCCAATGGCATTTTTCACAGAATAAATAATCCTAAATTGGGAACTACAAGAGATTCTGAATAGCCAAAACAATCCTGAGAAAGAAGAAAACTGGAGGCATCACACTTCCTGATTTCAAACTATGCTACAAAGCTCTAGTAATCAAAACGGCAGGGTACTAGTATAAAAAGAGACACAGAGACCATTGGAACAGAATAGAGAGCCCAGAAATACCCTTCCACACATACACAGTCAGCTAATGTTTGACAAGAGTGCCCCGAATATCCAATGGGGAAAGGACAGTATCTTCAATACATGGTGTTGGGAAAACTGCATAACCACATGCAGAAAAATGAAATTGGACCCCTATCTTACACCACTCAGAAAGAAATAACTCAGAATGGATTAAAGACTTAAATAACACCATAAATCTCAGAAGAAGACATAAAGAAAAAGCTCCTTGACATTCATCTGGACAACAAGTTCTTGAAGCACACACTTTTGAAAGCAAAAATCAACAAGTGAGATTATATCACACTAAAAGCTTCTGCACTGCAAGAGAAACAATCAACAAAATGTAAAGGCAACCTATGGAATGGGAGAAAATATTTTCAAACCATTTATCGGATAAGGGATTACTATCCAAAATATATAAGCAACTCATGCAACTCAATAACAAAAAACTACAATCCAATTAAAAAATGGGCAGAGAAACTGCATAGACATTTTTGCAAAGAAGACATCCAAATGGCCAACAGGTACATGAGAAGATGCTCAACATCACTAATCATCAGGGAAATTCTAATCAAAACCACAATGAAGTATCACCTGACATCTCTTACAATGGCCATTATCAAAAAGACAAGAAATAACAAGTGTTGGTAAGGATGTGGAGGAAAGGGAACCCTTGAGCACTGTTCTAAAATAGAAAAAATAGGGGCACCTGGGTGGCTCAGTCGGTTGAGCATCTGCCTTTGGCTCAGGTCATGGTCCTGGGATCGAGTCCCACATCAGGCTCCTTGCTCAGCAGGGAGCCTGCTTCTCCGTCTTCCTCTGCGTGCTGCTTCCCTTGCTTGTGCTCTTTCTCTCTCTTTCCATCAAATAAATAAATAAAATCTTTTAAAAAATTAGAATTATCATATGATCCAGCAATCCCGTTTATATATGGATATATAAATTCCTGTATACAAAGGAAGTGACAACAGGATATCAAAAAATACCTGTGTTTCCATGTTCATTGCAGCATTATTCACAATAACGAAGATATGGAAACAGTCTAAGTATCTGTCAATGGATGAATGGATAAAGAAGATGTGGTATGTATATATGTGTGTGTGGTGTGTGTATGTGTGTGTGTATATGTATATGCATAAAAAATATGTAGGTGTGTGTATATAACACACACAAAATAGAATCTCATTCAGCCATGAGAGAGAAGGAAATCCTGTCATTTGTGACAATATGGGTGGGCCTTGAGGGCATTATGCTAAGTGAGACAAGTTGGACAGAGAAAGTTCTATATGGTAGCACCTAGATGAAGAATCTAAAAAAAGCCAAACTTTTAGAAACCAAGTAGAATGGTGGTTATCAAGGCCTGGGGATGGGGTGAGGAAATTGGGGAGAAGTTGGTCAAAGGGTATGAACTTGCAGTTAGAAGAGAGTAAGTTCTGAAAATCTAGTGCACAACACTTAGATTATAGTCAACAATGCTATATTACATACTTCAAAGTTGCTAAGAGAGTAGGTCTTAAATGTTCTCACCACAAAAAAGAAATAACTATGTGACATGATGGAGGTGTTAGGTAATGCTATGGTGGGTAATCCTAATGCAATATATATATTGCAATATATATATATATATACATATATATATTACATAGGATTATACTATAGTAGTGTGTATATATATTATATATATGCAGTATTATATATATTTGCAGTATATTATATATATGTAATAGCAAGATATATATCAAATCAACCGATGGTATACCTTAAATTTACACAATATTGTGTATCAATTATATTTATCACTTATATCTCAGTTGTATATATTATTACATATATATTATATCCAATTTATCTCAATTTAAAAATAACTTCAGTCATTCAAAAAAATTAAAAATAAATAAATAATAAAATGTTCCTAAGCTACTAAGTGGTAGATCTGTGATAAAAGTGTGTTGGGTTGGGATAAGTATTGAAATTTGTTTGAGATGTGAAGTTACGTGATTATAGTTTAGTGTTTCCCCCACAATAAGCAATATCCAACATCATATATTCCTAACTTCAATTGTTAAAGGTAGTATAGGTTACAATATAGCAGAAATATTCCATACTCAAATAAATGTTTGGTGTTAGCCCAGAATTAAAGCATGCTTTTGCAAAAAAATGTTTATCAAATCCGCTATAAAGTGGAGCCAAATATTTGTAGTTTTTTTCTGGGATTTTAATAAATTCCCTTGATACATGGTCAAAGCCTTTGAACATGCTGTTAAACAAAATGAAAGTAAGAAAATGGTCAGCCTAATTTCAAAATTGAACAAACTGATAAAAATAATCATTTCAAATATTTCATTTGTATGTTTTGCAAGTAGGAATAATTTTTCTTAAATACGTTTCTTATTTCCTCAGTGATTTTAAAAATCACATTTAGATACATCTATTGCTAATGGATGTCTTCCATAGTTTAATAATACTAGCTTGTTGAGAATTATCTGAATACATAATTCAGATAATGAATTGTGAACAGATTTATGGATTAATATTTGTTCAGTACATCAGTGTTTTAGGGAAGAACATGATGATGTTTACAGTCAGCACATTATTAGCTTCATTAGATGTCAATGTGGTTTTCAAATAAATATTTTCTAAAGTTCCTCAGTAGTCTTGAATGAGATGTTTTGCTTTAGAACATAGAGGTTGAGGAAATGGAATAGTTGCTATAAGTGTTTGTGGTTCATTAATTCCAACATTTTCTTCTGATGAAAATAAACGTATCTATCAATAGCAGGGCTACACAATATTGCAAGGACATAAAAAATCGTATAGTCATTTGATATATCTTAAATCCTTAGTCTTTAATGTCCTTTTGGTAGACTAAAAGGCCTTACTGTACATCAGCATACTGGCCATCCTTTTGGGACCTTGCAAATAAGGTTGAAAAGGGCCTGGTTGTTCTGGCTGCTGATGCATACCCATGTCTTTTCTCAGCACTGGCTCTGAGGCAGCAGCACTGAGGTTGCCTCAGCCCAGGGCAGGGTTTACCTCTTTTTACAGTAGGGCGGTATTCTCCATTGTGAGTATGGTTAAAACCTAGGTTTTTATGTGGAAGAATTCAGACCAGCTTGTGGTGATATATATTCTCCTAGTCTACTATGGTATCATTTTAAAGCTTTTATTACAAGTCATCAAACACTGTATCTGGGAAACATGAGGATAAATTATGGTACATTCAGAAACTGCTGAGAAATAACAAGAAACAAGAGAACAGGGTACTTTGGGAATATAAGACCTACTGAATGAGAAATGTTTTGTTCTGGCTATGGATTTGCTACTTGCAGAGAAACTCCATTGCATTGGTTTTCTGAACTGGATAACATTTTCCTGATCTTTTGCCTGGTGCAGCAAATAAAATCTTATTTTTTTTTTCCAGAGTGTCTTTATTAATTTGAATTTTGCTTTCTTACCTTATTATTTAGTTAATTTTTAATTTCTCTTCAATATGTTTATTAGGTCGCCATTTAAAATAGAATAACCTATTTCGAATTGTAAGATGTTACACTTGATTTCTTTCCCCCAGCCCTATTTTACAATAAATTGAGAAAACAGAGTAGTACATCACTTCTCCCTTTAATTCCTTTACAGAGTTTCTCTCAGGGTCAGAGGACATTATTCTCTCATCTCCAAAAAATTGTTAGAAGATGATACACTGAAATTAACTGGTTTCCTCTTTGTTGTGATTGTGTTTCTTTTTTTAAAAAAAAAAAGACTCATGATCTAATATAAGGAAAATCCTAAGGAATACACTAAAAACTGTTAGAACTAATAAATGAGTTCAGCAAGGTTGTAAGATACAAGATCAATATACAAAATCAATTCTATTTCTATACACTTGCAATAAACAATACAAAAATGAAATGAAGGAAACAGTTCCGTTTACAATAGCATAAAAAATACTTAGGAATAGGAGAGCCTGGGCGGCTCAGTGTGTTGAGCGTCTGACTCTTGATATCAGCTCAGATCATGATCCCAGGGTCGTGAGATTGAGCCCTGTGTCCTGCTCCACACTCAGCAAGGAGTCCACTTGAGATTCTCTCTCTCCCTCTCCCTCTGCCTCCCCTCCCCACCCCAATCACACTCTCTCTCTCTCTCTCTAAATGAATAAATAAATAAAATCTTTAGAAAAATACTTAGGAATAAGTTCAACCAAAAAAAATGCAAAACTTATGTCCTGAGAATGATAAAAACATTGTTGAAAGAAATTAAAGAAGATATAAATAAATGGAAAAACATCCTATGTTTATGGATCATATTGTTACGATGACAGTAGTCCCCAAATTAATCTTCCAATTCAACTCAGTACCTATTGGAATCCCAGCTGGCGTCTCCATACAAATTGACAAGATGATTCTAAAATTTATGTGATTGCAAAGGACCCAGAAAGCCAAAACAATTTTGAAAAAGAAGAAAAAGTTAGAAGCTTTCACATTTTAAAACTTCCCTCTTTCAAAACTTACCATAAAGTAAGAATAATCAAGACAGTGAGTTATTGGCATATGGATAGATCTATACATTAGTGAGATAGAATTGAGAGTCCAAAATTAAATCCATTTGTCTATGGCCAACTGGTTTTAACAAGGATGTCAACACCATTCAATGGAAAAGAACAATCTTTTCAACAAAAATTGCTGGGATGACTGGATATTTACATGCTAAAAGAATGAAATTGGACCCTGGCCTCACACCACATAAGAAAATTAAATCAAAATGGATCAAAGACCTAAATGTAAAATGCCTGTAAATATAAGTCTATAAAACTCTTAGAAGAAAACTTAGGGGTAAATCCACATGACCTTAGATTTGACTATGAATTTTTAAGCATGCCACCTAAAGCATGAGCAACAAAAGAAAAAATAAATTGTTCTTCATCCAAATTAAAATTTTGTATGCTTCTATTTTTTTTTAAGATTTTATTTATTTATTTGACAGAGAGAGACAAGAGAGAGAGGGAACACAAGGAGGAGTGGGAGAGGGAGAAGTAGGCTTCCCGCCGAGCAGGGAGCACAATGCGGGGCTGGATGCAGGGCTCAATCCCAGGACCCTGGGATCATGACCTGAACCCAAGGCAGACGCTTAATGACTGAGCCATCCAGGCGCCCCAAAATTTTGTATGCTTCTGAGGACACTATCAAGAAAGTGAAATGACATCCCATGAAATAGAAAATATTTGCAATTCATATTTCTGATAAGAGACTTCTATCCAGAATACATAAAGAACACTTACAACTCAATAAAAAGAAAAAATATCCCAATTAAAAATAGGCAAAGATACATGTCTTCAAAGAAGATATACAAATGGACAACAAGCACATGAAAACGTTCCCAACCTCATTAGTCATCAGCAAAATGTAAGTCAAAACCACAATGAGATAGCATTTCACACCCCCTGGGATGCCTATATTCAAAAAGACAGATAATAAGTGTTGGCAAGAATGTAAAGAAATTAGAACCCTCACACACTGCTGGTAGGAATGTAAAATAGTGCTACCATTTTGGAAAACAGTCTGGTGGCTCCTCAAAACGTGAGACACAGAGTTGCCATATGTCCCCACAATTCCACTCTTAGGTATATGCCAATATAAATGATAATGTCTAGCTACCAAAACACTTGTGCACCAATGTTTATAGCAGCATTATTCGTAACAGCCAAAAGGTGGAACAATCTAAATGTCAATCAACTGATGAATGGATGAACAACACATGCCATATCCATACAAGTGAGTATTATTCACCCATGAAAAGAATGAAGTACTGATCCCTGCCTGAAACCATGAAACCATTATGCTAAGTTAAAGAAGCCAGTCACGAGGGACCATGTATACTAGAATTCCTTTTCTGTGAAATGTCCAGGAGAGGAAAATCCATAGAAACAAAGTAGATTCCTGGTATCTTAGGGCTGGGGGTTGGGGAGGAGGGAGAGGGATTGGTAGATAAGAGAGTGCCAGCTAAAGGGCATGGGGTTTCTTTTTGAGGTGATAAAAATGTTTTAAAGTTGACTGTGGTGATAGTTTTGCATATCTCTGAAAAGTGCACTGAATGTACACTTTAGACGGGTGAATTATATGGTATATGAATTATATATATGAATTATATCTCCAAAAAGCTGTTATAAAAATAAAACAAAACAAAAATGTGACTCTCTATTGGCTTAGACCCAGGCCACATGCTCCCTGCCTGTTTGGGGGGGGGAGAAGTTCCACGTGAATACATAAGTTGTAATTTTCCTAGAAGAAGGATGAAAAATGCCAGATGGTAAAAAGAGCAAAAGTCTACCATACATGTCCTTGAGATCCTAAAGAAATCTGGTCTTTTTGGAAGCGGGGCAGGAGGGGGATATTAGACTCAGTTGGGAAGAGCAAAGGGAAGGGATTTAAATTTACCATTATGGAGTCATGTGACAGGCATCAATATATTCATTAAAACACATGTACAACAATGTTGTAGCAAAGCTAGTCATAATAGCCCCAAATATCCATCAGTATCTGAACAAATAAATTGTAGTATATTCAAACTGGAATACCATACAGCTGCAAGAATGAATCAACTACAACAGCACAAAATGTGCATGAATCTCACAAACCTAATGTTGAATGAAAAGAGACATTCACAAAGATACAAACTCTATGATCCCTTTAAATAAAGTTCAGAAATAGATTAAATGGATCTACGTTGTAAGAAGACAGATTAGTGTTTGTCTTGGTGGGGAGCTGTGAATGAAAGCAGAGGAAGGGCTGTTGAGGTGCTGACAGTGTTCTGTTTCTTGATCTGGGTGCTGTCCACATGGGTATGTTTACTTTGTGAAAATTCCTTGAGCTATACCATCTTTCCTTATGCATCTTTCTTTATGCAAGTTATACTTTGCTAAAAGTAAAAAGAAAAAGTCAAGAGCTTTGTTTATTTTCTGTAGAGTTAGGCAGTAAATCATGTTTCTCTTTCATGCACAGGTAAATAATTTGTCCCAAGGATGCAGTGGAGGGATATCACTTACAGGAATCAGAGTTATGGGGCATATCCTGAGCATGCGAAGAACAGATCCTTTCCTGCTTAGCCATTTCATTTTTATTACCTTGGAACCAAACTGTCCAGCAGTTCTTCTAAATGTCAGGTTAATGGTGACCATCCTCTACCACATTGGTAAGGCTGCTTAGATACCCTCCCAACTACATTTATATGGAGATAGGAGATGTAGATGGGAGCGCACATGGAGTAGAGGACAGTGTATTTCCCCCACAGTGTACTTACATCCGACTCAGGAACCATGCTCAATCTTTCAATGAGAAATGCAATTGGTAACTGTCAGGGCATAGTTCTTCAAACTGTGAATTGGGGAGGGGAACTGTCTTTGAGTTAAGTGAAAAACTAAAAATTCTGTGCTTTGATAATGAATAAAAATAATTTTTGCAGTTATAAAGACAAAGCTACTATTCTGTATTGAAGTTATTTTCATAGAACAAAACCTAACTTTCTTAAATCAGTCTTTTGCAGACTGAGGTTCATGTATGGATTATCAAGAAAATCTTCCCAATAAATGTGCTGAGGCATGTTTCAGCTTGACGTATCGGGGAGCTTTGGTGGAAGTGAGCGATACATGCATCTCTTTCATTTGCTGCAGTCTTTCCTGAGAGCAGAGTGGTTTTTAGCTGGTGTTAAGATTGAGAAAGGCACCCTCTGTGGTGTTGTTGCCGAACTACCTTTTTCATAAGCGTACAGAAAATTAGCATGACTTAACTGCTTGAAAGGAAGCAGAATGGTCTTAAATGTATTCATCATTTTGTGGGAGGAAAAGCCACAATGAATCCTTTCTCTTTTTCTTAACCAACAGCAGCAAATGATATTTAAACTATTATCTAGCAACAAAAAAGTTCCAAGCCAATGTGAAAAAAAATTGCCTGCCAAAATTCCTTTCTATGGCACAATAATATAGCTGAGTTAAAAGCCCTTTTGAGATGGAGAATATGACAAGAAAAGTGACACACGCCCCCCACAAAAGTGGGATTTCCAAGAGCTTCTAGAATAAAGCCACTCTCATTAAGGCTTCTCACACTGGTTTTTGTTGGCAGCACTTCTCAGGAATCATTTCCTCCATGAAGGAAATAAAGTAGCTGAGACGTTCATGACAGTTGCAAAAGGTGAAGGAAGAATTTAAATTGAGAAAGGCAGTTAAAATAATATCTGAACTTTTGAACTTCCTCATCAGATAATTATTCTTGAAAGTCTTTACAAGATAGGAAAAGAGAATTAATGCCACTTAAAGTGTTGAGTTTTAGAGGAATACTATCATTAAATATAGTATTTCTCCCATAATTTTTTGATTGTTGAGTACAGGCATGACAAGAATTTTATGAAGACAGTTCTGATTGATAAGATGGAGTATAAACAGAAAGTGCTCTTAAGTAGTAAGGTGTGTCTGTTTGGAACTTGAACTTGTCTCTTTTTGCTTAGAAATGTGCATAATTAATGCAAAACACCTGTGTCTTCACCCCAACTCTCTCTCCTAAGTGGCAGATCTGCATATCCAACTACTTTACTAGACACATCCCTTTGAATGCCCCACAGGCACCCTAATTCAACATGTTCAAAATAAAACTCATCATCTCAGCCTTCTCCTGCCCCCCAAAATTGGGCCTTTACCATTTCTACTTTTTATTAATCATTATTAAACCAGTTTCCAAAATCCTATATTTATGTATCATACTTGCATTCTGCCATCTCCCATGCTAGTGGGACCTCCCAACGTGTCCCCTCCCATATACCTCCTGAAGCCACCCACTTCCTGCATCCCCAACTCTTGACCATTTAGAGGAGGCCACCATCATTCCTCCACTGACTCCTTCAATATTTTCCTAACTAGTCTTCCTGCAGCCATCCATTCTTTTGCCCTCTTCAATCCAATACCACCAGAGGAATCTTCCTAAAACTCAACTCTCGTACCATTTATCTACCTATTTGCTGGGTTTCTGTTGTTCTTAAGCTAAAATCCTTATTATGGCTTAGATTCGATTATGATCTACTTATGATCTTACTACTCTAGTCTCTGTGATGCCCCTGTTCCTATTATCTCTGAAGATGCCCAGCTATCTTTGGTGGCAGCCAAAGACAGAACAATTGAGGCAGACGTCTATCAGATCTGCTAAGGTCCAAACCAACCCACAAAAGCTGCCAAGTCTAAGACAAGGGTCCTTTCCATGGGGTGATGGTAACAAGACATTTAGTTGGTTTTCGCTAGCTGCAACCACACTGGTGAGAGAAAGTCCATCTACACAGGTTCTTACATTGCCAGGCTCTGGGCGGCCCCTTCCATGTACCACCTAAGTGCTTCCTCACATGATCTCTCTCTTTGTCCTGAACTCAAAATCTTCCAGTTCCCCCAGGGGGTCTACCTACATTATCCTATTCATGGTTACTATGTGCTTCATTTACGTGAGGTTTTGCTCCTTCTTAAGCATGGGAAGAGAGATCTCATAATTGGGACCATCAGAACAGATGTTTGAACTTAGCCTTTGACTCTGCTTCACTTACTAGATTCCAGCAAAGTGGATATCCTTAGCTCCCCTTAGTTTTAATCCTAAAATGGTCCCAATCTCCCTCCTTTCTATTTTGTTATTATTTTCACCTATGTCATTATCACTAAAAACCTTAATTTAGTGCATTTTATTCCTATGAGGGTAGCACGAGATATTTCCAGCATGCAAGACCACCTGCAGAGTCTATGGAAGGGTTCATTTCCCATATGCACCATAAGCCTAAAATCCAATTTTAATGCAATGGATCTCCTTTCTGATGATACTGCCTATTACTTCTCATCATTTTCCCTTCCTACCCATGGCTCCCTTCCTACCCATGGCTCCAAAATTTCTCTCAGATTCCATTTTTGCCATGCTCTCTTTCTTAAGGCTTTTACACTACTAGACCAGATTGTCTCCAGACCACTGAGGTCTTACCCCTCTTCTTTGCTTGGCTACTCTGTAATCTCAGTTTAGACTTCACTTCCTCCAGAACATCTGGGTTAGAGCTTTTCCTATGAACATCCACTTCCCCTCCCCCTTCCCTTCATGTGGCACCTGACACTCTGCCTGGCTGGTTTGAATATCTGTACGCTCCACAATGGCCTGATTCTTTTTTATTTTTAAAGATTTTATTTATTTGACAGAGAGAGACACAGCGAGAGAGGGAACACAAGCAGGGGGAGTGGGAGAGGGAGAAGCAGGCTTCCCACCGAGCAGGGAGCCCAATGTGGGGCTCGATCCCAGGACCCTGGGACCATGACCTGAGCCGAAGGCAGATGCTTAACGACTGAGCCACCCAGGCGCCCTTACAATGGCCGGATTCTTGTCTTGTTCTTCCTTGCATCCTCAAAGCCTGTTGCAGTACCTGGCCCAGAGCAAGTACTTAATGATCATTTCTTAATGAATGAATAAAGAGATCACTCCATTAATCATTTAATCAGTGAATCAATGCATTTACAATTTTATGCAAGTCTCTGACATTCTCAGAGATGGAAGTTTTATTTTCTGAAATTATATATTCGTTTCATTTCTTAAAGAATCTGATTTATCCCTACTTTAAATTGTACTACCATGTTTATAAAGCCATTGCTGCTGTATGGTAAAATACAAGAGGCATCTAATACTGCCTTAAGAATCCTGTTTCATAGTAAAAACTCTCCAGACCAATTTCTCTGCACTTTCCATTGTATATTAAAATTGCTCGTGTTTCTGTCTGTGTAACCTGCAAGACATTAAGTGCCTCAAGGGCAGTGACCATATCGTACTCATCTTTGTACCCTCATAATCTCATATCTGGTACAGTGTCGGCAGTCAGCAAGTGTTTATATAAGTGCTGAAGATAAGCCCAGAATTCAAGTCTTGGCTGAACTGTTTTCTATCTCTGACTCCTATCTCTGTACTTAGGCTCTCAAAGCCTCAGTTTGTTCATCTGTAAAATGAGGATTTGACTCATAGGAAAGATCATCTTCTGGGGTTGTTAGGAAATATTACATAAAATATAATATAAGTGTGTGGAACATAAGGAAATTATGAATAAGCCAGATTGAAGGATAAAGCTAAGCTCCTTTGTAGAGAATTCTAGTATGTCAGTATTTTCTTTGTCATAGGCTGGCAAAAATGGTCTCAGATCTACTAAAATCTTTGCAAGAGAAACCAAAGAGGCAAACTTCCCAATTTTTATATTAGGAATATTTGTCTGAAGTAGAAAACAAAATGAGATGTTGGGATGCAAATAAAATGCACTATAGGACAATTTATAGAGAGCTCAAATGTATCAGTTGCATTATTTGTCTTATGAATATTCTTTTCAAAAAGGAGAATGAAACTGGACAAACAATATTCTCAGACCGTAAATCCCTTGAAAATGAGATGCACACTTCGAGATGGCTTATAGAAGAAAGGACAAGAAAATCATAGCAGGACTTGCTTTTTCCTAAGTAAAATTCCATAGAGTTGTCTATAATGTGTTCATGTTTTATTGTTTTAGTAATGATCCTTCCTCTTTTCTTTGAAATGACAGAAATCACCAAGAAAAAAGGTTCTCTAGTCATAATGTGTTTAGGAAAGTCAAGATGGTGTAAACATTCACATTATAGGACTGGGAAGCAAATTTAAAGGAAAAAGAGCTTGGCTCTTAAACCAAAACTTCAAATTTCCCAGCATAACATGTTTCCGTTTGCTCAGACTGAGGTGTTTTGCTGGATTGTTTGGCCCTGTATTGTTTTATTCATCTTAAAACTGTTTCTTTCCTTGTATTGGTTTGTCTGATGATTTTCATATCATGTAGTGTTATTTTAGTGGGAATTTGTAATTTTTTTCAATTGTTGCCTATTCCTCTGTAATTATTGTAATTGCATCTTATTATATAATTTGTGTAAATACACGCAATCATGGAATTAGAACATGTGGGTGGTGATATGCAATGTCACAATTGCAGCAGTTAAAGATGTATAATTTTTTTAATCTTTGGGGGGAAAAAGATAAGTAAATATAGTAATTTCAGGGGAGAACATTTTAGCTGTCTGAATTGATTGCCCAAAGAAGTTAACCAAACCTTTTTATTTAGATGTGGATCAGAGGTTTGGTTTTTGCCTGTATTGACAACTAAGAGATTTGGACATCTTAGTTTTAAATAACCAGTTTGATCGCTGGTGAAACACTTTAAAGAAAGTTTTATTAACTTTAAAACACAAAACACTGAGGATCATATGCTTCTAAAGACACCTTTCCTATACATTGTTATCAATGCAAGTTTGAAGACACATTTATTCCTTGAACTGGACGTTTATTATCAATATTGACATCTCTTATCCATAAAAATAAAGATGTTTGTGTTGACATAAAGATACAGATAGTGATTTATATGCCTTTTAGAATCCCTATGACTATAAGATTTGTTTCTCTGATTATGCATTAGGTAAATAGCATATTTAGAAAATAGTCAAGGCCCAAAAAAATAGCATAATTCTAATTCGGCACCCACTGGAATCCTAGATGATTAAAACCAGGCTTTAATAAAGCTAACCCCATTAGCTCTAGGATTCCCTTGCACCAAGAGAGCATCTACTGAGCTACATCCATCTTTAATTAAAGAACCACACTTGCTTTTAGAAGATGAGAGACATGCAAGTAAGTACATAGGCTCAGTCAGGGAAGGCTTGTGACTAGTATAGATCTTTGTTAGGATTTTAACATGTTTATAAAAATACCTTGGTGGCAATAATAATCATTTTGTGTATTTGAGAATTTGGAAGGTGAAGAGAAAATGTGCTTTCTACTAAAAGACAAGATTGCTCTAGTAATCAGCATTAAAAAAAATTCTCTGAAGCATTCATGTAGAATTTATCTCCCGTGGAATGATTGCATTCATAGTTTTTAGAAGAGAATCCAAATTTTGACTGAAAACAAAACTTCCTATACCTGTGCTCTGCAGAAGTGTTTTTGAGACAGAAGTTGTAGGTGGGAGGCTGGGACAGATGACACGTCAAGGAGAGAATGTGACTCAGCCACCTCACGCATAGTGCTTTGCGCTATCTCTAGCAACCCATCCCTTGTTCAGCATCCTAAGAATACCCGTGTGTTGCCAGAGAGACTCTCAATCTTCTTGTTTTCTCTTTAGTTCCTTTCAAAAGAAAAAAAAAAAACCTTTATGCCCTGTTCAGATATCATACATTGGTCTTAGGGTCTGGAACTAGTAGAAACTTCATGATCCAGAAATTTTCTATTCCCCTTGTGACGTCAGTCTAAATTTTCTTCAGTGCAGGGAAAAAGTAAAGTTGCCTTAAACATCAAGATTTGGGTATCCACTGGAAAGTAAATGAAGTTATTACAAGATGGGATTTTGAAACAATCTTCAGTGCTCAGTAAGGAGAAACCGCAAAGCTTGAAGAAACTTTTCCATACTTCTCTTTTAATGCACCAGTTAAAATGTAGCTGGTGTGTCTTTGGCTTTGTGAAAAATAAGATTATGTTTGTCAATGCAAAATTTGAGACTTTTTCTTTCTTTTTTAAGTATTCTTCTTGCAATTAGTATGTATCTTAATGTTACTTTGGCTGCAGGTTTATGATCCACACAAGGAGTTTTTCCTTATGTTTTGTTAAATGAAAATGTTAGCATGGTTTCCCTATAAATTACGCTTTGTTGTGTTAGAGGCCACTAAAAATTTAGTATAGACATTAACAAAGTATGTTGATAAATAATTATAATAAACAAAATTAAAAATGTACAAATCTTGAGTAGAATCTCTATACTTTGCCATAATTAATTCCTCTAGATTAACTGTGGAGTCTCCCCAGGAATCCCTTCAGGGTGAGTGGAGAGTCAGGTGGACAAGAATCTGAGCCCTACTATTCAACTAAACAAGTTTTGATTTGGAAAAAGAAATTTTGACTTCATTATTTGACCCTGCCTGGAGCCAAGAACTTATGTGTGTGCTTTACTATTTCTCTTTGCATATACATGAAAGCAAAGAGGGGTTTTTTTCCTTCAGTTTATAATGAAAGTTACTGGTATAAATAGCCAACACAAAATAAAGCAGAAAGAACTTAAAAAACATAGAATAAAATCTGTACAGTGTGAATAAATTATTTGGAAAAATTAAATTGCCAACTTTATACACACACACACACACACACATACACACACACATACTCCTATTGTCTCTGCTTAATGCACTTATAAATAATTTAAACCCTTCCTTTCTTATTTTTAGTAGGTGATTTATTATTTAAGTAACACACTAAGAGTTATTATTTTTAAAGAAATTAAGAAATTATCTTTTTTCTGAAAGACACCCAAGAGCAAGTTGATCATGTGCTGAAATTTTTTTTCTGGCTTCTAATACAGTTTGAAAATGAGGAAAAGAAGAGAACTCAATAAAACATTTCTAAATATGGGGGTCATTTTTACCATCACATCAGTGTTGGAAAGCCAGAAGAATGAGGTCCCATGCCGAGCACTAGACACTCCTGTCCTTCTCACTGCTTGAGTGTTTGTGAAATTTTGGTACTTTGGACCCTAATGAACACTCTCTTTAGCTGGACAGCAACACAAATGGCTGTAAAGTGGACTGTTATCTATTATGTGTACACACACACGCAGAGATTTAAAATGAGGTTTATCGATGTAAAGTGGCCTCCCTCTGTAACTGAAGAATCATAGGCTTCCATTCTGCCCACTGCTTGTTTTCTTCTCCATAGGTTAGGTTTACTAGAGTGTCACTTAAGATACCGAAAATAGCATTAAAATGCTATCTTTTAACTTCCTCGGGGAAGCACTTCTCTGCTCCTTTTATTAATACCTTAGTTCTCAGACCCTCATTATCTTTCTCTTTAATCACAAGTACAGAACTTTCTAAACTGGTTTGTTTGCCTCTGGTTTTACCCCTTTAAATTCATCTTCCATACAACTGAGTGATCCTTCTAAAGAACAAATGTGACCCCAACACTCCCAACTTAAATGGTTTCTGAGCTTCCTGGGTACCCTGAGGATTGAGTGAAAGCCCTAAACACAGCTTGGACAGGCCATCCCATCTGCACCCCTTGTCTCTCAGTTCCTCTACTCCAGGCGCCATGTTATTCTGGGGTACTAATCAGCTTCTAGTTTTTCACATGCACCAATTGTTCATATTCCCACTCCTGGATTGCCTCCACACCTCACATATCCCTTGCCTTCCTCCCTCAAGGAGTTTCTACTCATTTTGTAAGGCATGGCTCAGCCATCTTATCTGAAAAGTTTTCTCTAACACCCTTTCTCTCTCTCAAAAAGACAAGGTATCTTTCCCCTGTTGTCCACAGGAAATTTACCAGTGGTTGCACTTGGTATAAATGAACCTTATATCCAACTGTCTCCTCTGCTAGGCTGTAAGGTCTTTGATTTTAGAACTTGTATTAATTCATTTTAACATCCTCAGTGTCTAGCACTGTAAGTGCTGAGTAAATGTGGGTTGAACCTAAGCTGAGTTCCCAGAGATGAAGTCAGGAGTTCTTAGTATCTTTAAAAAAAAATAAAATAAACTTCTGACCTTTTTTCATCATAATCTTGGCAAATTTAGAATACCTTTATCCTAAAATAACTTTGTAATCAGGGAGTTGAAGCTCGAGTGGGAATGAGAACTGTAGTATTAAAGAATGAATTTTTTAGCAGTGTGTAAGAAATAATAGAAAAGAGCCATAACCAGTTTCACCGAAGACTGCTAATAAAAATCAGAGAAAACACCATAAATATGGCGTTAAATAAGGTGGAAAGCTGTGCTGAAGCTTGAAGATGGAAATATTTGTGGAAAAATAAGGCAGTGAGAAATAACGTCCTGCATCATGTTTTGACATGCTGTATTCATCTTTCTGGTGATGACTATATTTCACATGTAAATTAGGAAAAAAAGGGGGGAAAGGAAAGTGAATGTGTGTTATGTCCAGGAAGGGAGAGTCAAATATTTTAGAATAGCTTCTCTAGTCAGCTCTCTATATATGCTGGTCTTTTGAAGTACTGGTGAATTTTTAAATCTTGCCTTCTCCAAAGAAATAACAAAACTTAGAAATTTGAAAATCTCAGCTATGGTGAATTCAGTGACTTTCCATGAATCAATCTCATTATTTTTTAACATCTGTTGACCTTAAAAATCAAAACAAACAAACAAAAAACAAAACAAAAAAAGCCAGCTATTTTACAAAAAAAAAAAAGTTTATTCAAGAATAGAGAATTACAATTTGGGGCAATCAAATTATGGCAAACCATATGCAAGTCCAGAGAACAGAGGAGAGAGTCTTGCTTTTATGGAGGAAAGAAAGAAGTTGGGAGGGGCTATTTTGAAGAGTTCTGGATGATGATGGCTTCTCATTGGCTGAGTGTGGCAGTTTCTCATTGGCAGAGCTGTTGCTTGGCAAGGAGAAATTCTTCCTTCCTCCTGCTGCATTAGGTAAAGTAAGCTTCCTCCTGTTTGTGGTCTCAGCATTGGGGTCTGAGAGCTCTCCCTTCAGGGTTTTCCAACTCCATTTTTAATGAGGATTCCTTTATTTTTACACATCTGAAAGGAAAGCAGCCATATGACTGATCGTTGATGAATTTCAAAATCATGTGCCATAGAAACTATGAAGAAATTTAAACTAAAATACTGATATTTAGGCCTATTTTTAAAAACCTGCCAGTTTGGATATAATGTCTGTCATTGAATAGTCTACTGATCTCCTTTACTAAAATGGCTAAAACCCCAAACTAACACCATAAGTATACATAATCTGGAATTTTAAATTGTAGTTTACTCTGAGTGCTTCAGAGGCCCTGCCCCCAGCCTCCTTCTGGCAACTTTTTATGCATAGTTTTTATGCATGTTTTATACACACGTTACCCTGCTGTGCTAGCCACAGCTAGTTGGAATAGAGAACAGGGGCAGCCCAAAGTCAACCTATGGGCTAATCTTGCAAAATGGAGGTGGCCAATCCAGCAGTTTGTACTAGAGGGTGATTGGCCAACTAGTCAGATACTCTCTTGAAGAGCTTGAATGCAGAAACACAAATAATAGAGTGACACCAAAACCCACAGACACACAGGTAACAGGCAGACAGTAGGCAGAGGCCACAAGAAAACAGAAGACACAAGACATAGAAAAGAACAGAGGGCCAGAATTGGGCAGAGCAGGGGAAACCATCATTTATCGAGAGGGTAGTGTCAGGAGAAGTATGAGTCAACAAGCAGAATCAGAAATAAATTGAGACAGGATTAGGGTGAAGTCACAAGAATAGGGGACAGCCAGAATGAATAGAATAGAAAGTGCTAGTGGCAGTGAATGTAGCTACCTACATGAGAAGTTTGATGGTGGAGGGAAGCAGTAGTTTAGTGGCAGTTATGCCTGAGGGACTTTATTTAGGATGGATTGGAGGTGGGAACAAACTTATGGGTTAAGGAGACGCTCGACTATTTTGCATGATACCAGAGGAGAAAAAGGAAACAAAACTTAGGGGAAAGGGCTTAGCTTTTGAAAAGAGGAAGAAGGAGCCTTTTTCTTGGACACAAAAAGAATGAAGAAAAGATAGAGGCAAATACCAAGAACTTAAAATGAGAGAGGAAAAGAGCTCTTCTTTTCCTGTCTTGATGATTTTCAGTATAAAAAAGAGGGAGAAATTGAAAATAGAGAAAATCAGTGAAACAAAAAACTGTTTCTTCAAAAAAAAATCAACAAAATTGATAAACCTCTAGCATGACTAACAAAAGTACAAAAAGAGAAGACACAAATCACCAATATCAGGATAAAGCAGTGATATCACTACAAATTCTGCATTTGTTAAAATGATCACAGCGGAATACTATGAGCAACTTAGAAGAAATAGAGCAATCCTTTGAAAACCGCAAAACTACCATGCCTCAACCTGAATAGTCCATAACCATTAATGAAATTGAATTTGTCATTTTAAAGTACCAGAAAAGGAGACTTGGATGTGTAAAACTAATTCACCATTTGAAAATCAATCAGTAGAGTCTGCCATATCAGTAGGCAAAAGGAGAAAAACACATGATCATATCAATTGACACAGAAAACTATTTGACAAAACCCTACACCCATTCACAATCAAAACTCTCAGCAAAACTAAGAATACAGAGGAACTTACTCGAGTTGATAAAGAATATCTACCAAAAAAACTACAGCTAATATCTTATGTAACAGTGAAAGATGGAATGCTTTCCCTCTAAGATGGGGAACAAGGAAGGCATGTCTGTCACCACTCTTCTTAATCATAGTACTGGAAGTTCCAGCCACTGAAATAAGGAAAGAAAAAGAAATTTTAAAAGCATATGTATTGAAAAGGAAGAAAAACAGTTTTAAAACTATCTGTTTGCAAATGACATGATTATCTGCAGAGGACATTCCAAAGAATCTATCAAAAAAAAAAAAGTTCCTAGAACCAATAAGTAATTTCACTATGGTCATAGGATAAAAAGATCTACATGCACAAATCAGTTGCATTTCTGTATATTCACAACGAACATGTGGAAATAAAAATTAAAAACTCAAAGCCATTTATAGTCACTCCAAAATAAATGTAATACTTAACATAGACTTAAAAAACATGTACAGAATCTGTATACTGAAAACCATAAACAATTGACAAAAGAAATTTTAAAAGGCCTAAATAAATGGAGAGACATACTGTGTTCATGGATTGGAAGACTCAACATAGTAAAGATGTCAATTTTCCCCAAACTGATCTGTAGATTTAATGCAATTCCTGTCAAAATCCAAGCAAGGTTTTTCTCTAACCATAGACGAGCTTATTCTAAAATTTGTATGGAAAGGCACAGGCCCTAGAATAGCTGAAATGATCTTGAAAAAGAAGAATAAAATGAGAGTTATCACTCTACCTGATATTGCTGCTAGATAGCTATAGTAATCAAGATAGTATGGTATTGCTGGAGGAATAGAATAGAGAACCCAGAAATAGACCCACACGAAAATGCCTAACTGATTTTCCACAAAGGTGCAAAAGCTATTTAATGGAGGAAGAATAGCATTTTGAACAAATGGTGCTGGAGCAATTGGACATTCATAGGCGAAAGAAGGGAACTTTGACTTAACTTCACACCTAATAAATCAATAACCCAAAATGCATCATGGACTTTAAAGAAAAATGTAAAAAATTAAAAATTCTAGAAAAGACATTATTAAGAGAAAATCTTTAGGATCTAGGACTGGGCAGAGTTCTTAGACTTTGACAGCAAAAGCACAATCCATAAAAGGAAAAATTGATAAATTGTATCTCATCAAAATTTAGAAGTTTTGCGCAGCAAAGACCCTGTTAAGAGAAAGAAAAAATAAGGGGTGCCTGGATGGCTCAGTCGTTAAGCATCTGCCTTCGGCTCAGGTCATGATCCCAGGGTCCTGGGATCGAGCCCCGCATGGGGCTCCCTGCTCTGCAGGAAGCCTGCTTCTCCCTCGCCCACTCCCCCTGCTTGTGTTCCCTCTCTGGCTGTGTCTCTCTGTCAAATAAATAAATAAAATCTTTAAAAAAAAGAGAGAGAGAAAGAAAAAATAAGATACAATTTGGTAGAAAATATTTGCGAACCACATTTCCAACAAAGAATTATTATCTGGAATATGCAAAGAACTCTCAAAACTCAGCAGTAAAGAAACACAAAACTGTCCATTTAGGAAATGGGCAAAGATATGAACAGACATTTCACTGAAGAATATATGCATATGGCAAATAAGCACATGAAAATTTGTTCAACATTATCTAAAGTCATTAATTAAATGCAAATTAAAACCTCAATGAGGTATCACGGCACACCTATCAGAATGGCTTGATAAAAATTAGTGACAGAACCAAATGCTGTCAAGGATGCAGAGAAACAATCACTTACACATTGCGGGTAGGGATATAAAATAATACAGCCATTTTGCTGTGTTTGCCATAGCAAACAGTTTAGTAGTTGCTCATAAAACTGGTGATTCCATCAGTAACATTCTTGATAGTTTATCTTAGAGAAATGAAAACTTACGTTCACACAAAAACATGTACAGAAATTTTCATAGCAGCGTTCTTCATAATAGTCAAATATTAGAAACAAACCAGGTGTCCTTCAAAGAGCAAATTGTTAAACAAACTGTGTTACACCCATGTCACGGAATTCTATTCAGCAATAAAGGGAACATATCGTTGATACAACTTGTATGTATCTATAGGGAATTAGCTGAGTGAAAAAAAGTCGATCTTGAAAGGTAACTTACTGGTTAGTATCATTTATATAATACTTTTAAAACTACCAAATTAGAGAACAGATTAGTGGCTTCGAGGAAGTTGGGGGCGGCGGGAAAGGTGGTCACTTTGGGTATAAAAGATAATTGGTTGCCAACAAAAGGATTACCCAGTTCCATCACTAGCCCCCTGAGGTTAGATTTCATAGATTTACAGCAGAACAATTGACATAATGAAGTGTGTTTGGGAAAATGTGATCCCAACCTATGACCAGCCCAGATCATAGTAAACACCACACAGATATTCACAGAAACTATAATGCATCAGCTCAACACTTCACATATTCATGTTCCAGTCCAATGAAAAAGTACTGCATGCTATACTCCTGGGCTTTTGAAAATGCACCAAATGACTTCCTGGTGAAAACTTGGTCAAATAAACACAGCATGATGGTACTAAAATGAGCATTAGAGCCAGGTAGGGGAAAAATCAGCACTTCTGTGATACCAAGGAGTGGGAAAGACAGATTTCTGCTGGTTCTTTTATTTTTTAAGATTTTATTAATTTGTTTGAGAGAGAGAGCAAGCACAAGCAGGGGGAGGGGCAGAGGGAGAGGGAGAAGCAGGCTCCCCACTGAGCAGGGAGCCAGATGCGGGACTCGATCCCAGGACCCCAGGTTCATGACCTGAGCCCAAGGCAGATGCTTAACCGACTGAGCCACCCAGGTGCTCGTCTGCCAGGTTGTCTTAAACTCTGTGCATTTGTGTGTGTGTGCAGGTGTGCAGTGTGGGTGAGTTGAATTAAAGGCTTTTTTTTTTCCAGATAAAAGAAATCCTATTTATATCTTCAAAGCCCACAAACCAGGGTCCTTTCAGCAACATTGTTTTTGCATTCCACTAAGCCCTCCCCCTCCAGTTCCAGCTGTGAGGAATGAAATGCAGACATTGAAGAGGTGTTCCACTACCTCAGTATCTAGAGACAATGTTTCTATTTGGGAAGCCTCGTTCAAATCACATTTCTTTTTTTTTTTTTTAAGATTTTATTTATTTATTTGACAGAGAGAGACACAGCGAGAGAGGGAACACAAGCAGGGGGAGTAGGAGAGGGAGAAGCAGGCCCCCCGCCAAGCAGGGAGCCCAACGTGGGGCTCGATCCCAGGACCCCAGGATCACGACCCGAGCTGAAGGCAGACGCCCAACGACTGAGCCACCCAGGCGCCCCTCAAATCACATTTCTTGACGGCAGGTCCATCTCATGCATCTTTTTTTTTTTTTTTTATGTTATGTTAATCCCATACATTACATCATTAGTTTTTGATGTAGTGTTCCATGATTCATTGTTTGCGTATAACACCCAGTGCTCCATGCAGTTAAGATCCCAACCAGTTACTTTTATGGAGGGACACAAATATTTGTTGAGCAGGTTGGATGAACCCACACATATTACTGAAATAAGACTTTATTTCTACCAGTTTGTTGGACTTTATGCAGGATACCAAAATATTTTAATACACTGTCTTTTCCCTAAAATGTTTATAACCACAATTCTAACATGTCCGCTTTTATCCACAGTGTCTCCTTTGCTGGCAGACTAGTTTATACCTGTTTCTTTAGTGAGAGACTCTTATGCTGTCACACACATACCAAAGTCCCTCTCCACCCTACCCCTGGACTGGAACACCAGCAGTCTGATTAGCTTAAACATCCAGGGTTTCAGACCAAGGGCCATTTCAACTAATGGACTCAAGAGGTTCCAAGAGACCTTGAAGGGTTACAAAATATGTAGCCTTTTGGGTCCAAACATTCCTAACCAGTACGGACCCATGAGCAATAATTAGATTTTTTTTTTTTCTTTTTTGAAACTGAAAAGAATATTATAGCTGGCCTGGTTTCCTTAAAGATTCCAGCAATCTATTTGAATTTGCCAATTGAGAGCCAAAGACATATTTATCTTTGCCATCAGAGTAACTTATACTAGAAGATCATGGGGTGAACAGACCACAGCAGAGTGCATTTTTCTGCCTTCAGTCAATACTGTACTCAAATTAATTCAGAATAAGAGCAGTCTGTCCTTTGCTTTAAAATTTCAAATGACATTCCCTCATGAAAATGCATTCAGGAGCTGTAAGCCCCCATCGTTATGGGGAGTCCACCCAAGCCAAATATCCGATCCCTACAGAAGAAAAGCAGTAAAGAAGTCTGCGTGTCCTGCCTGATACATTCCATCATTACTTATGTGTTTTGAAAACAAATCTATAAATAAAAACCTAGATTGTAATTTTTTTTTTCCAAGAGTGCCATTAATGAATGTAAACATTTCTTCCATACCGTAAACCTGTGGAAGATAGAGATGGCCATTTCAGCAACTGGGCGTGTTTTGCTTCTGTCAACTTTAGAGAGACAGGATTTTAAAAGATAACTAGTGGCAAATCTGTCTAGAAGAGATGGTTGGGACCTGGACTGACATATTTTAAACCATATTTTAATCCAGCAACACTGAAACCAGGACTTTCAACCCATGGGCTGGTTACTGAAACCTGATGGGAGAGAGGAACAGTTACCTCCATGCCTCCCATGCCCCTGCCACATTGGTGGGGAAACTGAGCAAATAGATCTTTCTGGTAGGATCGGGCTAATGGGCACCAGCAATTCCATGACTTTTTTCTTTCTCTCTTTCTTATTTTTTTATTTTTTCTTGTTACCGGAACTAAAGCAAAGTAATAGTGAAAAAACAAAATACCAAAAGCTCTAAAAGAGAAGAAGAATTGCATAAATCTTGCTATTAAGTGATAATCACTGCAGATAAATATTTTTCTAAAATTAAGGCAGCATGCTGATTTAGAAAATGCAAGCATAGAGAAAACAAATCCAAATCCATCACCCAGTCATCTCTCTATTCACACCTACACACAATTATCCCTGTAATTTATATAAGGGTCATTCTTGGTATCGTACCCTGAATCTGGATTTTTTTTACTCAGTTGAATGTTTGGGAGATCTTTCTCTATCAGGAAATATTTAAAAAAACATTCTTTTTAATGGATGCAGATAATTCTTTTAAAAGGATGGATGGATGTTTCGGAAATTGTGCAGCCAGTCCCTTATTTATGAGTAGGTAGGTTGTTTCTAGCTTTCTGTTCTCTGAAATAATGCTTCACTGAAGCTCTTTGTACATGTATCCTATACTTAATAGCTCTAGATAAATTTCTAGAAGAGGAATTACTGGGTGAATTTTGATATCTATTTCAAGACTGCCAAAAGAAAGATTAAGCACTTATGCTTTCACTAGTAATGTGTAAGAAATGTGGATTCCTCATACCCTTATCAGTATTACTAGTATTTTCCTAATTTACTAGGAGAAAATGAAATATTTACCCCATTCATTAGGTAGAAATGATAGGTCATTTTTACTAGTAGTTTTTTCATTAATGGTGCAGTCAAACATCTTTTCATATATTTATTGACCATTTTATTCTGCAAACTGCCCATTTCCAAATTGGGATTTTTGTCTTGTCTTAAATTGCTTTTTAAAGATTTATCTTATCTTATAAATACATACTTTGTGTCTATCATGTATTGCAAATATTTTCCCAATTTGTCATTTGTCTTTTGTCTTTTGATTTGTTTTTGGATGTTTTTAAATTATGTATGAATTTTAATACCTTCACGTAACACCTAATACATAATTTTATATCGGGCTTTTATCTTTTTAACATTGTATTGCTTTTACTTTCCCTCATTAAAAATTCAAGTAAAGGGACGCCTGGGTGCCTCAGTCAGTTAAGTGTCTGCCTTTGGCTCAGGTCATGATCCCAGGGTCCTGGGATCAAGTCCCACATCGGGCTCCTTGCTGAGCAAGGAGCCTGCTTCTCCCTCTGCCTGCCTCTGTCTCTCTCTCTCTGATAAATAAATAAAAATCTTAAAAAAAAAAAAAAATTCAAGTAAAATATTTTAATGAGTGTATAAAATATGTTTTAAGAATGTACCATTATTTATCTTACTGTAATGTAGTTTCCTAGTGATTTTTTCCCTACTGCTGGTTACATTGATATTGTTTATTTCTTACCACCGTAAACAATGCTGGATTAGAGGATAGTGAGGTGACAAGCAGACAGAAAAAATAAAGTACCTGGGCTCTTCAAAATTTTAGTAACAGGAGAAATTGAAAGTGATGTGAGACTCTTTTTTTTTTTATCACCCTTGCTAAAGGGACAAAGACTTAACAAAGGCCCAATTGTAATATCTTTTAAAAAAAGATGAGAGGCATATTAAGAAAAAATAGCCCTGGGGCGCCTGGATGGCTCAGTAGGTTAAGCATCTGACTCTTGGTTTCAGCTGAGATCATGATCTCATGGGTCCTGAGATCAAGCCCCACGTGGGGCTCCATGCACAGCGGGAAGTCTGCTTGAAGATTCTCTCCCTTTGCCCCTCCACCTGTGTGCGTGTGTGCGCTCTCTCTCCTTCTCTATCTCTCTCTCTCACACTCACACACACACACTCTCTCTCTCTCTCTCTCTAATAAATAAATAAATCTTTAAGGAAAAAAAAGAAAAAATAGCCCTGGGGGAAGATAAATAAATAAACAAGACAATAACACACTAAATTTGTGTGTTTTAGTAACTTACGGTTTCAAATGAACCTTTGAGATTTGTTTTATTTTTTTGCATTTCTCCCATTTGTTTTAATGGAATATAAAGTCTTCTATTCCTTAACTGTGGAGTCCCCTCGTGATCTCTATCACATTTTGTTACTCCTGGCAACAATCAAATGTATCCAATCTCTTTAGGCTTGTCTAATAAGTGGCATTATTGCATCATTCAAGCATTTAAATTTGATTGATGAGTTTATCCATAAAGGTTGTTCATAAATCTGTTAAAGTCATTTATTTCTGATATCGGTATAATTGTGTATGCCAGTATTAATGCTGCTTTCCAGAAGATTAACCATATGTTGTAGGGCCTAATTTGGGGTTCAGAGTAGAAAGTGGTGATCTTTTCAACATGTGATTTATTGGAGGAAAACGAAGCTTGATGGGGACAATCTGGGAGCAGACAGTTGGGAGGGAACCCTCACACAGATCTTGTATTATTTTGCTGTTATTCAGCAATTTATATTGTGGGACTTCTAGTACCAACCAGAGTGAAATATAGCCTCACATTTTACTACCAACTCTGTTTTTTCTGTCTCTTTTCTCCACTAAGACCAAGGAATAGAACCTAAAGGTCGACAGCCTTATCCTAATCTGAATTGTTTTGAATATTGTACTTGTATTTTCATCCTTCATTGATTTTTAACATGATATGATATATTATAGCCATATTCATTTTTGTGTGTGGCACCAAAATTATGCTTTAGAAGTGTGACTTTTAATAAAAGGAAATGCTTGTGATTATTTGTGCCATATCAACTGTGTCACATCAAGTCCTTAATATACTGTAATTCAGTAGGGGCGTTTTCCCCAATTTCACAGCAATAAATGCAGCACATTGGTTCCATTGCCTTACCTAGGTTTTAGAGTTGTTTTGAACAATGGGTTTTGCTTGTAGTTTCCATGGCATTTCACCTAAATCAGTTGGGTGAGTCTACCCCAGCTAGTAAGTGTCAGGTGCATAACTGGATAGATATAAGTGAAAAGGTGCCTTATTTTGGAAATATGCAGGTCTACTCTTGCCTAGCCTCAGTATTTGTCATCTGTGCTCTTCAGATTATGGCTTCTTGCCATCCCGTTCCCCTACCCCCACCCCTGTCCAGGGTCAGTTAATCATTCCCAAGCCTTCAGGTTCTGTTCTTGTCCACACCCACACTGTATTTTTAAAGTACCTGTCTCCCTTGTGTGTGTCTTAAGGGCAGAATTCAGGCCTGTCTTCCGTATATCCTCAGGACTTGGTGCCTACTCTAGGCTCTAGCACAGAGTGATAATTTGATGAATTCAACTGAGTGAACCCCATCTTGCCATCTTAATGTATTGAATGATTAATACATGCAACTGATGATGAAAAACAGAGTCCGGCTTCCTTCAAGCCTTCCTTTCTTCCTTTCAGAAATATTTGCTGAGCGCTTGCTTATATCGTGAACATCATTCTTGGCACAGAGAATATAGGGGTGAAAATGAGAGGAAAAAAACCTGCCTTCAGGGAGTTAAAAATCTAATGAAATAACTCAATAGTCTTCTTTGTCCAATTCATGTGTTTTTCAGGTTCAGGTTGGATAAACAAATCAAGTATCCCCTCATATTAAAAAAGTAAATTAAAAAACTGCATCTGGGACTTTGCTACTGGCAGCGTAGTATACCAGAGAAACAGAGCTGCGTAATCCACTGTCGTAGCCACTTGCCAGTGTGGCCGTGAGCACATGCAGTGTACTAGTCTGAATCCAAATGTACGAAAACCATAAAATACACACCAGACTTTGAAGATGGAGTATCGAAAAAAGAATGTAAAGTATCACATTAATAATTTCGTATTATGTGTTGAAATAATATTTTTTATATTTTGGGTTTAGTAAAATGTTATTAAAATTAATTTCACCTCGTTTTTAAAAAAAATGTATGTGACTACTAGATAATTTAAAATTACTGATGCAGTTTGCTTCTGTGGCTTGCATTATATTGCTACTGAATATTGTGAGTAGAGAGTAGTACAGCATAGGCTGGAGAATGCTCCACTATCGATTTTGATCATGTCCCCCTACTGGCTTTGTGGCCTTTAGCAACTTATTAATCTGTCTTTAACTCTTTTGTCTTATCATCTTGTAAAATCGAGATATCAGTAGTACCTAACTCATGCCATTGCTATGAGAATAGATGCATACAGACAGTATCTGGCATATAGTATACACTCTTTATGTATTTGTTAAATAAGTAAACAAATTTACTGGTCACTACCACGTCTACCCCAGTGGGTAGAATTATCAAAGGGATAAGGTTTTTAAATAGCAGTGTTGTACAAGAAACAACAGTTGTTGGCGAGGATGCAGAGAAAGGGGAACCCTCTTGCACTGTTGGTGAGAATGCAAACTGGTGCAGCCACTCTGGAGAACAGTATGGAGGCTCTCAAAAAAGTTAAAAATAGAGCTACCCTACAATCCAACAATTGCACTACTAGGTATTTACCTAAAGAATACAAAAATACAGATTCAAGGGGGTACATGCACTTCAATGTTTATAGCAGCATTATCAACAGTAGCCAAACTATGGAGAGAACCCCAAACGTCCATCAACTGATGAATGGATAAAGATGTGATATACATATACAATGGAATATTACTCAGCCATCAAAAAGAGTGAAATTTTGCCATTTGCAACAGCGTGGATGGAGCTAGAGGGTATTACGCTAAGTGAAGTAAGTTAGAGAAAGACAGATACCGTATGATCTCACTCATATGTGGAATTTAAAACAGAACACAGATGAACATAAGGGAAGGGGGGATAGAAAAAAAGGAGAGAGGGAAGCCATAAAAAAGGCTCTTACAGATAGAGAATAAACTGAGGGTTGCTGAAGGGGAAATGGGTGGGGGATAGGCTAGATGGGTATTAGGAGGGCACTTGTGATGAGCAGTGGGTGTTGTATGTAAGTGATGAATCACTGAATTCTACTCCTGAAACCAATATTGCACTGTATGTTAACTAACAAAATTTAAATAAAAATAAATAAAATAAATAGCAGTGTTGTAAATAACCCATCGTTTTCTAGGGTAGGAGTAGTGATTGTAGACTGACATGGGGAACATTTTGATAGTTTATTAGCTCAAGTCCCTTCTCCCCACCCTCCTCTTCACCCAGAACAGATGGAGGGAAATGAGTAAAATTCAAAAGGAATTAATTACCTTTCTCTCCAGCAAGCTATTTGGGAAAAAACTGCTGAAGTGAATGGCAAATCTACAAGATTTTTCTTTTCACATAAATGCAGGCCTCTGTTACTTTGTGTGGGTTCTTAGAAAGAAGTCTAAAATATGAAAATCCAAGCTTCTAAGTTAGAGAAGAGATTCTTTGCAAAACAGATCCACTAAAGAGCATTGTTGGCAGCCACTCTTTAATCTCTGTGTACTTGTTAACTAACTGCAGAGGAGACACTGGGAAGTCAGTCAAAAATTAAGGTATTCATGACACCTAAATATAAAGGAAAAAATATATATTGATCATGGCAGAGAGGGTCTAGAGTGGCCCCCATGTTTCCTGCCTTGCTTCTAACCAATGTAACAAGGCAAAAGTGAAGGGATGTTTATGATTTTATGTGTGTGATAACATGACATAAGATAGTGTCTCCTATCTTACTGAAGTTTCTCTTTCCCTTGATGGCTTTGAGGAAATAAGTGTTCCTGTTGAGGGATTCCACATAGAAAGAAACTGCTGAAAGCTTCTAGAAGCTGAGAGCAGCCTCTGCTAACAGCCAGCAAGAAACTACAAAAGAACTAAATTCTGCCAACAGCCAGATTGAATTTAAAACTGTATCCTCTCCCAGTCAAGCCTCGGAAGAAACCATAACCCCTGCCAACACCTTGACTGCAGCCTTGTGACCCTAAACAGAGGATCCAGCAAAGTCATGCCCAGACTCCTGACCCCTGAAAACTGGGCAAGAAATATGTGTTACTTTAAGCGGCTAATTTGTAGTAATATTGTTCGTCAGCAATAGTTAACTAACACACTGGTACTTTGACTTGTCCAAATTGTAACCAGTAAGCATATTTTAAGTAAAGTAAGATATGTGCACTGAAATTATTGGAATTCATTGTTCCTTTTCTTTGATCTTCCTTCTTCTCAAGCCTGGCTGAGGGATTTAGGTGTATATTTAATAATAAATCAGTTATATTTATAATATTTTATAACATTTTAAAGTTTACAGGTAATGGACTTTTGGTTGGTAAATGATAATTCAGTTTCCCATAGTTTGGTTTGACATGATTCTGCAGTTCAGAATGTATCAGACACATATATCTAGGACTCCAAAGAGAGATATGGACCAGATATTTTTTTTTAGATTTTATTTATTTATTTTGAGAGAGAGAAAAAGAGGGAGAGAGCAAGAGCAGGGAGGAGGAGGCAGAGGGAAAGGAAAAAGCAGACTCCCCACTGAGCACAGACCCTGATGTTGGGACTCAATCCCAGGACCCTGGGATCACGACCTGAGTGCAAGGCAGATGCTTAACCGACTGAGCCACCCAGGCGCCCCTGAACCAGATATTTTGTTCAAATCATTAGCATCTTCCAGATGGTAATTAGATCTATTAAAATGGATTAAGTCACTTGATCATCCGTAGAAGGTAAGACTATGGACAAGGCTCAAGAAAGAAACAATATTTAAGGGGCATACAGAAGAATCGGCAAAAGGGAAACCAAGTCAGGAAGGTAAAAAGAAATTTAAGAGAGAGTTTTGTCAGGGATGCCAAGAGTTTCAAGATAAAGAGCGTACCAAAAAAAAAAAGGATAATGAAACCCGGGTTAATTGGGTTTAGGAATTAGGAAGTGATTGTTGATCTTAGTGAGATGGAATGGAAGTTGGATTTCAATGAGTCGCTAAATAGTTTAGGAATGAGAAGTAGAGGTAAATATTTACTTAGGTAATAGCTAAAGGGGAAGGTTGAATCAAAGGGTTTTCTTAAGACAGAAGAGACTTTCATGATTGTTACCATGAAGAGTTACTAAAAGAGAGCTTGTCAGTGTGGAAAAGGAAGGGGGTTACTGTACAAATGAGGTCCGGGATTTGGTGAGAGGTAACTGGTGGTGTGGACAGCATAAAGAATCAGCCTCAGATGGGTGAAGAACACCTTTCTTTCAGACTAGGAGGAAAGAAATGAGCCTGCATGTGGAATTAAAGACATTCAGAGGTGTGGACATGAGAAGTCAGGGAATTTATATGACTTTCGTTTTCCCACCTGCCTTGAGGAAGTGGGCAGGGCTGAGTAGGGGCTAAATGGGCACAACCACTGATGGGAATGAGAGTCTTGCTGAGTAGAGCGGAGTTTCTAAGAGGCGTTAAGACTCTCACCAAAGCTGGGGTGCCTGGGTGGCTCAGTTGGTTAAGCGACTGCCTTTGGCTCAGGTCATGATCCTGGAGTCTTGGGATCGAGTCCCGCATCAGGCTCCTTGCTCAGTGGGGGGTCTGCTTCTCCCTCTGACCCTCTTCCCTCTCGTGCTCTCTGTCTCTCATTCTCTCTCTCAAATAAATAAATAAAGTCTTTAAAAAAAAAAAAAAAAAAAGACTCTCACCAAAGCTGAAAGCTGTCCCACTATGAAATCTCCCTTGGAGTTGAAGGTGAATGCATTTTGGTTTGTCCATTAACATGAGAAACCTGAACTTGGGAAATAACCTCATAGCCCAGCTTCCAAGGCTGTTACCAAGGCCATCCCTCTTGCACTCATATGAATTATTCTCACACCTCTTGACTGACAAACTAGGCTTTTGTTTTGTTTTGTTTTTGTTTTTAATTTAGCAATAACAAAAGAAAAATGTAGGATTTCAGGTTGAAAGTAAGGAATTCTATTTGTAGGACATACTCCTTATAGTGAGGTGACATGCGCACCTTCCTCACTAGAAGGGGTAATACTTTTTCTTCTTCCCATCAGCACTATTTTCAGACCCCACCTCTTTCTTCATCGGATTTGAGTGAAACAAGATCAGAATCATCCCTCAATTTTCTCTCTGGCTGGTTCTTCTGGAAACAGTGCATGCATGCATTACAACTCTTCAGAGGTAACTTGCTTTTTCTTCAGGAGAATCTAAAACCATAAAGCTGGAATTGTTTTCCATTTCATTTCTTAAATGGAATCTTAAATTTTTGCTCCTGGAGAAATGGTCTATAAAGAATGCATCCTCCATATCTACATCGTCTATGAATAGATAGAACTCTGGCAGTAGCTACTACCGGAGTGAACATTCAGATCATCTAAAATTATTATAGCAGTTTATTCTTTCATTTAACCTAATGAGTACGTACTGCTATGTGTCTGGTGCTGTTCTAGGCTCCAAATAAGGACCTCCTGCTTTCAGGGAGCTAACATTCTTATGTGCATGTGATGGGGGGAGAAGAGGGAGAGTGAAGCTGAAAATAAACAATTGAACAAATATGTTTAAAAAAGATTTAGC
This sequence comes from Phoca vitulina, assembly GCF_004348235.1. NCBI lineage: Eukaryota > Metazoa > Chordata > Mammalia > Carnivora > Phocidae > Phoca > Phoca vitulina. Next base: position 38,457,395 of record NW_022589705.1, on the reverse strand, counting down.
CGATAGTGATAAGTGGTGAGTATGAGCAAAATAACAGAGATGTGATATCTGTTATATATTGTAGATATGATAATGACTGGGAAGAGGCTGGCTTTAGACATACAAAATATGCAGAATTCGGAAGACTATCAGATTGCAACCAGACAGCTCAACAATCTGCAATTACCTTGGCAAGAACAGAAGTGGTGTAAGACCTGCCGTATATATATTTTTGGAAAGCTTAATCTAAACCAGAGGAGAGGAACCCAGAGACCTGGCTCTGACATCAGCTGTCCATCCTTTCTTCAGCCAAAAAGAAAAAAAAAAAAGAAATGCCTGAAAGCCAGAAAAGCCTTACAGATGAGAAAAATTATTTTTTAGATGTCCAGTCTTTTGTAAATAAATAGTCCTGTTAGTATATTGGTGTTGAGGCTCTCACCTGTTACTACTCCTTTGTCTTACATTTTTAAACAGCTGATTATATAATGTTAATGACACACACATTGCCACTCTCTCTTTCTCTGATCTTCACATGGATGGCCTCAGACCTCCATCTTTCTTTTCTTTTGCTTAGGCTTTGGGTTCTGGACTTACTTTAACTACATTCAGACTCTGGAAAAATGGAGGTTTCTGAGGTTACGTTGGAAAGATCTTTGACTGACAGGCTCCCTTCGGCCACAAGGAATTGCAAGAGTGGAATAAAAAAATGTGGATTTAGCTCAAACTCTGGCAGCTTTTTTTCCACCTGAGAAACGGAATCTGGCTGCGGCTAGCCCCAGGGAATGTAAATAGAACCTTACCTGTAATTAACCCAGGGCTTCTCTTGTTCTCGATGCAAATGGAGTTATAATTGTATTTCCTTTAGTAGAATAGAAAGCCTGGATTTCCGGGGGGAGCTGGCAGAGGAATAGAGGACAAAATTTCTAACTATGACAGCTCCCTCCTATCTCCTTCTAGAAAACCTGAAAGATAATAAAACTGGAGTTGCATTTGATGTAAGACATATGGTAATTACTATAATAATATTATCACTCGGGGTCTGCAATGGTTTTGTCAGTGAGGTGCAATTTCACATATTGTCTGCGATAAAATCCCCGTTTTTGGTTATTGATAGCAATGCGTTTCTAAAATGGTATAGGTGTTTTGTGACAGCTGCGAAGTTCCTGCCTCATATCCAGGTAATTGGGTTGAGAATAAGGCCTGCATGTTAAAACCTGACGATGTGAGAGGTGGAGAAAGCCCAGGGAATACTGTGAATATTTTGGTAGTTATTAACTGGCTAAAAGGGAAGCCTTTGCTAGTCAGTTCTTCTGAAGCAATGCGGAAGGGGAAAAAAAAAAAGAAAGAAAAAGAAAGCAAGCAAGAAAGACAGCCCCCTTTGAAAGCTTCTGTGGAGTCTTCAGTCAAAATTTGGAAATTTGGAGCTAATCAATCGTATCATGAATCTGTACTTATATTTTTAAGGCTGTGTACAGTATCCACAAATTAGACTATAATTACTTTCATTTTATGCTACTATTGATTGTTTCATCAGATTTTACTCCGCTTAATTGCTGATTTAATAGAAATTACTTCAGCGTCATAAGTATGTACGTGTGTAATGAACGCTTTTATTTATTGGTCATAGGGAAAATTGGTTCTACAGGATGTTATCCTGAGCAAGCTGTATATATTCAATTTTATAGCTGCTTCCAGGGAGCCAAATATTGAAGACACTAACAGCATGTTAAAATGGACTACTCTAAATCATTTTTTGGAAATACGTGGGAAATAAATAACAAATAGCAATGGTATGTCAAAGTGATTTTATTGTTTAGATTAATAAAAGGAAACTAATACAATGACCGGATAGGGGAAAAATCAGATTATGGGTTTTTCTTTTTTTAACGTCCTCTCTTGTGCAGAATTCGTTTTTTAAAAATCCCACCAAAGACCCATAAAACAGTGAGCTCTATTCAGAAGTTATTATTTAGGCACAAATCATCACTAGTGGCAATATATTCAGTGAGTGTGGCCTTATATACTTGTGGTGAATTGAATAAATATGTATATATAAAGGTGTAGGTTGGCAAGTTAATTATGCTGTGAAGTGCTAAATAACTAGAAGTAATGGTAATAATTTGGGAATAAAATTGGTGTTCTATTAGTTGGTTATTATGATTAAAATTCCTTAGTTAATTCTTTTTTTGTTTTGTTTTGTTTTTTGGAAAGGGGAAATTGCCCAGATGTCAAAAAAAATGGAATTGTAAAGTTAGCACAAAACTAAAGACCTTTGGCCTTAGCATTTTATAGCAAAACATTTGGGATTTGTATAAAAGACCTATAGCAAGGTGGTAATTCAAATCATTTTGATGCAATTTCATTCAAGAATTATTATTATTATTAAATACCTGAAAAGTTCAGACCCTAGAAATCTAGCCATGAACAAAATTAAGCACTACTCGCATGAGCTTTCTAGATCCTAGGAATACAGCTGTGAACAAAATTAAGTTCTACTCTCATGAGCTTATACTTACTAGGTATAGATTCTGTGCTAGACCCTGTAGAACATCTAAGGTATAATTGAGGATATCTTGTTGAAGTATTATACCAATTTCTCACCAGACCTAGTTGAGATTCTGAGTGGTCATTTGTTGGTACAGGAAACATAACCAGACTAATGTGACTCCTCCCCTTGGTGAATTACCACTAGAGATTACACCAGGTGGAGTTGTGGCACAAAGTAATCTTTAATTGTAGCAAATAAGATAATCACGGGGAGTAATTTCCAAAGCCGTGACTCCCTGAGGAGGGGTGAGCAAGTTCTTTTTATTTGGGGTTTAGGATGAATGTTTAGAAAGGGGAGCTTTGTCATCACATGTAAAGGCGGGCGTGAGGTTGCGCCTAGACAGGCTTCGAAGGTTATGTTAAAGAAGCTTGTGCTCTTCCTAAGATGGAGACTTTAACATCATAATGAGGCAGAGGTAACTGTTGAACAATTTTTGGCTCATCTGCATAGTCATTGACTTGGTGGCCAAGCTCAAGCTGGGGTTTTTTGGTTTTTGGTTTTTTTTAAGATTTTATTCATTTATTTGACAGAAAGAGGGAGAGAGAGCAAAAGCAGGGGGAGGAGCAGAAGGAGAAGCAGACTCCTCGCTGAGCAGGGAGCCTTAAGTGGGACTTGATCCCAGGACTCCGGGATCATGACCTGAGCCAAAGGCAGACACTTAACCAACTGAGCCACCCAGGCATCCACTCAAGATGGTTTAAACTGGCTTAGGCTGGCTAGTTCTTGGTTGGCCAGTAGGTAGTCTAGGGTTATTCTGTGGTCTAAGACCATTCAGGCTAAGGAATGCAGGGCCTTGCTTGTTCATAGGCTGGACCCATATCAGTTGACCCTGAGTCCAGGCTTCTGCAGAGACAGCTAGTGCATTTGTTAGTGGGATCTGAAAAGAAGCGATAGACAAAGAGAAACAGTTCTCTGAAAAACAAGCTTTAAATTTTCTGCTAGTCTTAACCTCATCAACCCTATTGGGCATGGTTTCAGAAAGAACCAGGAATTGGTGGTTCCTGTCTGACTTTCCAACAAGCACATGGAACTCTTCTCTAGTGTAACAGAAAGATTATCTTCTGTGGAGATAAAAAACTTTCTTAATTTTTCAAAAGAAAAATAAGAGACAGCCCACCTCTAGTTGGGTTGAAAAATTTTAAATATTTGTTTGCTCACTGTATTTTTTTTATAAGTTGTTCTTTGACTGTTTTCTCGGGGTCTTAGTATTTTCACATTTGAAGTTCATTATATAATTAAGATATTATGTCTTTGTCATATGTACTATAAATAGTGTCCCCATCTATCAGTCTATTTTGTTGGTACACAGCTCTTTAAAGCAAATGTCTGATTTATTGTCTTTTATTTGAAGCAACAGATCTTTTCTTAAAGAACCAAACTTGTAGTTTATTTGGTTGTTCATACCTTAAAATACAGTAAGGAAAAGATATACACCAAAAATAATGGCATTTTTCTTCTTGTTAATGAGCCTTTCCCCTTGGAGAAAAGTTCACTAGCAATTTTCATTGAAGGATGTTCTTTCTTGAGACATTTTGTGCATGTATTATTGGAATTTGAGAGGAAGGGATCCTTTCTATGGAGTAGTTCCCTTTGTGGGGGTCAACCCTTAATTTAGAGAACATTATTATACGGTAGTTAAATAGTATTTGTGAGGTTGCCCAAATGGGAGTAAATCTGGGAGATTTATTTTCAATTTTATAATCACTTAGCTTTTGAATTGCATTAATTGTTGCATTCCCGATAATGAATTATACATACTGAAGATTTTTCTCAGGCCCATAGCAGAGGTTATTTGGTGATGTAGTGGAAAGAACATTGGATTTTGTACCAGAAGATGTGGGTTTTCACCACAAATGAGGACATGGACTAGATGATTCCAAGGTCCTTTTAGGAATGTGTGATTCTGGGGCGCCTGGGTGGCTCAGTCGTTAAGCATCTGCTTTCGGCTCAGGTCATGATCCCAGGGTCTTGGGATCGAGCCCCACGTCGGGCTCCCTGCTCGGCGGGAGGCCTGCTTCTCCCTCTCCCACTCCCCCTGCTTGTGTTCCCTCTCTTGCTGTGTCTCTCTCTGTCAAATAAATAAATAAAATCTTAAAAAAAAAAAAAAAAAAAGGAATGTGTGATTCTATGACCACTGGAAAATTCTCCCCCTTTTTAATAGAAGTTATTTTCCTCTTTTTTCTTCTCTTCCTTTCTAGGTTTAGAGAAGTTCAAGAATTCAGTTGTACACGTTGAGTCTTAGATATCTGAGTTAGCTCTTACGAAAAATTTAAAATGAAGATGCACATTTGGAAGTTGTAAGCAAGCAAATATTATTTAAAGCCATGGAAATAGACAACGTAAGAAACACATGAAACCAGAAGAATTCAGGATGAAACTGGAAAGATCCAATATAATGGTTCTGTAGAAGAGGAACTGGCAAAGGAGACAGGGAATCACGTCCAAGAATTAAAGATGCCATTTGGTTGTCTTGTTAGATGCAGAATTAAGACATAGCTAGTGTCGAGAAATTAGCACAGATAAATTAAAATAACAAAGAAGTGTAGTCTAAAAAGAGACAATAAACGAGGTATTGGAAGGTCTGTGTAGTATACCTTATTGATACAATTATTGGTTGAATTCCTATGTAATTGAGGATTTTGAAGAAAGAAGCCTCTTACCCAGTTGTAAAGGGAGGAAGGGGGATAAAAAGGAAAGGGAATCAGGAAGGTCTTCATGAAAGGGGAAATATTAATCTAGGCTAAGAAGGATAATGGGAGAAGCCAAAGGTGAAGACATTCTAGATCGCAGAAAAAAACTAAGCCAAAGTAGGAAAAGGGTATAAATTGGGTACGTTCAGAAAGCAGCATAGGGCAGAGCAGGCTATAGCCAGTCTTACCCAAGGGAATTCAAGGCTGAAGAGGGACAGGTTGGTAAGGTCCTATTATGAAGAGCCTTAAATGCCATTTAAGTAACTTATTCATAATCAGTCAGGTGATTGGAAGTTACCGAATGAATCTGAAATAGAGAAATTGATTCTAGTCTAGATAACCATTTTAAATAGAGATTTAAAAATCATAGTAGAAAAATATAAATAAATAAATATACAAAATAATTTTGAACTTTTTATTAAACACGATGAACTAACACTTGAACACATTCAGACTCAGAGAGCTTCCTTTGATTAGAAATAGAGGTGTGAGGGCGCCTGGGTGGCTCAGTTGTTAAGCATCTGCCTTCGGCTCAGGTCATGGTCCCGGGGTCCTGGGATCGAGTCCCATATCGGGCTCTCTGCTCCGCAGGAAGCCTGCTTCTCCCTCTCCCACTCCCCCTTGCTTGTGTTCCCTCTCTCGCTGTGTCTCTCTCTGTCAAATAAATAAATAAAATCTTTAAAAAAAAAAAAAAGAAATAGAGGTGTGAGTAGAAAACACAAGACTAGACAGGAAATTGTCCCCTTGTTTTCAAGGTCATTCCCATATTCCATCATCAGTTCCCAGGCATCTCCAAGAAATAAGAAATCCCCCAAATTCAATCCAGTGTGTATTCTTCCAGGAAGGAGAATATACATCCTCGGACTGAACACCAACTAGCTTCTCCTTTGTCTTTATTGATGGAAGGATTTTAAGACAGAATAAATCTGAATGGCATAGGAGAAAAAGGCAAGCAGTTCTCAAATTCCTAAGACCCCAACCAGTGTTCCAACGTTCATTCAACAAATACCTCTCAACCACCTTCTAAGTGCCAGATACTTAGAAAATCAGCCTCATCCCTTGTTGACAGCCAACAGATAGAATAAATTTAGATGGTTCTCAGGATCATCTGATTTTTTTTCTCCTCTGATTTACCTGAACAGTAACACTTATCCACATAACTCATTCCCTTCAAGTAAGGCCCATGAAGAGCTAAGGCTGATTCTGACCGGAATGGAAGGTTAACAGCCTATTTCATCTCTCATCAGTTCCCCTTACTGTCTATCCCTCAGTCTGTGTCACATGTCAGTGTGGAAAGAGGGGATGGAGTCAGAGAAACAATTCAACATTGGTGGATTTCTTTAGGCCAAAGCTGAGGGCCTCAATGAGGGAGTGACAGCAGAATTAGATACAGAACGGTCAGATGTAAAGCTATTTCAGAGTGAGAATCAATAGGACTTTGCTACCCACTGAAGGTAGAAGGTCAGAGAGAATAAAGACTAAAAATGGACTCAGAGGTCACAATCCAAATTGGGACAGGAAAAGGAGAAGCAGAGCCTGTGCCGGGGTGGGGGAGGGGCACGTTGGTAGGATAGAAAGGGGAGATATAAAATAAAAGGCTTATTTGGGATACATTCATTGAAGATGCCATGTTGAGATTTTTGGTAGATAATTAATATCACCTACCTCTTCAGGGAATGGTCTGGGCTGGAGAATATAAGTCTCCATAGGAGTGGTTAATCAAAGCCAAAAGGAAAGATAAGATCACAACAGAAGTCCTAAGTTGGCCTTGAGGGTAGTTTTTGGTTTTTGCTTGTCATTTCTTTTTGATTGTTGTTTTTGATGTTTGATAATACAAGCTTTTCTGAAAAACCGAAATTTTACAAATCAAACACTAGAAAATAATGGGACTTATGGGGGGAAATAAAGATAAGGCAGAGAACTCAAAACCCAGAAGTTAATAACCAGAACATTAATAAAAACAACAAAAATCTCAAAAATTACCAGCACAGTTAAAAATCATGTTAAATTCACAATTGTGTGTGGGAGAGAGAACATTTAAGTTCTACTCTCTTAGCAAATTTCAAATATATAATAAAGTGTTATTAACTATAGTCACTATGTTTTACATTATTGTAAACCTTACTGATCTTATAGATGAAAGTTTATACCCTCTTACCAACCTCTCCCTATTTCCCCAACACTCCCCCACTCTGGGGCAATCACTTTTCTACCTCTGTTTCTGAGTTTGACTTTTTTTTTTAAAGATTTTATATATTAGTGATACCATGCAATATTTATGTTTCTCTGGTTTCTTTCACTTAATAATGCCTTCAAGGTCCCCGTTGTCACAAATAGCAGAATTTCCTTCTTATCTGTTGATGAACACTTAAATAACTTGGCTATTGTGAAAAATATTACATTGAACATGGGAATACAGATATCTCTTTGATATCTTGTTTTTATTTCTTTTGGCAATATACTCAGAAGTAGGATTGCTGGGTCATATGGTAGTTCTATTTTTAATTTTTTGAGGAATCTCCATACTGATTTCCATAGTGGCTGTACCAGTTTGCATTCTCAGCAACAGTGCACCAAGGATACCCTTCCCTCCACATCTTCACCAACACTTGCTGTGTCTTGTCTTTTTGATGAAAGCCATTCCAACAGGTATGAGGTGACATCTTGTGGTTTTGTTTTGCATTTCCCTGATGATTAGTGATGTTGAGCACCTTTTCATGTAGCTGTTGGTCATCTGTAGGTCTTCTTTGGAAAAATGTTTATTCAGTTCCTCTGCTCATTTTTTAATTGGGTTGTTTGTTTCTTTTGTTATTAGATTGTATGAGTTCCTTATATATGGGATATTAACCCCTGCTCAGCTATATGACGTGCAGACATTTTCCATTCATGGTTTAAAACCATGTTAAATTCCCAATAAATATTTTAAAAAGAAAATGATGGATCATTTGATGCCAGATAGTGTAAGGAAGAGTTGAGGCTGCTGAGTTGTAGAAGAAAGAGCAAATGCGCTAATTAAGGTAAACACCCAATAAGCATTTCTAAGACAGAGTGCAGGCAAACTTAAAGGAAGAACAGGGAATGAATGTGTTCAGCTAATAACTGCACATTGTGCTCAGCTACTGTTATTGGTAAGATGATGAGAAAAACCAATATAAAACCACCATGAACCTGTACCTGATACTAATGTCAGTCCCCATTACCAGAGGAGCACATAAAAGAAACAGGCTTTTGTTTTCCTTTGACCCTATATGACCAATAATATTTATGTGTATAATTCATTGCTCTCAGTAAAAGGCCCCTGGAGAGATCAAAACTGACTGTACTCCAATTTGAATGCCTTTAGGACTAAGGTATTCAGTATCCATTTCCCACAGGCTCCACCACTCCCTATTGCCTTATACCCCTTCATCTCCCATCCATTTCATGCATTTATATTTCCTTCCTTGTCTCTGCTACATTTTTTAAAAGATTTATTTATTCATTTGAGAGAGAGAGAGGGAGCGCACACGCGCGCGCGCATAAGTGGGGGGAGGGGCAGAGGGAGAGAGAATCCCCAAGCAGATTCCCCACTGAGTGTGGAGCCCTGCTCGGAGCTCAATCCCAGGACCCCAAGATCATGACCTGAGCCAAAGTCAAGAGTTGGCCGCTCAAGCGACTGAGCCAATGAGCCTGAGCATTTTTTATTTCCAGGCCCTTTTGTGGAGAAGAAAAGAACTTAGGGGTAAAGCTCCCATTTAAGGGCAGGCCAGGAACTAAAAGAGGTAGATGGAACATCAGGAGAAAATGTTGGGTCTAAAACCAGAGGAGGAGAGGATTTCAGAAAAGTAGTCACGATTATAAGATGCTGTGGGGAGGTCCTAAGAGATCCTTGGATGTATCGAGTAGTACAGCAATGGTAACTCTAAGAGCAGTCAGTGTTTGTGTAGTGTGGTGGGGGCGGTCAGGCTGCCACACCAGGGAAAGGGGACTGTGGAGAAGGATGGAGGGAAGGAATGTCATCTACTCTCTCGAAAGGTCTGATAAGGAAAGAAAGGAGAGAGGAGCACTATGTTTACAGGAGGACGCGTTGAGAGAATTCTCTTGGTACGAATAGCAACTCTTGATGATATTATTTTTAGACTGAGGAGAAGTAGCTGCTGGGGAGGCAAAGGGAAATATTTGAAGATGAGAGCGCAAGAGCAAGAGTCAGGGGAGCAACTCTCCAGACCTCTGTTCCATTACGTGGTTCACTAGACAAGCATGCACTCATCTTGTCTTCATTTCGAGCTCCTGTGATTTCTGGCAATATATTTACAGATTCTCCCCTGCCCCCCTCCTCACCGCCCCTCCCCGCACAACTGCTCTGTGTAGTTCCTTTGTAAAGATACCTGTGCTGTGGTGGTATCTACCAGAGAAGACATCCACTGGCAGTGGAACAATGAGGACTCGACGCAGGTCGCGTCCTCTGTGACAGCCCTGAAGGTGCTTAGCAGATATTCAGGATGAGTGGACCCCCCCTTTATTGCTGAAATACCGCCTGTCTCATTATGCTTAACATTTCAAACATTATTAATTTTTAATTATTTACATTTAATTATCTGCTTTACTTAAGCATCCAAATTCCACAGCTAATGTTCTTGATGAAATATTTACTAAACAATCAACCCTCTTGGATTCCACGGAGCTGAATGTTTTCAATTTGCAGTAAACCTTTCCAGGAGGCCTCCTTCGCACCCCAGTGTTCTGGAGGTAGCTGCACGCCCAGCGCTTAGGGCTTCAGCTGCAGCATCCATGCTGTCTCAGGGACACTCTGTCACCTCCAATGGGATGGATTGCCCTGCTCCACATTAGTGTTAGCAGGTTGGGTGCCGTTGGGACACTCACAGCATCTCCCTTCTCATTTCTCTTCTGTTAGGGCTAACAAATTAACAAGGAGCCAGTTCTGGTGATAGAAAAGCGAAACAACTTTATTTGTGGTCAAAAGGTAGAGGCATGATGAAAACTAATCGTAGCTCTCACAAGAGATGGTCACTCACACAAACTGATCAGCCAGGCAGTTTTTCCGTGGCGAAATCAGGACCCACTGTCGATGAGAATGTCATTTTCAGAACAAAGGCCAAGGGAAACAGCCTTATCCATCTTAGCATCCCTGACACAAATACCCCATAACTCCATCATCCTTTGTGCAGAAGGTCGACAAAATGTGCACTGGCTTCAGTTGGTTTTCCAGGACTGAAGATAGAAGGAATGATGCTAATCTACTTATGTGCACCGGTGGGGCCTCCCTTGGTACCACTTACACGATCACAGGGAGGGTTGATTTTGTGGTGTATACAGCACAGTGGTTAAGAGTGGGGATATGAATTAGACATTCATCCCACAGGTATTTACTGATCACCTGCTCTGTGCCAGGCACTGTGCTAGGCACCAAAGAGATAAGCAGACAAGACAGATAGGGTGGCTACCTTCATGGAACTTACAGTAAATATAAGATGCCAGGATTGGAGTCATGACTGTCACCTACTAGTTGAATGACTTTGGATAAGTTAATTAACCTCTCCAGGCCTTAATATCCTACCTGGAAAATGAGAATAATCAGAGTACTGCCCTCATAGGGTAGCTATGATGAGTCTTTAATTATTTATATGCAAATGCATGTAAAACTCAGACATATTAAGACCAACCGCTAGGCTGGCTTCACTGGGTCATTGTGGCTTAGTTATGCATGTATAGTTTCACTAAAGACTTGCATTTGAGGCATTTAACAAAATTAGCATTTTAATTATGAGTATTAAATTAAAACTATCATTCCTGGACACAGTTTAGTTTGAGTAACAGTTGGAGTCAAGATACAGAGGATGTGGCTACAGTGACCAGATGTTAGAGAGGACAGATTTCTGAGTCTGGGTAATGGGTCAGACACATTAGTATGGTACCTGGCCTGAAATAAATGCTCAGTAAATGCTAGTTGTTGTTAGTATTATATGATTATTGGGCCCTGAGGCCTTCGTGAGTAAATAAGACTAACTTAATGGAGCACAAGTGTGGTTCTTATACGTTATCAAATAATTAATAAATGTTAGCTCACCCACATCTATGAACACACGCACTAGTCTGCATCTTTATGACAGGCTATTCCAAGCATGTACGAAATGGAAAGGACCTTAGGAATGATGTAATCTAGCTTCCTCGGGATGATGGAACTTGGGGTCTGGAGAAGTAAAATAACTTGCCCAAGTCTCACAGTGAGTAGTAAACTGGGAACTAAAATCTGCTCTTTTGCCCCAGCTGGTAAAGGTCTGCTGTACCCCACAACTGCCTCTTCTCACCGCTTCATCTCCTATCCAACAATGAGGATGAGTAATATCCACCCAACAGGGCAGACTGCAAACATCTTGCCCTTTGGTGCCAAACTGAGTTACAAGATTTGGAGCACAGCGATTCTGCCTTTTCCTCGCTCCTCACCTTTCTGCCACCTATGTGGGCTCATAATGAAAATAAAGCCCAAACCCAACAATTGTAAGACTGGCAATCATCTCTGGTCTCACTGGATGGCTGTGGCGTGGTTGTGCTTGTATGGATTCATTGAAAACTTCTGTTTGGAGTTTCACAAAAATTAGCATTTTAATTGTGGGTATTAAATAAAAACTGGCTTTACTGGACACCACTCTAGTTAAGTAGCAGTTGGAGACAAAATATGGAAGACGTGGCTGTGGTGACCAAATGTCAGGAATGACAACTCTGTGGGTCAGACATTTTGTCATCACACGGGCCTCTTAATACTACCTTTGTTCATTCTTAAATAGCCAGCGCTGTGCTCGGCTGTTGGCACTGAACACAGAACACACAACACTCAGGCACATTAGTAGGCAGCTTCTTCTAAAATGGACCTGGATTTATCTTTGTATTCCATAATTTCCTATGCTGAGGAGTTCACATGACTGCCACCATAATAGGCTCTGTCTTCATTGACTTTTCCTGTGAGGGGATGCACAGAGTGCTGCTTGAACCCCACACATTGAATTAAGAGAACTGGTTGCTGTCCTCGCTCTCTGTAGCCGATTGAATAGTGGCTCCCAAAAAGACGTGTCCACTTCCTAATCCCTGGAACCTGTCAATGTGACTTTCTTTGGAAAAGGGGTCATTGTAGATGTAATTAAGGATCTTGAGATGAGATCATTCTGGGTGACGTGGGTGAGCCCCAAATCCAATTTCAAGCGTCCTAGGAATTCCAGAGCCACCCGAAGCTGGAAGAAGCAAGAAATGACCCTCCCTTCAGAGTCTTTGGAGGAAGTGCTGCTCTGCTGACAACTTGATTTCAGGCTTCTAGTCTCCAGAACTGTGAGAGAATAAATTTCTCTTGTTTTAAGCCACCAAGTTTGCGGTGATTTATTACAGGAGCCCCAGGAAATTAATACACTTGCCAACTACAAGTCCAGGGCTCCCTGAATGAGAGGTGCTGGATGGAGCAGAGGACTCAGAGTCAGTTCTGGATAATGCTAGTCTGGTGGGGGGAACAGATGGGCGGGCCTGTGAGGTAGGAGGGGCCCTACCTGCCTGAGCAAGATGGAAGTACGGAGAGGCCCGGCCCTGAGCTTCTGGAAGAACTGTTCACATAGCCTCTGCACATGTGCTTTACTTCCAAAGGGACTGCTCATTTGCTTGTTTTCTCACATACGCTTCCAGTCTTCCCTTCTTCATATGTATGTGGTGAAGGGATGCCCAAAATTTACATTTTTCTTCTAACCTGTGTGATAAGAACCATTTGGACCTCAGAGTCCACCATGTTAGCAAACAGTATTTCTTAAATTGTTTTTTTTTTTTTACTCTATTGTTGACTTAGCATTCATTTTCCCTTTACCGTTCACTCTCACGATCTGTCACATGACAGGCCAATGTTCTTTTACGATTGCTTTAAGTTCACCTGTGATAGATAAGCCAGTCAAGCCGCCCCCAACAGAGTACTCTCCAAAATAATTGGAACAGTTGGGTTTTCCACTACCAAAGATTGGGAGCATCTGGAGAAATGCCGAGTGACCACTCACACATTTGCGCATTCCTTCCTTTGGCCTGTGGAGACGTTTGTGTGTGCCAGGCGCTGTGTTGGGCACTGAGTGCTCAGGCACACGGAACAGGTGCGGTGCTGCCCTTCTGGAGCTCTGGGCACAGGAACACGTCTGGATCGTGACAGACCAGCCTCAGTGTCGTCTGGGATCCTTTTGGGATCTAACTTCACTGGTTTTCTCTTGAACCTTACCCTCTCCCAGCCTGAATCAAAGCAACCTGGACTCCCAAAAGAGGGTTCTGATACTGATAAAGTTATCCACAGAGTTTCTGGGAACGTCCCCTCCCCACTCACCCTCCATCTCCACAGACCTTCGGAGAACCTCTCCCCAACCCAGTTAAGGAAGAACCTGACTCAAAATCCACAAACAGCTGATTTGCACTGGATTTGTCACCAGTACATAGCAATCTGAAGAGTTACCCCTCTAAAAGGCCAATTTGAGCCATCATAAATCCAATAAAGAACAACTCTCTTATTTTTGCCCTAAAGTGGTAACAACATTAAGAGTGGGAATTGTCGCTTATGGAGAGCTTGACTAGCCAGTTCCACTTGTTTCTCACAAATAGCCTCTGCCTCTTCCTTCTCTCTAGCCACAACGTCAGTTTATTCAGATATTGATCTGCCCTGCATTAATAACTCATTTGCTCCTCCTAATGACCTGAGATAGGTGCACTTATTCCCATTTTCCAATGAAGAAACTGAGGTAAAGAGAGGTTAAGTTACTTCCCATTTGCAAAGTGGCAGAAGGAGTTTAGTAGTTTGGCTCCCGAGCCCACAGTCTTAGGCCTTATGCTAGGCTGCCATTACAGGGCCAGGACATCAGGCCTTGTGAACCTGTCTGTGGCTGACGTTGGTTCTTTGATGACACATACCGATCTCTCTGCTCCGGGACATATAAAAAATAATTGTAGAGAAGAGGGAGATTGAAGATTAAAGTGCAAGGCAATGCCCTGAAGCCTCATTTCTCACTAACATGAAGGAGTTCCTGGTCACACAGCGCCCTTCTGCAGAGCACCCTTCCACACCCTGCAGGGTGAGGCCCCGCTGCGCTGCCTTGGGCCTGAGAGCATCTCCAGATGCAGCGCACGCTCCCTCAGCTCTTTCTAACAGGGTGGGGAGGAGGCCACCGCGGTCCATCTATCAACAGTCAGAGACCCAAGTAACATGAGAGTTTAACTGGAATCCTTCCTCCCCAGAGTGTCAGTATAAAATTCATGCTTCTAATTCATTATTGTGACAAGATATTGCATCTAATTCAAGGAGACCGCTTCTAAAATGTCACGGTAAGTTAGGAACCAAAATTTGGTCAGTACACAAATGAAATTGTGTGGGATTTCTTTGGAGTACAGGATACCTGGATGTGGCATTCTTTAAGAAAAGTAGGGTGTGGTTTGCACAGCGAGGGTGCAGGAGAGTTGTGGGGGCCCAGCAGGTGATTTATTTAGCGGTCATGGGCTGAGGAGCACAAGGACCCAAGTGTAGATGGATCAAAAGAGAGGAGGCCTGTGTGCCGCCTGCATGCTGCTTCTCTTACCCCAAGACTGCCCAAGGCAAGCGTTTTCATCCCAGTAGGACACAGAAGTGCTTCCGCTGATGTACGGGGCCAGAACACGGGTAACAACTCTTGTGGAATTGCTTTCATTTTTTAAAAGAGAGAAATAGAGGACTATTGTGTCCCTTCCACAGCCAACAGTTTATAGGTCAAGATGATCTGGAGCTAAGAAATGTAATATTCATTATGACACAGCATGAAAAAGAGAGTTGTGTTTGGTAAAGAATTTTCTCGTGTAATCACAGGCCCAGGAGGGATGAATAGAAAGAGGTCTTCAGCCTAAGAAAAATTCAATCCTTTTCTTATCTTCCTAATTATTTATTCTGCACGCCCTGCCCACCCCCCAAGAATGTAAGCCACAGGAAGGCAGGGATTTTTGTCCGTTTGCTCACCTTGGTACCCCTGGTGCCTTGCACAGAGCCTGGCACATAGTCCATATTCAATATATATTCATTGGTAAGCAAGTGAATTGCGATCTGAAGAACAATCTTTCCAAAAAGATTCATTTGTGGTTTTTTGGTTTTTATTTATTTATTTATTTATTTATTTATTTATTTATTTATTTGAGAGACAGAGAGCATGAGTGGAGAGAGGGGCAGAGGGAGAGGGAGGAAGAAGCAGACTCCTCGCTGAGCAGGGAGTCTGCTTCTCCCTCTGACCCTCCTCCCTCTCATGCTGTCTCTCATTCTCTCTCTCAAATAAATAAATAAAATCTTTAAAAAAAAAAAAAAAAAATAAGCTAGTGCATTGCCTCTAAAGCAGCTTCCTTCATTAGGGGCTGGCTTATAGGTTCACATGCGATGGCGTTTGTGAATCCAGCATCCAGCCCAATGACATTGCTCTTCCACCGAAGCTGTTCTGCTTCCCTCCACCAGTTTTTCTTCCCTATCATTTGGTTTGAGTCTGCAGTTCTAGCTCTTTCACCCCAGAATTCACCTAAGGAGAGATTGCGTTTCTCTTACATTTGAAGCTTAGCAAATTGAGGAAAACCAACTTAGGCAAACATCCGACCATCTTTTGAAATGTTAAGAGGCCTGGAACCTCAAGACAGATGGTGCCCTGCTGCTTTGGGGGATGCTTGGCAGCTTGGGCCCAGCCCAGCGTGGCTTTGCCAGGAAATCAGGACTGACTCTGGATTCTGTCTTGGCTCAGCGAAAATGCAGGGCTATGCCAGGGCGGCTGGGGAAAATGGCCCTGGGGCGGGCAGGACCTTGGGGGAGGGGAGCTGTAAGACCCTCCTCGCTGTCTCGCACCCCATCTGGCATTCGAAAGAGTCTAGGACTCATCTAAACCTGATAAAAGGTGTCCAGAGGGCTCAGGGTTAACGCTGAGTTGTTCTTTAAGTACAAGATTATGGTTTCCAATAAAATGGATTTGTGATGCCTGAGGTGATTTTGTGGGAGAAAAAAAGGAAGATTAAAAAGACTGTGTCAAAATAGTGTTTTGATTAGACCAGAAGCATAATTTTAGAAAATGGAAAGTATAGAAATGTAGCAGAAAATGAGCTTGGGGCCTACCCTCCCGGGGTGAACCGAGGTCATAAATCATCCCCTCTGTCCCCCATTTTTCAAGTGTGAGGTTTTTTTCTACATTTTGTAGACTTAAATTTCCTACACTGTGAAAAACTAGCTAATGCATGATCCCTTGAATTTAAGCTCATATTATTATATTTGCCATCTTTTTAATTTTTTAGAAGATCTTTCATTTACCCTTCTTAGGAATACATATGATCCTGTGCTTTACTTTCTCATGCTGAAGGAGAGTAAAACGATCAGCTCCTTGGTTTAGGAGGAACTAATTACTAAATTTCCCGCCAGTTCTCCAGGCTTGTGGCAACTAACTTCCTTCCTGACAACTGAACTTTGCAGCCCAACCTCCATTAGTCTTAATAGAAGCCATGCATTCTCTCCCCCTCGCTGTGATATAAGAATAATTTTTCCTCTGAGTGGAATAATAGTTGTGAAGTCATTTAGGTATTCACAGAAAAAATAGCCTTTTACTGTTTTTTTTTTTTTTATTGATTCCAGGAATGAGGCTAAGAGTAACCCTGCTCCATTTTACCGTAAATACTATTAATCGAGAGATGAGTTCTTGGTGTAGAGAAATGATTGATTTGAATTTAAATGAGTTAATATTCAACATTTCCATCTAGACTCAGGTAAAACAACAAAATTATCCAGTGACTGTGGCTAAATTGTAGAGCTTCTGCTCAGATTGCCTGAACAAAAGCTTGCATTTTCAGTGCACCAGATACGAAAAAAAGAGAGTAAAAGCTCCGCTCCCCCATCCTGTGGTACATGAGATCCTGAAAGTATATGCTTCCCCTCCACCATTATTGATTTACTCATTCCTGACCTCATTCCCAAGGCAGTTCACCCATTGCTTCCACCCTTCCAGGACCCATGTCCTATTTTAAGAGAGAATTTTTCACTGCGGAAAAATAGGTTGACTTTCAAATTTGACAAAGCAGACATTGGAGTTCTGGTGCTGTTTTAAGAGAAGAACTGGGGAGGCCTGATTCCCAATCTACATAATAATTCAACAAAATTTAAGGCTGTCTTTAGCACTTTGCAATAGAAGCAAGTAATTACCTCCAACTAGAATGAAATGAGGGTCAAGAATGGTTTCAAGCAATCAAGTGGAAGTGTTACTTGCTTTATTGAACATGCTAATACAAAGCTGTATTTGGAAGAGTTAAAGGAGAAAAATACGTCCAACCCAAATTGCCTTGTGAGCTTTTTTTTGCAAGAGTGGGCCAGAATGGTTTGTAGGTGATCAAAAGTTGCAGTTGTTTAGTTTTAACACTTTAAATGACTTCACCTAGGAATTTTAATGATTTGGGATTTATGCTTTTGGATCTAATTTTAATGATGCATTCTCTACACGTAAGGATAAGCACACATCCATTCTTTGTACGTGTAATTTAACTATCTAGTTCATATGGGTGTACCTATTTCAAATGGATAGGTTGGCGTCCTACCAGATGACAAAATTAATTTAAGTAGATAGGAATTACACAATTTTAGTAGGTGGCAATATTAGCTGAGTCAGTTTCCTCTTGTGAAATACTAGGCTTATAGAACACTTATTCAAACTCAAACACATTTTTTTATTTACTCAGGCATCCATGATTCTAATCTGCCTGGGCAACAATTCAAATTCATAACAAGAATTTATTTATTAGCAACAATTTAACTTTGAGAACAAAAATGCAACCAGATCCAGAATTCACGAATTTGCTTTTTTTTTCCCATTAGATGTTAACCGAAGTTTAGGATGCATATTTTATACATCTAGGTTGATCATAATATAAATAATTCTGGCCTAAGGGCTATGTCTTGTAGCTTCTTAAAAATTGTTCTCTATCACATAGCAGAAAATAAGTGGATATTAAACTCAGTTAAAATGATTAAAAAAGACAATTGCAGTGATGCAAATTATTTAACTATTTCAGGAAGTGGGCAGTGTCCATTTTCAAGGGTCCAGAGAACTACAAAATGGGGTGGAAGGCAGGAAGTGTTTATAGGATAAAGAATATGGAACAGGAAGAGAAAAATGTAAATGGATTGGGAAAAAGGAAATAAACATAGTACCCAGAGTTGGTCTGGTGTTTGGGATTGGCTGACTGGATATACCACGTTTTTGGTCAGCGCAGCAACTACAGGGACAGGAAAGTTATCAAGGTTCCCGTTGCTGAAGTGACACCACCAGACAGAAGCAGCTCCATCTTGGGCCTAGAAATTCATTTGGATAGTTCTTTAAACTAATAAGTAACTTTTAAGTGATGGACTGTTAAAGTTTAAAGTTTAAATTAGAGCGTGTTTATTAAAAAGTTATAAAAATATTGAAAGTTTATAATTCAAAACCAATATTGAAAGTGTAATTCACCTTTAATCTTTTATCTTAAAAGCGTTTTCTAGTACACATTAAAATGAAAAAAGGAACAGTTAGGGAAAAGTAGGACTTTGGAAAAAGTGTTTAAAGCAGAAGAGAACATTTGGGTGTGTGTATTAATTCCCCTCAAATCCCTCTCTGCTGGACTTAGACATTCATGCTGTGAAGGGGCAGGAGAGGATCTCTACACAAATACAAAATTGTTCATTCGGCAGAGGGTCCACTTTCTTGGCCCCCTTTTCTTCCTCGGATGAGATGGGCTTGATAGAGCAGAGGAAAATTCAGGAAAGGGTAGGCGATGCTTCAGGAACAAATAAACCCTAAAGAGGAAATTGTTTAACGCACTAAGGGTTTATCTGCACTCACTCAGAGTCCAAAATGAACCAGATGTCCCTCCTCCATCTTATAACCTGCAAGGTTACTGTGTCAAGGAAAGAAAGAGCTAATAGTTTGCTCCAAGTGTTTGTAAGGGCCACGTTTGGAAGTGCCTTGTGATACTTTCTCCCACATTTCATTGCTCATAATCAGCCACGTTATCCCAACCTAATGCAAGGGACGTGGAACAGCGTGGGGCCAGCGAGAAGACACAAAGTGGGACTTGGAGTCTCTGCTACGGGAGACTTGCTAACTCCCTTAAGGTCACCCTACCTTAGCAGTCAGCTCCCTGTTTTCTCTCCTCTGAACCAATGTCCCGCCAAAGAAAGAAAACTTTCCAGTGAGAGAGAAAGAAAGCAATTGAATGAGAGCACTAGCCTTCATACCAAGTCCAAGAGCATAAAATTCCAGAATGGCATCATATTTCAGTGTTACACATTCCAGGTCATCCTGCACATCATTTCTTAAAGAGTAAGAAGAGAGGGAGAGAGAATGCTATTGAAATGAGAATATATGCTTACACTACTGAAACAAATAAGAATATAAATAAGAATGTACTTCTTACTCTACTTCCCTTCCTCCCGTGTAATTATTCCCATTGTAGTGAGTATGATAAAGTGTGTGTCTGATTTCCTTATTCCAAAACACATCAAGAACCTTAAGCTCCCTTAATCTTAAACCACCTGGTTATCAACCTTATCTTCATTTCTTAAAGGGTAGCTACCACTGAGCCATTTCATATTCTCCTGAATATTCAGTGACATTGTGGTCCTCAGCATGAGTGACACTTTCTGGACTCATCCAACCAACATTTTGAATGTCTTCCAAGTGCCAGGCCTCGTGCCAGCTTGTTCCTGAGGCTGCATACCTCTCCAGGACCTCATGGTCTAGCAGCTGCCATATGAGTCTGGACAGATACGCTACGGGAACCATAACCACTGTTTCTTGTAACCCACACCCTGAGGTGTGCTGCTGTGTCTAAGCCATAAAAAGAAGGCCCTCTGAGGTACCTGTTGCTTACTTGCTGCTCCCAAATAATCATATCCAAGATGGGATGGCACATACATTAAAGACAAAATATTTGCTATTCTCACAGAAGTTAAGAATTGGGATTAGTTTTTCCCAAAGCAAACTTCAACTCTCTCCAATTGTCTATCAGATTTTATTTGATAATTGGGGCGGGGAGGGCAGGGGAGAGAACAATGTTCTGAACATTGCCTGTTTGTGCCTGTCTGGGGCTCCATTTTACCATCAGAGATGCTCCTTGCTGGTCATGATGCTGGCCGGTAGTGGGTGGACCTGGAATGGGACAAGAGCTAGAAGCCAGACTCGGGGAGGTGCACTCCCTAGACCCAGCTCTTCCACTAATTAGCTCTGCGACCTTGGTGGAGTCCTTTGGCCCTCTCAGCTCCAGTTCCCTCATGTGTAAAATTGAATGTTTGGACACGACAGGGTTCTCCTAGCTGTGACACCCTGTTGTTGTGGGCTTCGGCATTCCTGCCTCTGTAATTGAGGTCAGCAGCCCTGTGTCCTACAGGGTCTGCAGGGAGGAGGGATTGGAGCAGTGTCACCGGGCTGATCACCTCAAAAGGCATCCACTCCACAGTGACTTACCAAGAGAAAAACCATTAGACACATCACCTCTAGAACTCTTTGGCATTGGGTTTTTTTCCTCCTACAACTTCCAGATGCTCACTGTGGTCACAGACTGAAGAAGGAAATAAAGAATCCTTCAGCCAGTAAAGCCAACAAGTGGAATGGCTGGGTCACAAATACATCACTAAGACAGCCTCTCCAAAGGATACTTAGCCCATGGCTGGGGGAGAGTTCATGGGTTTATAGAGAGAAAGTTATTGAAGGCAGAGAGCTGCCTGTCACTGGGAGCACAGATCAGCCCACGGGGACCGGCCACACAACATTGGGAAGTTTTAGACCTCAGAGTTTCAGAGACTCAGCCTCCTCCCCACATTTCCACATATTTTGCAGACAAGAGAACTGAAGCCAAGAGAGGTTGACTAGCTCAAGATGATGAAAAATGGACAGAACAGACATGAAATTTGTATCTTCAGACTTCTGACTCAGAGGCCCATACTCTTATTCTATCCTGTGCTAGAGAATTCATAGACACACTCACTGAAACCCGAATCTGGTATCAAGAATAGTAATATGGTGATAGAGCAAATAATGGTAATTATGCATACCATATGTTTATACATTATGCATATCATATGTGTTACACATACACACTCACACACACATACAACATTAACTGGGTAGCCGCCACTAGCCAGGCACTATGCTAGTCATTTTATATACCTAGCTCTGTATTGTACTATAACTCTATAAGATATAGAGTCACTGTGGTGGAATTTAGAAAGAAACTAGAAAGGAGCTCTGCCTTCAAAGAAATAATAATGACGTCTGACATGTAACAGCAATATAAAGGAGAAATAAGACTGATGTCAGAAGAAAGATCTGGCTACATTCCAGGGGAATTCAGAGAAAGGGATGTGTTTTGTTTTCATATTGAATGGATTAAGGGAGGAAAGACAAGGGTCATGAGGTAGCTGAACTGAACCTCAAAAGAAGGGTCGGTCCTGGGCACTGGAATTGGGGTAGAAAGCCTTCACGAAAAAAAAAGAGGCACAGAGCCTGAAAATCTAACTATGCCTGGAACCAAATGGCAAATCAGTTGGGAAGTCTGATCTCTGACCAGTACATGGCTACAACAAAGGGACAGGGAGTATAAAACCTTTAGTAAATAAAGAACAAATGTGACTAATCTCATGAACCACTTGCTATAAAGAAATCTTGCTTTCTGATTTTGTTATACCAAAAGAAATGGGAAAACCATTAGAAAACTTGTAAACTTGGTGTCTAAACTGAAAGCAAAGTGGAATTGACCCCAGCACTGTGAGCATCTCTTCATGGGTGAAACTAGAGCGTTTTCCTGTAGAGTCCATAGGATTTACACTTGTAATAGGTCGTTGATTCTGAATGCAGAAATCTGAACATACAGTGGGTCAGATCTGCTTCCCAGAAACAGAGCATCTGCAAAAGAGAAAAGCCTGATGCAGCACAATTAATCTTCATCACCACTTTAAAGAGGAGTGGTGATTTGTCCCCATGAAAGAAAGAACAAAAAGAGAAGATTGGGCTGAAACCAGTGTGGCTCTGGGAAACGTTTAAACACTAGTTCTTTTTTTAAATGTGCATATGTACATGTTTAAGTTTATTATGAATTTTATTAATATAAAGGTGGCACACAACTTACAAGTAAGGATAAAATATACAATACTCTTTGCTGTAAATTCCATATAGCCGATCAGGTCTTGCAGAATGCTTTCATGGATTTTTACCAAATTCTTGTGTCTGTAGCCAACCTATAAGGTTGCAATTAGTTAAATGAGTGTAGTTCCAACATGAATGGGGTTGATATTTTTGGTTACTTAATGAGTAAGATTTAAATGAAACAAAAAATACCTATGTTGGAACTTTATTCACTCCTCAGTAACACGTATGACTTCTTGGCTGAATCAAACAGTAGTTTTCACATAATGGACAACTCATTTTTATGCTATTCATGATATAATGGCTACAGACAAAACACACTTTTAAGTTCGATCTATAACATTAATGTTTTCTCCATCACTTTCTTAACAATCAACAGTATAATAAACCAAGTTCCAACTTGTAATGTTTTATTATTTCTGTGATATAAATCCTCCCATATGGCTGGTTTCCATCTACAATGAGATATCATTAAGTGCTGAGTAAAGAAGAGAGGCATAATAGCAGACCTTATATGATACATAGTCTACATAAAAGAACTTTGTCAGATACGTGGTTTGCAAGCTTTTCCTCCCAGTCTGTAACTTGTCTTTTCATTCTCTTAAAAGGGTCTTCTACAGCACAAAGATTTTAAATTTTGATGAAACCCAGTTAATCAATATTTTCTTTTATGGGTCATGCCTTTAGTATCGTGTCTAAGAACTCCTCACATCAGTTGAGATTCTGAAGATTTTCTCCTTTGTTTTCTTATAAAAGTTTTAAAGTTTTACATTTTATATTTAAGTCCTTCATCCAGGGGCACCTGGGTGGCTCAGTCCTTAAGCGTCTGCCTTCAGCTCAGGCAGGATCCCAGGGTCCTGGGATCGAGCCTCACATTGGGCTCCCTGCTCCGCGGGAAGCCTGCTTCTCCCTCTCCCACTCCCCCTGCTTGTGTTCCCTCTCTCGCTGTGTCTCTCTCTGTCAAATAAATAAATAAAATCTTTAAAAATAAATAAATAAGTAAATAAATAAATAAGTAAATCTGTGATCCATTTTGAATTAATTTTGTATGGCGTGAGGCTGTAAGTCAATTTTCATTTTTTTGCCCATGGATGCCCAACTGTTCCAGCACCATTTGCTTAAAAGATTATCCTTTCTCCATTGAAATTTCCTTTGTTTTACCTATAATTTATCCTCTTGTAAGTTTAATTGTTAATAATGGCTATGGTTTGACATCCAACTCACAAACTCCCTGACAATTTGACCATGGGTTCTGGCTCAAGCACACTATTGATTTAGACTGTGCTGCATGGTTTTGATTTGGAGGGTGGGTGAGATGCAGATATAGAGATGATTAGGGATTGTGAGCATGTGCAAACACTGCAATATATAACACAAAACATTATAAAAGTGTCAAGGCCCCATGGTGGCATTAGTACCATCTTGCAGAAAATTAAAACTCAGGTTTGAAACTCACACTTTATTAGCTTTGGGGAGAGGGAGCAGGAATTGAATGTAATTCATGCTATTAATTTGAAATTGCTTAATTAATGGGTTTCCTTCATACTAATTTCGTAGCCCGGAAGCTTGATAAGACAATCACGGCCTCTGTGGTCAAACAAAGCTGGGTCTGAATCTTGGCTCTGACATTTCCCAGCCTTGAGGAAACACCTCATTGACCTTTATTCTCCCATAGTGTTAAAATGGGAAGAAGAATCAAAAACTGTGTTCATTAATTTATTGAATACTTGATGAGCTCTAGGCTATGTAGAAGGGATTAAAAATATAGCAGTGAGCAAAGTCATCATGATTTTTGCCCTCAGAGAACTTATGGTCCAGTGGGAAGGTGGGCAATGAAAAATAAGCACACTAGTAAATAAAATGGTGTTACAATTGTGTTAAGTGTCATTAAAAAAAAAAAAAGCAAGTGCTATTATTCAAACAATCAACAACAACAACAACAAAACCAACACAGTTTCAGTAACAGGAACTAGCTAAGGAACTAGGAAATAGCTAAGTGTTAGCTATTTTTTTATTATAGATTTGGGCAAGTTTCAGAGCGGCACAGGCAGAGGTTTGGAGACCTCATTTGAGGGCCTGACTACTGTCGTTTTTGCTGAATATTGTAATGTTCACTCTGCTTATAAATCTGAATTGGAGGTACTTAAAGGGTCCGCTCCTACTCTAAGAATCAGTGACCAGCTTATGTGTCAAGAAGAGATTTGTTTTATTTGTTTATGTTAAAGGCACAGATAAATTAAGTCAATATGGTAGTCATTAGGTCTGATGCTATATATATTTATATTTTTAATGATATTTTTCTAGCATACTCCCTAGTCACTGTGCCCTTTTAAAAATGGACTAAATTATGAAAAAGTACTTGGGGAGCTGGAACCCTGGGACAAGGAAATGACTGCTGAAGTGTTTACAAATTTTATTTTCAACTCTTAACACACATCGGATTTTGTTCAAAAGTACGTTATCGTTAATCAATGTTTTTTTGTAATGAAGTCCATAAATCCACAGTAAATAAACATTCAGACTTGTTGATGTGCTTTTGCTTTCCTGCTTGAGTTTGTGTATTTTCATCAGAATTGGAGTCCTTCTGTTTTTTGGGTTTTTTGGTTTTTCCTGGTTTTCCACTAAGCCTCCCCTGACTCCCTGAGGAGCCAGCCCCCATGTCAGCTCCCTGGGCAGGGGCTGTGGAGGCATCTGAGGGCTTCTGCTTCTTGGCTGGGTGCTCTTATCCTTTAGAACAAAAGGATCCGTCTTTCCTATCTACCACTAGGTCTTTTACCTCCATTTTTCAGTGGGAAGATGGAAGACTAAGAGGGACATGGAAAGTTATTTTTTGTTTCCCTTCTCTAATGTTTTCTGATTGACAAATTAGCGCTGCCTTAGTGTAGAAAGTTTGGGAAATAACAAAAACTACAAAGGACAAAAGAAAAATTATCAGTGGTTCTACTGTTGGCAGAGTTCTTCCCCCAGACCTTGAAATATGGGGCATGATAATTCCAAAATTTCAGAGGACTCTAAGTCACTGCTCCGGTGTCTACCACAGTTTGAGACTATTGGGGGAAGCCATAACCTGGGTCCTGATCCAAGAAACAGTACGGCTTAAACATGGATGGTGCCGTGGTTCGGGAATGAGTCTAAGCATTTCTTACAAAAACCCTGTAATAGTCCTGCTCTTACCCCCGTTTTTCTAGAGTCACAGAGGCAGTCAGACACATAACCTAAATTCTGACTCAGGAAGATAAGTTCCAAGTCCACAGGCTAACTGACTTTCTTGGATTGTAGAAAGCTGACCTTTTCCCTCCACCCCAAAGCATCCCCTTCTTTGTTTCTTTGTCTCAATCCAAGCCCAGTATTGACTTTGTTCATATTTTGCCTTGTTACATGGTATCGTCTATCACTCCTGTGAATGGAGAATCTGTTTTGTCTCTTTATCTTCTTTGAACCTTCCTTTCACTCATTTCTACTGAAGGCCAAGTGCATTTCCATCATGTAGAATATAACTTCTAACTCCCTCCCCAGTTCTGAACATCTGACCGTTTTACCTAACAGCCAAAGTCACATGCAAAATTGAGCGTATGTTTGGGGAGGGGGGCAGTGCTTAAGTGCACCTGTTAACATGGAGGTGGGAAGGGTTTCTGAGGTCATGGGGGCCAGCAACCCCTTATAACTATTAGGAAGATAGCTATTTCTTTTATTTTTTTCCATGCATATAATTTTTAAAGTTTGTTTTTATTTTTTTCCAACCTGAGATTTTGAAGTATTTCAAACCTATGGGAAAACTGAAAGTATTTTCATTAAACAATTTTTTAAAGATTTTCTTTTTTTAAGTAATCTCTACACCCAATGTGGGACTCAAACTTACAACCCCAAGATCAAGAGTCATGCTCTACTCCCTGAGCCAGCCAGGAGCCCCTCATTAAACATTTTTGACCTTGATCTTGACCTAGGTAGTTTCTCAGGACTGCCGTAACAATTATTACAAGTTGAGGGACTTACACAACAGAAATGTATTCTCTCAGAGTTCTGGAGGCTAGGACTCTGAAATCAAGGTGTCAGATGGGCTCTGCTCCCTCTGCAGCCTCCAGGGAAGATTCTTCATTGCCTCTTCCTAACTTCTGGTGATTTTGCAGAGTTTGCAGTCCTTGGGATTCCTTGGTTTGTACCACTCTGCCTCCATCGTCACAGGCTTCTTCCTGTGGGTGTCTCTGTGTTTCCTCCTCCTCCTCTTCTTACAAGGTCAGCAGTCATACTGGTTTCAGGTCCACGTGATGTCATCCCTGTGTGTGTGTCTGTACCCAAATTTCTCCTTTTGATACAGACACCATTTATTATAGGATTAGGGGCCCATCCTAGTCCAAAATGGCCTCATTTTAATTTTAACTGATGATATCTGCAAAGACCCTATTTCCAAATAAGGTCACATTCTTGGCTTCTGGGGAGACTTGAATTTTGGGGGGACTATTTAATCCAGTATACCTACATTCATTAATTATTAACATTTTAAAGCATTTTAATTCTATCCATGCATGCATGTGTGTATCTATCCATCCATCCCCATATACAGATTTTGTTGATCTATTTGAAAGTTAGCACTAGACAGGTCATTTCACCCCTAAATACTTCAGCCAGCTGGTATGTGATAAGACAAAAAGACATTGTCCTGTATAATCACAATATTATTATGACAACATAATAAATTTAACATCTGATATCATAGTTTATCTGAGATACAGACGATATTTAAATTTCCCATTTATTTCAAAAATATTCTTTATAGCTAATGTCTTTTTTTCCTAAATCTGGATTGAATAAAGGACCAGACATTGCATTTACTTATTATGTCTCTTTAGTCTCCTTTTACAAGAAAAAAGCACACCCCTTTTTTCATGTCACTGACATTTTTGAAAAGTCCAAATCAGTTGTCTTTGAAAATGTCCCATATTCTAGATCTGTCTGATTATTTCTTCATGATTAGATTCAGGCTAAATATTTTTGGAAAGAATATTATTACATAGGTGACATTGTACGTCCCTATTACATCACCCCCAGGAGGCGCAGAATGACCACCTGCTCCATTTCTGGTGAGATGCTAAATACAGTCGCTTGACTAAGGTGCTGAGAGCCACTTCCCTACATTGTAATGGGGTTCTCGATGATTCCCTGTTCATTTAATTCTTGTTTCATATTGTCTTCGAAAATTCGGGGCGCTTGGGGGTTCAGTCGGTTAAGCATCAGACTCTTGATTTCAGCCCAGATCGTGATCTCAGGGTCGTGAGATCAAGCCCCACATCAGGCTCCACACTGCGCATGGAGCCTGCTTACGATTCTCTCTCTCCCTCTCCCTCTGCCCTCCCCGACCCTCCACCCTGACTCTCACTCTCATAAATCAATCAATCAATCAATCAATAAAATCTGTCTATTTCTGTTCTGAACTTTTGAATTTCTGATTAGAGGTGTGTTTCTTTTGGGGGGTTTTTTTGTTTGTTTGTTTTGGGGTTTTGTTTTTTTTTAGAGGGAGAGAGGGGTGGGGAGGGGCAGAGGGAGAGAGAGAGAGAATTGTAAGCAGCTCCACACCCAGTGCAGAACCCAACCCGAGGCTCAATATCATGACCCTGAGATCATGACCGGAGCCAAAATCAGGAGTCTGACACTTAACTGACTGATGATTAAAGGTGTTTTAAAAATATGTATAAGTGCTCTTTTACGGACATTTCATTCAGTTTGAGGATCGTGCTACAGTTTTCTTCTGCTTTGTAGTTTTGCAGGGAAGAATTTTCACCTGCTGAAATATTTTGATTCTCATTTTCCAAGGTCTTACAGTGACTGTGGGGAAGTTATCTGTGGTTTTAACTTTGAATTGTCTCATATTTTCCTGGACCAGCAATAGCAGGCGATTCTCTGTAGACAGTGGTAAGGTTTAGGGGAGGCTCACTTGGTTTCTTAGTTCAAGAGGGCTGGGTTCTGTTGATATAGTTAAGTGCACTTTCTTTAAAATAGATCATGGGGCACCTGAGTGGTTCAGTCTGGTAAGCCTCCAATTCTTGATTTGGGTTCAGGTCATGATCTCAGGGTGGTGGGATCGCACCCCACATTGGGTTCCGCACTCAGCGAGAAGTCTGCTTAAGATTCTCTCCCTCTCGTTCTCCATCTGCCCCTCCCCCCACTCGCACATGCGTACACACAATTTCTCTCTCTCTCAAATAAATAAATAAATCTTAAAATAGATCGCACCTTTTGTTGGGAGTGAGGGATGCCTTCTTTTCTGATGGACCCTTGATCTCAAACACTTGCTTCCTTCTTTGACTCCACCACCTAGGCTCCAAGGACACCTCCCGTCTCCCAAAGAAGGTGCCTTTCCAAGGCTGCCACCTCTGGACTTGTGCACTGGTAGGCTCTCCTTTTATGTCCCCGGTAGTGGTGCCCTGATCCGGCAGGTTATAGACCTTTGTTGGTGTTTATCCTCTCAGAGAGTGACAGTTTCCTACCAGGAAGGATTTTATCTGTGCTCCATGCTGTCTCTCTTCTGTCCCAAGCGTTCTCCAGCCAACTCAGCTCCAGCAAGGTTGCAGTGCTGGCTCTGCAGACTCCAGATTTTTCTTTCCCTATCTCTGTGTAAATTGAGATTTGTAACACTGTCTGTCTCCTACTGATGCTGTAGACAAGGGTTATGGGTGGTTTTATTTGCTCTCCTTATTGATCTCTATAGGTTTTGGAGGACATGTGTAGAGAAATCCATATTTAGTTAATGTAGAAACTCAAAGCCTGCATATATTTATTCTTACTTTCTTGGTGTTTTAATGTAAATACAATTGTATACTTTGTATTTTTTTAAACCTGTCATGGTAGCATAATTATATCTATATTTTTGTCTTTTTTTGTGGTTTGCTTTTTTACATTTAACTCTTTAACTCTTCTGGAAGTATTCCTTGCTTTTAGCTTCTTTTCTGGCCTATGGGCACTTGAGGCTTTCATTTCTGCTGAGTTTTTTGAGGACTGACTGCCCTTCAAAGCTGGCTGCTCATCAGATTTCTCAGAATAGCTTTATGGATTGTCACATTCTTAATCACTTTCTTAATGTCCCAAATTCTCCATTCAGGTTTCATCTTTTCATGAGCAACTACAACTTCTTCTCTCCCAGGGCACTCAGGAGTCTTGCACAAAGTGGGTTCTCAGGGACTATTCTAACACCTTTGAAAGCCTGCATCTACCTTGAGATCACAAGTGGTGTTACATCAAAAGCAGTTTATTTTTCTTTAGAGACTGATAAGACAAGAAAGACACCTGAGTAGAAATGAGTATAGAAGCACCTGCGTGCTGTGCAGCCTCTCAGAGGCCAACTGTGCAACAGGCTAAGTAAGACCTCTTCATTCTGCTCAGGAAGTGGTGAGAAAGCAAGGTTATCCATGCCCCTCTTTTATGTATATATATCTATCTCATATGGGATATCCAACAACTATCCAAGTAGCTGCCTGAGCATTGCCTGAAAGAACTTTTGAAGGGACTAGATCATGAATTCAATTAAGATTCTGCATTGTGGGGTACCTGGGTGGTGCAGTCAGTTAAGAGTCCAACTTTGTGTAATTCTATGCACAAATTTCCACAGGATGGAAGAGACACACTTGACCACTATGCTTTGAGAAGCCAATTCCATCTCTATGCCCATTTGAAGTATAACAATCAACTTCATAAAAAAAAGTCAGGGGCACCTGGGTGGTGCAGTCAATTAAACATCTGACTCTTGGTTTCAGCTCAGGTCATGATCTCAGGGTCATGAAATTGAGCTCCGTGTCAGGCTACATGCTCAGTGTAGAGTCTGCTTGAGGTCTCTCTCTCCCTTTCCCTCCACCCCTCCCCATGCTCGCTCTCTCTCTCTCAAAAAAATAAATCTTAAAAAAAAATCTGCATTGTATTGCAAATTCAAAAGGTCTTTAGACCTTTTTGAAGGTTCTGTGAGTTATCCTGTTTATGGTTGTTATTTATAACACACACATGTCCCTGGGATATAAATAAATAAAGACAGGGGGACATGAAAATTGAATGATGTCACCCTCCCTTGGAAAAGCCCTTCAATAGTTTTCCTTGTTTGGGGATAAGAAACAAATTCTTAGAGCCTGTAAAATCCTCCATTGTCTGCCCTGTGCCTACTTCTCCAGCATCATCTGCACCCCTAAAGTCCTTGCTTTCTGACCTGTAGTTTCTCAAACATTCCATGCCTCTTGTCACCAGAAGATGTTTGCATATGTTGTTGTCACTCTCTGGCTGTTTATACTCCCTTGAAGGTACCTATACCATCTCTTCCCTTAGTAATACTTGTCTGTCTTTCATATCTCAGGTCAAATATCACTTCTTCAAAGAAGTCTTCCTTGAATGTCCCATCATACCTTCCCACAGGAACTTGTACCTCCAAGGTATTTCTTGCAGTTATAATTTTAGATTTTTGTTCTCCTCCTCCACTGGACCACAACCTCAGCGATGTAGAACAGAGTTTATTCTTGCCAACCATTGAATCCCCCGTGTTTAGAACAAAGACTGGTCCCCGCAAAGTGCTGGGTAAAAGTTTTGTTGGATGCATGAATTAATTGATCGTTGTAAAGCAACTAACTGTCCAGAATGAAACAAATAGTGAACAATCATTTAATCAGAGAGACAGTAGGCTGATTTTTTTTTTAAATCATTATTTGGTAATCTCTGAGAAAGAGTCTGAAACAGCTGAACACATGTAGCCTGAGAAACAGATGGAAGAACTAAGAGAGAAAATTGAGGAAGAAGGTTGAAGAAAACATGATAAAAATTTCAGAGCTACTTGCTGGTTGTGTCTGAAAGTAGTGTTCATTTCTAGTCACATCACTGCTACAAAGAGTTTAAAGATAGAATGAAGAGAAGAGCTTGGGACAGGCAGCCCGGGTGATCCCAGATCAAATGTCAAGCAGCTCACAGAAAGTTTAGAGACTTACAGTGGAAAGTCAAGAGGACTTGAAAGAGATGTAATTATAGATCCAAAGCTCAATCGCTGTATGTGATAATGTTGCTTACTTTCATTTTAACAAAGACCTGTTTATGCAATGCAGATCCTAGAGTGGAGGTCTGGAAAATTCAAGGCAAATTTATGAAGTATTTTTTATTATCAGTAACAACTAAAGGATCTAAAGGCATAGGATAGTGCTAAGTATTGAAATTGATATCTAGGGTAAAGCATTCTTGTATCTGTGAATGAATTCTCTCCCTCTCACACGCACACATACACACACATACATGTTTATTTTAAGAAAAGTACAAAAAATGAAGAGTATAACAGAGAGATGGTGTTAATTTGATCTTTTAAAGCAAAATACTATGTATTCATCTTGCATTTTAATCAACCTCTTTTTTTTTAGTCTAAAAGAAACAGAAATACGACTGTTTCTACTCATTAGTGGATTCCACTGATTCCAAAGTGAGGAGAGATTTGGAATTCCTTAATGTTTACCAAGAGCTTTGAAGGGACTAGCTGAACACTGACTTTTTTTTTTTTATTTATTCACTGGAGAAAGAGAGAGCACAAGTGGGAGGGGCAGAGGGAGAGAGAGAGAACCTCCAGAAGACTCCATGTTGAGTGTGGAGCCCAACGTGGGACTTGATCCCAGGACTCTAAAATCATGACCTGAGCCGAAACCTGAGCAGACACAACCAACTGTGCTGCCCAGGCCCCCCTGACTTTTTTTATAGAGTTGTTTGTCATACTTCAAATGAGCATAGAGATGGAATTGGCTTCTCAAAGCATAGTTCTTGAAATACATCTCTTCCATCCTGTGGAAATTTGTGCATAGAATTATTAGGGACATTTGTGGGAGATCTGGTGAGAATAGAGAAGGGAGTTAGTAGGAGACTGGGAACAGGTAGGGCTAAGGAGGGACTAGGGGAGGACTGTGATAGTAGAGAGATATTGCCCACTGTACTCTCTATGTGGCTAAAGGCTCAAATAGCCCTACATTTTTTTTTTCCAGATAGAAAATAAATCAAATCTAACATGAGCATCCAATGCTTTATTGATAATAGGCTAAGATCACACAGTGAGTGCTCTGGCCAATCGGACTGCTGTGCATTTACAACCATTCTTATTAGAACAGACACAACTCTGCCTATAAAAACCCCATGGAATTGTGCATAACCAAAGACTTCAGTTGATCAGAATGTCTTTGACCTTGAGAAGAGATAGTAAGTGGGACTAAGCAAGATGGGACTAAGCAACAAATTCAGGACAGGCCTGAACTGAAGAGTGGGGTGTCTTCATTATAGGATGGCCTAATTTAGGTGATCATCATATAGAGAGTAGGTTGGGAGTCTAAGTCAATGGGTAGGTAGAGGTTACCAGAGCCATCAAGACTGCCTCTCAAAGGCAGATGATTATTTTGAGTATGTCCTTTTCTCTCTATTTCCCCCATCTACTTCTGTGATAGGCAGAATAAAAACCCACAAAAATGTTCCAATAAAACAAAGGGGTCCTAATAGGTCCTAATAGATATCCTACTCCCCAGAACCTGTGAATGTGTTATCTTAGAATTCCTTACCTTACCCTGCCAAAAGGGAAATTGCAGATGTGATCAAGGCTGTGGACCTTGAGATGGGGAGATTATTCTGCATTATGCAGGTGAACCCAAACTAATCCTATGAATTCTTAAAAGGGGAGAATATTTTCCAGCTGAAGTCAGAGTCAAAGGGAGATGTGACTGCAAAAGAATGGTAAGAGAGAGGCCACATGGCTGTTTTTGAAGGTGGAAGTTGGAAGCCAGGAGCCAAAGAATGGAGGTAGTCTCTAGAAGCTGGAAAAGATGAGGAATGGATTCTTTTTAGAGCATCCAGGTGGGAACACAGCCCTGCCAACACCTTGATGTTAGCCCAGTGAAACATGCATTGAACTTCTGCATTTACATTCTGCCAGAATGTAAAATAATAAAATGTATTGTTTAAGTCCCTGTGTTTATGGTAATTTGTTTCAGCAGCCATAGAAAACTAATACAGTCCCCTATTCTGAGCCACTGACATCACTCAGTTGAGCTACAACAGTCCCCTCCTAACTGGTTTTCCTGCTTCCAATTCTGTCCTTCTACAACCCACAATTGTTCAGAGTTGTCCTCTTGAAAAACACCAGATCGATGGTATTTTCTAGCTCAAAACTGTTCAATGAGTTGATTGCCCTTAGAATAAAACCGAGAAGTCTTAATGGCTGCTCTTGAACCTCATATCATACTGCTAACCCCTCCCCATTGGATGCAGAAGCTCCCCACCCAGAAGTAACTTTACTGACTTTTATAATAATTGCTTCCTTGATCTTATTCATAATTTAGTCATCTATGTGTATGTCTCTGAATTATATAATTTAGTTGTGTCAGTTTCTTGAACATTATATAAATGGAATGATACAGTCAATATTCCATTGAGTGGCTTTCACTCAGCGCTATCTTTGAGAATCAGGTGTTGCATGTAGCTGGAATTTGTTCATTTTCATTTTAATAATCCATCTCTGAATTCTTTTGATTTGCTATGTAAACAATCAAATGATCTGTAAACAAAGAAAATTTATTTCCTTCCAAATCACTTTTATTTCTTATGCTTTCTTTATTGCACTGTTTAAGACCTCTGGTACAGTGCTGGGATGCCTGGCTGCCTCAGTCCACTCACCACGTTGGGTGTAGAGCCTACTTAAAAAAAAAAAAAGAAAGACCTCTGGTATAATGTCAAATTAAAATAGCAACAGCAGCTATTCTTGTCTCATTTTTCCTTTCAGAAAGTGTTTAGCAAGGTTACCTTGTATGAGGTATGAAGTTTGTGGAAAGTTGTTTTGTTTTTGTAGATAGCATCTATCAGATTAAAGAAGTTCTTCTCTGTATCTCATTTGCTAAATGTTTTGGACACGGATGAATGTTGATCTACTGAAGTGATCATGTCATTGATTTTTCTCTTCTATACTGTTAATAAGTAAATTATATTAACTAATTTTTTAAATATTAAACCAACTTTGTATTCCTGAATTAAATCCCATCTGATCATGATTTGTGTGTGTGTGTGTGTGTGTGTGTGTGTGCGCGCACGCACATGCTGCTAGATTCAGTTTGCTATTTTATTCAGAATTTTTACAACTATGGTCATGAGTGAGATTGTCCAGTAATCTCCAGTGTGTTATGTGTTGATTGGATTTATTTATTTATTCTTATGCACCTGCTTTAATTACTAAAGACTTACTGAATGTTTAAATTTCTATTAAAACTAGTTCTCCTTCCTTGTTTTCCTGACAATTCTAGTTTATAAAATTGAAAATCAACTTATCTGTTTACAGGAAAAAACAATGTTGGTGTTTTTATTAGATTTGAATTAGAATTATTAGTTAGCAAAGATTGACACCTCTATGATTTTGAATCTTCATATCAAAACATGTAGTGTGCCTTTTCATTTGTTCCTCTATAGTCTTTATGCCTGTTTTAAAGGCTTTTTTCCCCCTTAATAAAAGCCTGCAAGTTTTCTTGGGAAATTTATTCATAGGTGTTTTATTATTTTTGTTGCTGTTGTAAATGGAGTTTTGTATGAGACCTATTGATATCTATGTGTTAGTTTTATAAGCTGATACATTACTACATTTTTTATTGCTAGTATAGGTTTTTAGATATAAAATCTTATCATTCCTTCTCCTTTCCAGTTTTTATACCTCTCATTTTTTTCTCATGATAATTTTATGAGATTGTAAATCTGGAAAGTCATTAAATAGTAATGTTAATACTTGGTATCCTTTACCTATGAAAATACTTACAGTGTTTCTTTAAGAATGACACTGATGGGGCACCTGGGTGGCTCAGTTGATTAAGTGCCTGACCTGACCCTTGATTTCAGCTCAGGTCATGGTCTCAGGGTCCTGAGATCAAGTGCCACATGTCCTTGGGCATGGAGCTTGCTTAAGATTCTCTTTCTCCCCCTCCCACTGCCCCTACCAGGCTCTCTCTCTCTCTCTCTCAAAAAAAAAAAAAAAAAAAGAACGACACTGGCTATAGGTTTGGGACAGAGGTAACTACATTATTTCCTGTTAAGCAGCTAACCACGGATTACTGTTTTGTTGAGTGTTTATCAAAAATGGATGTGGATCTTTCAAATATTTTTGTATCTATGGAGATTTTCATATTATTTTCCCTTTTGACCCATTAAAATGATAATTATATCTATATATTTCCCAATATTGAACCATCTTTGCATTCCTGGGATAAATTCCACCTGGTCATAATGATTTTCAATTCTGCAGGGCAAGAATATTTAGAGCAGCATTATTTATAACATTCAAAAACTGCAGATAATCTTCATGTTCATCAACAGAATAATAGACAAATTGGGGTATTTTCATACACAAAATATTTAATGGAAATCAAAACATCACAAACATATGCACTAAGGCAAACAAATCTCACAAACACAACTTTGAGTTCCTCACTCCCCAAAAAAGCCAGACATGAAAGAATATATACTGCATGATTTCATATATATGAAGTTCAAAAGAGGGCAAAACCAAACTATAGTTTTTAGGAATGCATACGTAGGTGATAAACATATAAAGAAAACAGTTATCATGAAAGTTAGGATAATTGGTTACCTTTAAATGAGAAAGGTGATTGGGCACAGTTACCAGTGAGGTTTCTAAAGATCTGGTGATGTTCGATTTCTTGATCTAGGTAGTATTTGCCTAGGCATGTGTTTTATAATAATTTATGGAGCTTTACCTTTATATTTAATGCAGTTTTTTCATATGTGTATATTGAATAATGAAAAGGTTTTTAAATTACCTGCTAACAATTTGTTTACAATTTTTGCATCACTATTCAGAAGTGAAATGTTTTCCCTTGCTTTTGTTTTTTTTTTTCAAGATATATAATGCAACATTACTTAGCCTTAAAAAAAAGAAGGAAGTCTTGTCATTTGCAAAAACATGGGTGAACTTGGAGGATATTGTGCTAAGTGAAATAAACCAGACACAAGACAAATACTGCGTGGTATCACTTAGATGTAGAATCTAGAAAAAAAGTCAGACCCATAGAAGAAGAGAGTAGAATGATGGTCACCAGGGGGTAAGGGGGTAGGGAAAATGGGGAGATGTTGGTCAAAGGGTACAAAGTTGTAGTTACATAGGATGAGTAAGTGTAAAGATTTAATATGCAACACTGTGACCATAGTTAATAATACTGTGTTGAATACTGAAAACATGCTAAGAGAATAAGGTTTTAGGTGTTCTCATCAAACATAAGATGGTAACTGTGTGAGGAGAGGATTTGTTAATTAGCTTGATGATAATAATAATTTCACTATATATATGTGCATCAAATCATGTTGTATACCTTAAATACATCCAATTTTTATTGAAAAAATAAAATACTTTTTGAAGAAAAAAATTATATGTAGATCTCTGTGGTAATGGCTAATGGGTGCAGAGCTTCCTTGTGGGGTCATGGAAATGTTTTACAATTGATTGTGGTGATGGATGCACAACTCTGTCAATATAGTAAAAGTCATTTAGTTGTACACTTTAAGTGGGTGAAAAGTATGGTATGCCAATTCTTTCTCAATATAGCGGTTTAAAAACTGAAGTCCCCTCTTCCTACAGTTTTTCTGCTTATTTCTCTTTGTAAATATCCCTGTTAGGTTTTACTCTGCCAATCTGTGGTGCCTGTGCAGTTTGTAACTTATATTCTGCATTGTGAATCATATCCTTCAGTATTTTTTTTCTCATTTAATGCATCTTTGCCTGGATAAACAGGAAATATTGTCACTGAGATCACAAATCCTAGATTGGCTGAGGTTTAAATTCTGACTTTCACACTTACTAGCTTTGTGCCCCAGTTACTTCATCTACAACATAGACACAATGATAATCAGGCAACTATCTCATTGCTTTTGGGGGAGGATTGCATAAGTTAATAAATGTAAAGCACTTAAAACAATACCTGGCTTTGGGGAGCCTGGGTGGCTCCGCCGGTTAAGCATCTGCCTTCAGCTCAGGTCATGATCTCAGGGTCCTGGGATCAAGCCCCACGTCCTGCTCCATGCTCAGTGGGGAGTCTGCTTCTCCCTTTCCCTCTGCCTCTGCCCCTGCTTGTGCTCATGCTCTCTCTCTCCTTCTCAAATAAATAAACAAAATCTTTTTAAAAAAAATACCTGGCATATGGTAAGTGCTATATAAATGTTGGGTTAAGCATTGTGTGTTATTAAGCTCTTAAGATCATGACTCCTGCTTTCTTTTAGTTTGCATTTGCCTGATATACTTCTGTCCATTCTTTGATTTGTTTTTTTTTTTACTTTTCTGAATTGCTTAATTTTAAATGTATGTCTTGTATGCTGTATATCACACCTGAAATCCATTTTCTTTTTTTTTTTTTTAAAGATTTTATTTATTTATTCGACAGAGAGATAGAGAGGAAACACAAGTAGGCAGAGCATCAGGCAGAGGGAGAAGAAGAAGCAGACTCTCTGCTGAGCAGGGAACCCAATGTGGGGCTCGATCCCAGGACCCTGGGACCACGACCTGAGCCAAAGGCAGATGCTTAACCAACTGAGCCACCCAGGCACCCTCCATTTTCATTTAGTAGGTAATTTTGGCAAAGTTAGATATATTTTGCATAGTTCTATCACTTTATCTTATATGATGTAGTCTTGCTAATTTTTTTTAAATTAAAGTGTTCACAGAGGCACCTGGCTGTCTCAGTTGGAAGAGTATGCAACTCTTGATCTCAGGGTCATGAGTTCTAGCCCCATGTTGAGTGTA
The DNA here is from genome assembly GCF_004348235.1 of Phoca vitulina. Classification (NCBI taxonomy): domain Eukaryota; kingdom Metazoa; phylum Chordata; class Mammalia; order Carnivora; family Phocidae; genus Phoca; species Phoca vitulina. The sequence continues at coordinate 38,419,253 of NW_022589705.1, read as the reverse complement.
GAGATTACTTAAATAAATAAAACTTTAAAAATTAATTAATTAATTAAAGTGTTCACTCTATGATCAGTTTTCTTCACTTAATTTACCTGGTGAAGTTTTTCTGTGTGCTCTTCTTGGAAGGTTTATGGTTTTTCTAGTTATCTTTAATTATGAATTCCTCTTAGTCCTCTTTTAGTGATTGTCTATTCTTATTAGTTATAACTGTGAATAGCTAAACATTTAGTGCATTTCCTCCTCTTCTCCCCCTCATCTCTCCTCCACCATATTGATTTTAGTCAGTATTATTTTTCTTGGTATTTGTCTTGATATAGTCAAGTATGTTTAGGTTTTTATTTCTTGATTTGTCAACTTTAAGATTTTATTTATTTATTTGAGAGAGAGAGAGAGCATGAGCGGGGGCTGGGGGGTGAGGTGGGAGGGGCAGAGGGAGAGGGAGAAGCAGACTCCTCGCTGAGCAGGGAGCCCCACACAGGGTTCAGTCCCAGGACCCTGAGATCATGACCTGAGCTGAAGGCAGATGCTTAACCGACTGAGCCACGCAGGCACCCTTTGATTTGTCAACTTTAAATGAAATCCTTTGACATCCAGTTCTTGCACAAGACAACAAACACATTTATTCTTCCTTCTGATTGCTTTCTCTCATTCCCTTCCAATCTTTCAGTTGTGCAATACTATATCGGCCACTCTAATGCACATTTCTTCTAGTTTTAGTGGTATTGTTAAATATATTCAGGCTCCTCCAATCTCTTCCCCAGACTTCTTGATTGACTGAATTTTGTCCTTTATTCACTTCCACAAAAAGGGATCAGCAAAATAATATTTCTCCAGTTTTTGCATCTTAAAATTATTGAGTGTAACCTTTGTACTTAAAGAAGAGTTTGCATGTAGATACAGTACTTCCCTCAAACTTTCTTTTCTTGAGACTCTGTGTAGGTATTGTATCTGGTATTCAGCTGTTTTGTATAAAATTATGAAACTAGCTTGAGGTTTTTTTCCTCCTAATTAAATTGGCTTGATTTTTCACCTGCTTGCACGAAAGATTTGTTTATCTTCTAAGCCCAGTAACTTTACTGGGCTCTGTCTCATCGGTCATTCAGGGTCTTTCTTTATTTCTATTTCATTGCATTAAGTATCTCATTTCTATTCTCTGTGAATCTACTGTGTTTTCCATAGCGTCTATTCACTCTTTTGCTCCTTTTTGCTGTCATTTCTTAAATTCTATTTTTCCCGGGGCACCTGGGTGGCTCAGTCCATTAAGCAACTGCTTTTGGCTCAGGTCATGGTCTCAGGGTCCCAGGGTCGAGCCCTGTATTGGGCTCCCTGATCAGCAAGGAGCCTGCTTCTCCATCTCCCTCTGCTGCTCCCCCTGCTTCTTCTCTCTCTCTCTCTCAAATGAATGAATAAAATCTTTTTTAAAAATTCTATTTTTTCCCTTACACACTTTTCCTAAGTTCTGCCATTCTGTACCTAAATTCCTCCTATTCTCCCAGCATATTTTCCCTGAATTCGGCCATTTCTGCATTCTTATCTATGATCTTTCATCCAGATGACCCCTTTATTTTGGAAGGTTTTTTTCCCCTCCAAATTCAGGGCAAAACATTGTTCACAATTTTCATCTGCCCTATGGTAATAAATTACAAAAAGATGTACAAAAGGATGTTCAAAGATTTTGCTCCTTGACTTTTGTCTTAAGGTACCTTTGTATAGACAATGTGATCATTTTCTTATTTTATTTTTTTATTTTACACAGCACTGAGTGATTTTCCTTTTCCTAGACCAGGCATTCATTAAGCATCTTCCTGAGTCCAGATTGGCATTCCTTTCCAGCACAGCTCCAGCGTGTAAAAGTTCACCTCTTCTCAGGGCTTCTACCACAATAGAGTGCCTCCAAAAAGTGTGCCTCGTCCGTCCGAGTCTTCATTTGGCCTTGCTTCCTCCTTTTCGTTGAGCTCACTATGGTTCTCTCGAGGTAGAAAATGACCTTTTGTTTCCACACACACTTTCGCCAGGAAAAGATCCAACTTCTGCCTCTTAAGGCTCATCTCTCACTTTCAAGAAGTGAATTTTTTGTGGCATTTCCTGAGATCTGTCAAGCCTGGGCTCCAACCACTGAGATCTTCAGATCTCTTCTTAGCCTCTCTCCACTTCCTCATGGGAGAACTCAGTTGCCTTTAGAAAATACTTAAAATATGTTTGAATCTCTCTTGAAGTTTCATTCAAAACTGTTTTTGTCTTGCCTTTCCATTTTTCATTTGCTTTGGGGTGGTTTCTGGATAGAGAAGGTATAAGGCAGCATTAAACAACCATGGGTATATGTTGACTTTCTACCCCATCCCCAGCTTCCACCCAAAGGATATTCTTTTATACTTTTGAAGATTCTTTCTCTTGCCCCCTGAGTTTCTTGAACAGTAGCCAGAAATACTTTTAGAACATTTTCTTTGCAACGGCAGGCATTGCTCATTGTACAGCAACCTGATTTATGAAACTTCTCTACCACAGAATTGATGAGCACAAACTCAAACAGCAGTTACCTGAAAACCCAGACACATGAGGTTTCATCCCCTAGTCTGTCAGTCTTTCGGGGTGAAATGTGGACCTTCTCAGCATTCTGCTGTCTCTGTTGCTCATTTCAGGGTGGTTGCGTAGAAATGCCCAGAGGAATAATCTGGGTGCTGGCTTTCTGGCTCTATCCAGACAGCCAGACTTTAAAAGAAGGCAACCTGTACCTTTCCCGATTCCTTCCTGCCCCCTCTCCCACTGAACCTTCTCACACACACTCCCCATTTACGCCAGGAGCCAGTGGGAAAATGGGTCACTGACAGTTGACAAATTGTTTATGAACTAATCATTCCTGGCAGCAGGAACCAGAGAGCACACTCAGGTTTGAGGATTTAATGAAGGGATTATTACTTAACCCCGTGAGACTGTGAACTGTCCACTGGAGTTTGGGGAAAGCAATCAAGGGATAGTGCAGTATCCTGAAGAGTGGGAGTGGTATGGGAGCCCTAGAGGGTATTATCTGGAGAGGGCTTCCTGGAGGGAACGGTGGCCTTCAGTAGAGGAGGCAGACCACATAAGGAGGGAAGAAGCAGGGGGAAGAATCCCAGCCTCTCTCCTCTCACTCTCCCAGCTCCTGCATTGTTCTCATTGGCCAAATCCAATTAAAAGCCAGATGGCGAATAGAGCCCAACGATCAATCTGTAAAGATCAACCTCCCACGGCAGAGAGGAGGAGAATGGACAGTGGATCTGGAGGGGCTAACAGAAGACAAACAGCACTCCATGGATCCACCAGTTGATTAAACAAAATTTGAAAGGGACTTTATTCTGTAGCAAACATGTCACAAAGATTGTTAGCTTGCAGAAAGCAAATACAAGATTATTCTAAAGAAAATATAAATCAGAGGCCACGTGTCAATTAAAAGATGAATTTTAGAGTTCAACACAATTATGCCTCATTATGAGCAAAGGAACAAATCCCTAGATTTTAAAAGCTAAGGCATAGAAATGTTCAATCACACGCCCACTGAGCATTATCTGAAAATCATCAACTTTTTATCACCTTTTTATCCTGAATCTTCCAACCACTTCTCATTCATTCTTCGTAAACAGTCTGCCTCTTCCCACCCTCATTTTCATGCCTGGATTTCCTACCTCAGCCATCTTCTCTGCTGGTTCTACTCTTTCTCCTGGATGGCCTTTTCTAGTTCTTTGATGTCAGTTTCTACATCTTCTCTAATGAGACTCCGACTATTTCTCCATCTCGGCTCTGTCTCGGGAGCTCCAAGCCCACAGATCTAGCTACCTACTGGACAGTTTCACTTGGATGCCTTACAGACATCTCTAATATATATGCTGAAAACCTCACTCATTATCTTAAGTCCTCCCAATACCCCTCCCTTCAACACACACTCTTGTGCCTTTCTGCATTCTCAAACTTATTTAACATGGTGTGGTCTCCATACTTTTTGTTTCCTCACAAAAATAGATAAATATATGGAGGAGATTTCTTTTGTAGCAGAGAAATAAGTCAATTTTCAAAATTTTTCATTGGTGCTTACTAAAAAGAAGCAGAAATCAGAAATTTCTAGAGTCTATGTAGGTGTCAGTTTCCTAAAAGCACATCCCAAAGGTAATCCTCAGCACCTTCTCCTCCGTTCCCCACCCCGAGGTGATCATAAGTCTCCCCACTTCTATCCCTGCTGCTACCATCCTGACATAGATCCTCATCATCTTTTTCCTGGAGCACTGACAAGTCTTCCTGTGTTCTCCCTGCCTCCCAGTAGCAACCCCTGCCAATCCTTTCTCTTTGTGGCAACCAATTACCTTCCTGAAATGTGATTCTGGTCCCATCCTCCTTTTTAAATAATAAAACAAAATAAATACTGCCGCTAGGTAGCTCTTCCTTGTTTGCCAGGCACACAAATGGTTCTGTGTGTGTCTGTGTGTGTGTGTGTGTGCGCGCGCGCACCTGCGCCTGAAAACATACCTTACATTTGAATATACAGTCTTTTTAGGCAAGGCATGTCTTCTCTAGTTACTCACTGGCCCATGAACTACCTCCTCCCAGTTCGCTTCCTCTTATCTCTAGAATAAAGACCCAACTCCTTAGCATGGAAATCAACTTTTCTTTCCAGCCTCATCTCCCTCCCCCGACCCATCCACTGCCTTACAACTTGGACACATCAACCTTTCACAGTTCCCTAAAATGTTTTCTGGGTCCCATGCACCCTTTTCTCTCCCCGAGGAGTTCCAACTCATACTTTTAAGAAATGCTTCAAATATCACCCCCACCACGATGCCTTTGAGAACTCTCTGCATTAGTTACTCCTGCCTCTGTGACTTTGTGTGCTCTAACTGAGCTGCACCAGTAAATACATCTTTATATTTCTGTTTATTCAGCTACCTTAGGAGGCCCAAAGGCCTGGACTGTATTACAGTTTTTCTTTGTCATTCCTCCTCTCAGTGCAAAACTTGGAAGATAGCAAGGGCTCCATCAATGTTTATTAAATAAATGAACACTCTATTAACCTAATTTATTGAGCAGTCTTAGTACCATCTCTCTTACGTCTCAGTATTATGTTTCACTGAAGCTTTCTCTAATGAATTTTGTGAGAAATATGGACTATTGTTACAGTATCCTTTGATCGTATGTGAGTTTAATTCCTGTTTATACTTTTCTTGTATTACTAGAAATAATGACTTTCCCTACAATGACAAATCTCTGAGATTTATGTTTAAGGAAATTGCTACGGTTAGAGAAATTTGCCAAGCCTGACTCTGCCAGGCTCTACGCCGTGTATCTGAGCAATTAATTCTCTACTGTGTTATGTTTAGCTTTCAGCTCTAGAAAATGCTCATTGTTCACCTCCTTTGTGCAGATTTATCCAACTGTCTCCTCTTTCTTTCTTTAAACTCTCTCAGTAAAGCCATATTCCTTCTGTTTTCAATTGTGATTTCTCTTCTCTTGAGCTTCCTGACATAGAATCTATTTGAGGAAACTTTGGTTGAAAAGAGAAAGAGGAAAAAGACTTTTTTTTTAAGGTTCCCTCTTTTCACCTAATTGGAAGAAATAGCTTTAGGTCTAAACAAATGTGTTATAAAATAACAGACGCCATGAAATATACATGCAACCACAGTGTCGTTATAGATATATTTTCTTATCAGAGGAGGCAACAGGCACATGAGCCACCTTGGCAAGGTCATATTTCATAGAGACAGGTGAATTCACCCACTGTTGAATTATGTTACGAAGCCACTGATTTAGCATTGTCATCTATTTTGATTGACACCAAAAGCCTTCCGGGATAGTAAATGTGAAAACATTAGAAAAAAATCACTTACAAAATAGCTTGATAGCTCCTGTTAATGAGGTTTTAAATGTGGTACAACAACTTAATCAAATCAGACAGCTCCATAAAAGAATTAATTTGGTCATTGGCTGTCTTTACAAAATGACTTTGTTTTACTCAGTAAGGTAAAAATTTTTCTGTAACTAAAACATTCACAGCTAAATTCAGAATGGCATGGCCTGCAGTAGGAAACAGATTTTCCAAAGTTTCCCAGAGCTATTTGTGTTGTGGCCTCCTGTCGAATGAGCTCTACACCTTTTCTTAAATTTTATTTCGATGAAACAGAAAAAGAATGCAAATGACAGGTATTAAAAACCATGAGCCCACACTTAGAACCTCCGCTTTTGGTAACGTGTACGTGAAATTTTAGGAACTGGAATGACTCGGAGGTGCTGTTTATAGGCTACCAATGGGAGAGAATTGGGGAATGTCCCCATACCGTCCCAGGCCACACCAGTCATGTCTTACAATGTCAAGAGAAAAACACACTGGACAATAATCAGCCAAAAGCAGGAGAGTCCTGCTTTATTTTTTGCTAGACTTTGGGCTCAAACTCCAGAAGAGATTATTAGAAAAGTGGTCTGGGCCCCTGTAGAACTGTGGGCTTTTGCCCAGAGCAGAAGCCTACAAAGACTCGCTTCCCGTCTACCCCAGCACAACCCCCAAACCTTTTAGTGTCCCTCAAAATAGAAGTTGATTCTAAAGTCAGCTTTAAGAAGAAAATTGCATGTGGTCACTATTACCCACCAATTGGTAAATCCCCCACCACTGGTATGGATCAGTGCCTCTTAGATTGATCACCAGATTAGTCAGTTTGCATGTGGACCTATTACATGAAACTCCACATCTTTAAATATCGGGAATCCCCTTCAACATGGCATTGAGAGGCAGGGGAACTGGGACAGAACTAGGAAAGAGCAGATTCATAGACCCTACCTCACACTCACATGGGCCCCATTCTTATCGACAGCCAAGGTACCTGTGCTTTTCAAATTATTATTTCTCCTCTCTTCTCCCCTTCTTCTCTTTCATAAAGTCCTGTGTGTAGTGCTTGCCGCCATTGTTATTTGACATTTATATTTGTGTTTAGTAAAGATACTTCTGTGCCATTTATGAGCCTGGGAAGGGAACGGACCATGTCTCTTTTGGTGTACTGTTTCATCTCAGCAACCAACACAGAGCCCAGGAAGAGCAGAATAAGTATATATTAAATGAATGGATAAATAGAAGAGAGAGACCATTAGATTTCACTGTCCTTAAAAGTTCTGCTCTTAGTAAATGTGGCTCAATCATGTTACAGTGCTGTAGGCACCTTTATCATTTACAAAGAGCTTTCACAAAGATGACAAGCATGATTACCCCTACCCCACTTACAGAAGAGATTGAGAGATCAGAGAGGCTAAGCAATTTGCACGAAGTTGCACGGCTAATTCATGGCAGAACCAGGCTCTGAACCTGTCTCCTGAGCTCAAGCCAGGCCACTCTGCAGTGTGCAAAGCTTTCCAGTGGCACACGTGAATGAGATTTTGTCCTTGCTCTCAAAAATACTCACCATCTCACACTAGCCTAGTTTTTTGAGCATGTAAATTTTCAACTTATGTTGTTGAATTTTTTGTGTGTGGTTGAAATCCTACCCTGCCCACAGATGCAATAATATGCAGGTTAAATGGGAGGAAAAGCATGGTTTGGTGGCTTGCACATACATTAACAACCATTGCTTCAGGTTTGAAACATCCTGCACATATGTTCAGCATCCTCACGATAGTACTTATTTGCAGAGCTGAGGCCAGAAGGCTTAAATTTATTAAATGACTGTGGAACTTTTTCAGCATGTATAGTTAGAGCTGGGATGGGATCGTCAGGGAGTTAGTTGCGTTGGAAAATATTGGCAGCCAGTGCATTTTGTCTTTTCCCCTTACTCCAGGGTTAGAGTTCCATAGAATTCTAAGTGAGAAAAGAACCTGCAAAGGTGTGAGGTGGAAATCATATGACCACATTAGAGCTGGTGAGATCCTCAGAGGTGACCAGGAAGGAAATGGCACTTGAGTGCAGGAGAGTGATCTTCCAGGATTTGTAGCAGGATGTGTTCTATTTTAACAAGAGGAGTTCCAAGAAGGGTCTGTTTCAGGAGCGTCCTTTGAGCCCCTGGAGAAGAGAGATGGTTGATGGGCTGTCACACTCGCAGAGGGAGCATGCTGGGTGAAGCAGCGCAGGGAGAGATGAGGTCCCACGAAGTACAAATTACAAAATAAACCCATTGTTTTGTTTGTCTCACAAGAGATGACTTTGAAACAAAAAGAGAAAACACTCTGTAAGTGAGTAGAAATTAGGGAAATAAAGTAAGTGATAAAGGACTCAGTTTCCCATGGAAGAGACACACAGGGTGTATGAGTCTGTGGAGGTAGTCATTCCTGGCTTCAAGACAAGGTAGAAGAATACTCAGGGAGGAGACAATTAAGAGCAATGGTACAGAGGCAGAAGGCACCTGACAAGGTTGCCAGGGGTCTAGAGGGAGTGGTTTTGTATGAAACATGGAGCATGGTAGCAACAGATTAGGCCAGCTTCGGGTCACATTGACCTGAAAATCTTCTATACAAAATTTCCAACCAAGCAGTGCTAGGTCATAGAAACCCCTGCCATATGGATTGAAACTTTGTTAGGATTTTTATTAGTTAATCCCTCTTAAGCAGGATCCAGGCAACTAAATTACCACCCACTGAACACTAGAGTGAATAGCATGTCAGGATTCTATCTTTTCTTTCATTCTGTATGAAAGAAATAAAATTAGTTAGCTATGGTATAGGTTACATTTGAAACGAACAATTTTGGATTGTACCTAGTATAGAAACATTCTGTAAATGACATTTTAAAGGGGAAAAAAATGTTTAGGACAGTTACATTGTGTAATTGGACAAAGCGTATTTTTATTTCAGATCCAATGACCATCTGCAAGGACTATGGACAAGGAGATGAATTGTCTCCTGTGCTGAGCAGATTGAAGGGCATTATTCACAAGAAAAGGAAATCTAGTTTCCTTTACATACCACTTGCCTATTGGGTTTTATTTTTTCTCCTCATGATGAGAACTTAAATTTTTAAAGTTTAGAGTTTTAAAATTCTCCAGAGACTTTGAGCCATCATTGAGTAATCCATCAAAAATCCAGAGGCATTTAAAGTTCTGTGACTAATATGTGTGAAATGTTTAAAGATGAAACTCTCTTTTGTAATTATACACTGCAGAATATGGAATAGTTTCTGCCTTGTGAATTACCTACCTGAGGATACTATTTGAAAGTTCTATCTTGCGTAAATAACAGTCAGCCTCTTCTAAAAGAGTAGCGTTGTTTTCATACCTGGAATAGAAATTATTTTAGAATCATTTCCATGCAACATTTTTTCATTATTATTTAGATCTAGTGACTATGGAAGGGAAGTAAACTCACACAGCTGGCTCTTTTCAGACAGAGTGATTCAATTTATTTTTGTTCCAATATTGTAGGAAAATAAAAAGGTTAGAATTACCTTTTGGAGTCGATGTGGTATTTCCCCTTGATGCCTAAACAAATGAAAGAAAGCAGCTTGGCCAGCCTTAGTTAGACTCCAGGATAGTAACGAATTTCCCTTGTAGTGTGTTTTATAGGAAATCTGGTGCTTTTCCATAATAATGAGGGATTTAGATACTGAACTTAATCCTTCAAACAAACCCAATGTCTCATGACTTTTTCAAATATTGCCCTGGTTCATAAAGAGGAAGAAACTTAAACTTTAATTCTGATCTAGTGTGTAAGGATGTTGTTTTGAATTACACACTAAAACAATTTGGGAGATGGGATGATCTAGCACAAACCTGTTCCTTCCCCAGAGATATGGTGCCTCGTAAGTGTAAGGTGGGCTTCAGGAATGTGTAGGGTTTTTCTCTCTTTATTTTGGTAAGATTTATGTAACATACAATTTACCATTTTAACCATTTTTTAGTGTACAATTCAGTGACATTAAGTACATTCACATTGTTGTGCAACCAACACTATAATCCCTGTTCAGAACTCCATCATCATCCCAAATTGGAACTCTGGACCTATTAGACAATAAGTCCCCAGTTCTCCTTTCCCCAGTCCTATTTTCTATCTCTATGAATTTGACTATTCCAGGTACCTCATATGAATGAACTCATATTATCATACAGTATTTGTCCTTTTGTATCTGGATTATTTCACATAGCATGTTCTCAAGGCTCATTCATGTTGTAGCACAACAAAATTTCCTTCCTCTTTAAGGCTGAATACATTCCATTGTATCTATAGACCACACTTTGTTTATCTGTTCATCCATTAATAGACATTTTGGTGCTTCCACATTTTGGCTATTGAGAATAATGCTGCCATTGACATTGGGATATCTGTCAACAATTAACTGTTCAAGTCTCTGCTTTCCGTTCTTTTGGTATATATCTGGCCATGAAATTGCTGGATCATATGTTAATTCTGTGTTTAATTTTTTTGAGGAACTGCCATAATATAGGAATGTATGGTTTTTAACCAACACTCCAGGTGGTCCTATGATTGGGTAATTTGGGAAACATTTGTTTATCAGTGACATATTGCTGCAAAACAAACCCCCCCCCCAAAATTAATAGCTTAAGATAATATTCATTCATTCAGCTCTCAATTCGACCGGGTGGCTCTTCTGAGCTGGGATGGGCTTATGTGATCTCTCTCAATCTAGCTCAAGCTTTCATGGTCACATGGCTGGTCAGCTGGGTGTCACCTAGTCCCAGTTAGCCTTTGTCATGTGTATAGTGGTTGTTCAGCTATTGGTGGGGGCAATGAGGTGACTGGGCCTAGAATCTCTCATTGTCCAGCAGGCTAGTCCAGGCTTGTTCACTTGGTGGCAAGGCTCCAAGCCCCAATGCGCAAGCACTTTTCAAGTGTTTTCTTGCATTACTTTCCCTGTCCCACTGGCCAGAGCACATCACCAGGCCACACCCAGAGGCAGCATGGAGGACACTACCAAAGCGTGTGGATCTCACAAGGCAGGAAAAGAGCTGAGACCATCACTATTATCATTCCACCATAACTTACCTGCTTAATTCAATAGTCTGACAAACTCTGAGTTATCCAAAAACACCCTCTTGCCATTGTAGAGCAGTGAATGGAACATAATAGCCTCTGAAGTTGCATGCAGGCCTCAGAACTACATGTCCCAACTGCCCTAAAATGCTCTCCATTTGTGTGTTCGTTCATTCATTTAATAAACACTTATTGTGGGGGCGCCTGGCTGGCTTAGTTGGTAGAGTATGTGACTCAATCTCCGGATCATGAGTTTGAGCCCTATGTTGAAGGTAGAGTTTAATTAAAAAATACATACATACATACCTAGTTATTGTGCATCTACTTGTGTCTGGCACTCTTCTAGGCCTAGGGTACACAACAATCAACAAATAGTCCAGGTTCCTATTCTCTCAGGACTTACATTCTACCGTAGGTGGAAAGTATTAGGAGTGGGAATAAATGTGTTTGGATCCCCCACACATATCCAGGATGTTGTTTAAAAAAAAAAAAGAAGAAGAAGAAGAAGCCTGGAGAGTATGCTTTATTTCCCATTCTCCACCCTTTGTGCTTTCATGAATATTTGAATATAGGAAAATAATTTGGTTGAAAATAATATTGGAAAATAATTCAAATATTTGAATGCCAGAAAGCAGATGTAAAGCTCTGTAGGACACGAGAACTGACTTTCAACTTGTAATCTTGATATAAGACACATGGGTTTGTCTCTCACCTCTTTCATGCTTTCTGCAAGGTTTTGTGGCTAAAACTTTTGGCTCCCCAGCTGCCCCAGGGAGAACAACTGATCTTCACAGCTCAAAGGGCACTGAAGGGTCACATACAGCTGAATAGCGATGGGTGTCTAGGACAGACATTTTCTTTGGACACTTCTTTCTTTTTTACTATTGTGTGTGTTTGGTCCTGTGGGAGTAGAATGGATTTCACTATTTTCAGAGTAGTACTACTTTGTTGGAAAGGTTGATTTTTATAGACTAAAAGTGACACCAGCTTAATGTCCAGCCAGTGGTTCAGAGGTGCTGGGACACTCGGTTCTAAGTATGTTGCCAAAGAAAACTCACTAAATGCACAAGAGCTTTCTTTGGGTAGCAGCCAAGCTTCATGTTTCTGTGTAGTCAGACATCACAGGGGGAGAGAAGCAGAAGATTGTCAGTGGAAGGGTTCAAAGCATGCACTTCAGAGTCAGACAGATATGTCGGTTATTAGCATTGACCTTGGGCAAAAGATTTAACTTCTTTGAGTCTCAGTTTGTTTGTCTATAAAATGGGACAATAATACTATCTACCTCGTGAAATTTGGAAGTGTTAAGAGATTGCATATGGACCTCTTAGCACAGTAGCTGTAGTAGGCCCTTGATAAAAATACTAGCTAAAGGCTGTTATCTTAATAAATGCTGTTATGATCTACATTTTCATCCCTACAAAAAGTGCCTTTGACCTGGTTGTCAGTGCCAGAAATTAAGCTACAGGGGAGGTGCTCTTTGAACCATCTTAGCACCATTTCAAGTGAAGACAAAGACATTTATGGAACTGAAGCTTGCTCTTTATTCATAGCCAGTCAGCAATTCCTTTTTGGGCTATTGCCCATTATTTGAGCAATTTTTCAGTGACTTGGAATTGCCATAGAAGCAGTCCCAAATCAATCTTTTCCCAACAAAAACAACAAACAGCACTTCAAATGCTAGCACCTTGCCTGGAATGATTTTAGGGTTGCTAGAAAGAAACCCCCCAAAACATCTCCTGGGTAGTTTTCCACAGACTTTCTGGAAGAACCCACTATGAAAATGTGAATTTATTCAATCTCATGTTTTCTGCTTTGGGCTGAGATGAAAGTAGCTGCTGGACCCAGTGGGAGTTTTGTTGGGAGTAGACTTTGATGGATGGGAATGGAGTTTTCTGAAGTAAGAGAAGGGACAAAGAATTTTGGATCATGGGTAGAGGAACAAAGCAATCTGCGTTTTCTGGAACAATGTGACTTCATCATTCATCATAAACATGAGATACTAGGGAGACGGTCAGATGTTACCTCTGGGTAGCTGGGGTGGAGGAGATTGCAAGGAGTTGGTGCTGGGGAGAGCAGGGGGACAAAGAAGTCAGGGGTAGGAGAGGGACCCAGAGAGGAAATGAATGAGGGTAACAGGCCAATTTTTAGACTGAGTTCTGTGAGCGACATTAACTGTAATGCAGTGGGGAGAAATCCCATCTTCCCAATCTCCCCCATGTGACAGGAAGCTGATCTGCCTGCCTAGATTTATTTCCTTCTATGGCTATATTTCTCTCCTCACTTTTGTTTCACCTCTTACCTGGTTATGGGTGACCTTTTTCCCCCTGAGAAAATCATAATTCTATCACTGTGGAAATTGAGGTGCCTTCAAGTTTCTTACTAGTCTTAGAGTATTTTCTTAGGACAAATTGCCAATTTCCTCTTTTATGGAAAATACTAAAATACTTTTTTTTTTTTAATAGGGTGACCTCCATCCTTTCCCATTTGCTGTTCTTTCTAATTTCTAGATAGGACCTAGAAAAAAACTGGATTGAGGGGTTGTCAGCCTGGTGGCAATAGCCACATAGAGAGCTCAAAATGTTTGCTCTTGAAGCAGAGTCCTTGAGCATTTCTACCAGTGACCATCCATAAAGTGACAGTACTATAGACACGAAGCTTCATTATGTCTGTTTTGTCTAAGCACAAAGTTAGGGCTTGGTATATAATCAGTGCTCAATAAATCCTTATTCATTGATTAGAGAGATTATCTATGATGTAAATAATAACCATGCGAGATATAACTGAAACCATTGGGGTTAATGCCTCCCAGCAAGTGATCCTAGGCAGCTCTGCTCCAGATGGAATCTCCCTCCTTCCTTGGAGAGCTCTTCTGCAACCTGAGACACTGCATTTAAAACATGGTGGTCCATGGTCTCCACCCTAGGAATCCAGGAGACTCCGTGCAAGACAGTCATCTGAACCATGGTTCCAGGACACCCGGGCATTCTAGACTGAACACCTGGCCAGTCTCTCCTTAAATATGTCAAAGATCACACTCTAATTAGTTTGGAAATGGAAATTCTCAGGCTATTTCTAAAAGCACCTGCAACCTGGGGACGAGTTGATTTAGTTCGCCAGTTCTCCTAAAAATGATGTTTGAAAGAAAAGTTGAGATGCCTCTATCTTGCCCCAAGAAATCTGCATGTCGTTCAGCTGTTGGGGACCCTCAACGGAATTTTCTTCATCCCCTGATGGTTCAGTGCAGATAAGAAACTTTGAGCATTTTCCTTGAAGTCTGAAGCTACTACTGTTGGCGTCTTTAAAGCAGGGAACAGAATGCCCGAGCACTTTCTGGCTGGTAAGTGACTCCTTGCTGAGAATAAGCTCTGGCTTTTTTTTTTTTTCTTAATATTTTATTTTTAAGCAATCTTTATACCCATCATGGGGTTCAAACTCACAACCCCCAGACTCACGAGCTCCACCGACTGAGCCAGCCAGGCACCCCAGCTCTGGCTTTTTTTTAAAAGTGAGACATGACTGGAGCGATACATTGTGGGGAGCCCTCGTTGGTGCAACAACGATTAGAGCAATGAGAGCTTTTACTAGGGAATTAAGAGATGAAGAAACCTTTTTGTTTTATGTGTCTTGGTTTCTCTGGCCTGTACAAGGTCACCCACACATGCAAACAGGAGTGGAGTCTTAGGGACACAAAAGTATCATTTGAGGAGGCAGCCCCTGGAGGGCACAGGTTCACTGTCAGGGGACTGATAAAACATGAGAAATATTCTCCGGGGATACAGCCCAGGTATTTTTGTTTTTTAACAGATACCCCAAATGATTCTAAAGCACAACAGGGTTTGGGAATATTTCTGAGAGCATCCTCTCACGTGTAGTTTACATAGTTGGACCTCAGACGAGTTGTACTTGTTTTCTTTTTATTTCCTATATAAGGATACTCTATTTCCATTTTTTATATTGTGCATATGTAGTATATCATATGATATAATTATTTGGTATATAGTATCTTTATATTGTATAATTTTTAGTTAGTAATATAGTGGTAATGGTAACATATTAACTGTGTAAAGGACTGCTTATCATATACAAGATATCATTCCAAGTGTTTTAAATACATTATCACTATTAATGCTCACAGTTATTATTTGAAAGAGGTGGTATTATTATCACCATTTCATTTTTTAATAACATCTTTATTGAGATACAATTCACATATCATACTGTTGGCCCATTTAAAGTGTGTGATTCAATTTTTTTTTTTTTTAAGTAAGCTCTAGGCCAAACGTGGGGCTTGAACTCACAACCTCAAGAGCAAGAGATACATGTTCTACCGACTAAGCCAGCCAGGTGCCCCATCACCATTTTATAGATCGGAAAAGAGAGGCACAAAAAGGGCTAAGCGATTTGCCCGAGATCTTATAGCTAGCAACTGGTGGTCTGGGATTTACCTCTGACCTGGTGATTCTGGTGCCTGAGACTTTTTTTTTTTTTAGTATAGCTGACACACAATTACATTCGTTGCAGGTGTACAACTTAGTGATTTGCCAACTTTGAACTACCACACTGCGCTCATCAAAGTGACCAAGGGCTTTTGGAAATTTGGACAGAATTGCATCGTCATTAGGCAGCAGAGAGGAATAAGAGTCTGGAAGAGAGAGAAAGGCCTTCTCTGCAGAAGTAACGGTTGGGAGTTTTTGAGCCTTAGATATACATAGACCATCTGTCTGTGGCCAGGAGCATACTTAGTCGACTGACGTCTCCAGGCTTTGCAGAACCCCAGCAACCAGTCTGCAGTGGGTGTGGAAGTCACAGGAACTCCCGATGAGTGCTTGCTCTGCAAGTGAGAAAGGGACAGCCTCAAGATGAAGGCGCTCTTGCTCTTCACCCAACCTAGGAGCAGGAGGAGGCGTTGCTTCCGATGCCAGTTAAAACTAGGGACAGTAGAGGAAGAAGAACAAGATGTGCCAACATAAATTAAAGTTTTGATGAAAAGCCTTGTTCAGTTTTCTGTTTGATGGAAACCCTCCTGTACTGAGAGAAAGGAAGACAAGTCCTAGCTGAATTGAATGGACTTTCTCTTGGTCGGGGAGCCCGTGGACGCTGTGAGCCATTGGAAGGGCTTTTATAATAGTCTAGTCTAGATGCTTTCAGCTAAGGTTCCAATAGATCATGGGTTGATTGGAAGAGTTTTCTTTTTTTTTTTTTAATTCAGAGTATTTAATTATAGGTACCTATACATAACAAGATAATGTTTTGGCTAAAATCCATGTCATTTATTTATTCAACAAACAACTGAGTATCTTCTATGTTCCAGGCCATGTCCTTGGCCCTGGGAATGGAGATAAACCCTGGCCCTCAAGGAGCTCACAGTCTAGTGGGGAAGAAAGATACATAAATACATACTTATACTGTAAAGTATGCAAAGGGAGACCACTATGGGGGGCAAGAGCAAAGGAACCAATCCTAAGTTTAATGTCCACAGGAAAGAAAGATCTCGCTAATGGGTGTTTTTTGTGAAGAACAGATAAGGCAATGGTTCTCAAAGTGTAACTGGTTAATGACCTACATCCAAATCATTTGGAGCACATATTAAATGCAGACTCCCAGCACTTCCTGCAAAGATAATGATCCAACCTGCTAGAAGAGTTTTCTAATACATCTTAGGATTCATTTTATTCATTCACAAACATCTATCGGGTACTTTTGATGAACCAGGCAGTGCTCTAGGGGATATAATGGGATATAATGAGGGGGATGTAGAAATGAAGAAATGAAGAAAAATGGTCCCTTTCCCAAGAATCTCCCAGTTTGAGGGGTGGAGAACTCAGCACCAGCTCCATGTGATGTTTCCATAGACATACTGGAGAGTTACCCTGGTATCAGTGAGGCCAGGGCACTTCAAACCACTTAGGGTGGGAAAGCCAAGTCCAAGAAAATCCCCTAAAGGGACTTTGCATTATGTCATGAAAGAGTTGCAGTTGCCCTGGCTAATGTGGGGGGTATCCCAGACAAAGGGAGCAGTGTGTAACAGGACATAAGGCAAAGGTGGCCCCATATCCCTTAGGTGCCTTATGAACAACCAGAACTAGCCAGCAGGTTACCAAACTCTTAGGAGATCTTTGATGGAGTGCTCAGACCTAGATCTAGAGCCTTCAGAACCCCAAGCCTGGGTCTGTGTGTCAGCAGGAAGTCAGAGTCCCTGTTTCTACAGGCTCCTGTGATTCTGTGTATAATTTCATACTAATACCACCTGGACGGTGGGTGATAGTAAAATCCATCCAGCCCCTCTTGCAAAACTAGAATTGCCAAGGAGGAGGGAAGCTAATATTTCTTGACCAGTGGCTGTGTTCCAGGCACTAGGCTAGGTGCCTTTTGGGTGGTTAGGTTTTTTTTTTTTTTTTCGGGGACAGGGGCTGGTATTTGCTGCCTTTACCAGCAACTTGTTCACCAAACTGCAGCAACTTGCCTTAATAGTCACTAGAAGCATCCTCTTCTAACCAGAGAGGAGTCATGACTTGTTTTCCCCTGAGTTCTCTTTGCATTTGGATACATCTCCTTCCCTTGCAGAAGCACCTCTAAATCCTCATATTTCCCAGCTGCCACTCATCCCTTAGGGACTATTAACATTTACTTACATCAGCATGGTGGCTCACCGCCTTAAGTGAAGGGAGAAACAATTAATGTCCCAGCTTGTGGCAGCTGGCTGGCCTTTCTGGGACACCATCAGGACTTGTCTTAGAGAGGGCTGTGCAAAATGGCTGCTCAGAACCAACCTTAACTAATTATTCAGTCAACGATTTGGCAGGTCAGTCAATGGGAAATGATGTATAGGTGGCTGAAATTGATCACACTTCATTTCCCATCAATTGTCAAGCCAAATTGTGGATAAAGTCATAAGTAAAGGATCATTGCCTGTCATTCCTGGGACCGAAGTGTTTTCCTATCCCTTCCACTGACTTAGACCCCAGGCTGATCAATAAAACAAGTATTTTGCTCTTACGGAGGAACCTAGTATAAAATGTTTACCACCTTCCGAGATGCGAGGGGAGGGGAGAGTATTTGCTATTTCATAATTGATGCGGCTGCAGCCGTAGAATCCCCTAACCTTGTCAGGCGGCTCGGCTGTGGAGGTTGGATTTTAAATCCCATGATCCATTATGCATCACTTACTTCCACATCTATTACTGTTCCATCGGCCAAATGACAGGATTCCCCATCAGGGCCTCTGAATGTGTGGGGCCCTTCAACACTATGCGTAGAGAAAGGCCTGTGGACCTTTCACACATGGGGGATTTAAAGGCAATTAGCGGGAGGTGATGGCAGATTTAGTGTAGCTTTCTTCAAAGTTAGGAATAAAGGATATAAGGAGGCAGACTACCACGCTGCTAAAAGGCTTGGAATGATCCAGGCAATGAATTCTGTGACTCCAGCCACTGCCCTCTCAGAAGATGTTGTAAAAATGGAATGCGCTCTTGACTTAGTTGGTGGGCTGCTTCCAGAAGCCGCCGGTGGCCCAGCCGGGTAGAGCCCCGCTGGGCGGGCCGTGAAGAGAGCAGGGCCACACACTCAGATTCGCGTGTGCCCCAGCCCCTGCCCCCAAACCACCGACCTCTGTCCTTGCACTGTGGGAAATGATGGGTCCTCTAGCATAGGAGGCCTCTGGGACCTGCGTGTCAGCCACCAGAAAATAACCAGAATGGAATTTTCTGAGAAACAGGGCCATGTGCAGAAATTATCACATGTTCCTCACAATGATTTGTGAAGTGGAAAGGGTGAAGTTTTTTAAATCTTGATTTCACTGCGTAGAAAACTAAGGTTTAGAAATTTGAGTGACCCTCCTTCACGTGTGGCTACTTATGACAGAGCTGGGTTTAGACTCTAGGTCTCTAGGGCAAGATACCTCTTTCTCTACAGAATATTTTCTCAGTCAGTAGATTTCAATTTACTAATGTTCTCCTACATCTACTCCCTCTTTATTCTCTTGTTCACTCAACAGATGCGTGTGGAGAGCTCACCATGCGCTATGGCCTTATTACTCTTTGTACCCTCCAGGAGCTCACAGTCTAAGGAGAGAGAAAGCAGCAAGCATGAAAATGACATAGAATGGATGGTACTGAAGTGGTGGAAGTGTGGGTGCTTTGGGAGGACAGAAGGGTACCTATTTCAGTCTTGGGTGTGGTCTAGCAAAGTTTCTCCTGAGGAAACTGCGTAAAGCCTCAAGGACAGGAAATGGTATAAGGCCTCAATGAGCCAGATTGAAAGGACTTTTTAGGCAGAGGGAACAGCATATGCAAAGCCCCAGAGGCAAGACAGAGCTTAACCTGCCAATGGTTGGACCTTAGAAAACAACATGGGAAAGGGGAGAGGTTGGTTGGAGAGCCAGCCTATTCACGGAGGAACTTGTGAGCTTGCAACTGGCTGTTTCCACGGAGCCAGGCTTCTGGGACCAGCATCCCTGAAGGCAGGGGTTCAGCTTCAGCCCCAGCCAAGTCCTTGTCCTCCTCCTCCTCCTTCTTTCCAGGAGGAAAGATGATTGACTTGTAGTCATCATCAAGCATTTCTGGAGTGGCTACAGCAGAGGTAAACCCTCTGTCTCAAAGTACACAGTGGTGACTCCTCACTCAAACATTCCCCCCCAGAAAAAAGGCTCTGTAGGCTAAGTGATTTGCTGAAGGTCGCTTGCTGCTAGTCGAGGAAGAGGCTGAGGTTGCTGCCAGCCTTCCTGTCCCAGCTGCATTCCTAGTGGTACTTAAACACTCCCTTTGGTCTCCTTGTGTGTCAGTCTTTCCACTCAAACTCACTGGGATGCACGCTCTTTTAATTATACTATTTTCTTTTTGAAAAAGTTTCATACTGGAGAACATAACACCATTCCCAAGCCTTTGAACTGCCCTCCATGCACAGAAGGGAGGATGGGATATTGCACTGAAATTGGGAGCTTCAGCAACTTCTTAAATGTTTCCTTTTTAATTAAGTGTAAGTAATATGCTCAGACTTGTTTCAAAAACAGTGTGGTAAGCCTCATTATTAAGACTCCTTATTTCTGACTTACGTGAGCAATTGAAGAGAAGGAAAATTGGCAATGACATGAATGGGTACAGCATCCAAAAAAGAGAGAGCCTGGGCCTTCCTGTAAGTCGGAGAGTATACAGGGAGCACGAAGCCTGGTCCTAGCTGTGTGTTGCAGACTGTAACCAGGAAGAGGCAGAAAGCAAGCCGAGCCAAGTACCCCTGCGATCCCTCCCAAGCTTGTCCCGAGGGCTGCTCTCGATGGACATGACGTCAATTTTTCCTTCAGTATCACAGCGTCAATGAAGTAGAACGGCAGGTGTTTCCACAGGATATTAAGTGACAGAGAGTCTTATTCTCTCTTTACTGGCCAACAGAGCTAGTAGCTATCTAGTCGTATGGGTTCAGGGGGTGCAAATAGAGACGTCTCCAGGGGCCAGGCAGGAGCCGTAAATATGAGACTGGCCTCGTGAGTGCCAAGGGCACGGGGGCAGATGGATGTCCTCCCCACACCACAGGGCTGCTACTTCGCTCCACCTGACTGGGATCGTGTGGGAACAGGGACCCGGGGAGCCAGATCCTCTACATTTTCAAGGAAAGCTAAAATTCTGTGTTTTGCATGTTTCTTTTATATGTTTAAATTGGAAAGCTCCTGATGTTGAATTGCTGCAACCCTTGGCTTGTACCCTTAGCTAGTAGGAGGAAAAGTGATCGTTTACTGCCTATTATTGAAAGTTCCTACATAGGCTGGGTGATAGACATTGGGGAGGGTATGTACTATGGTGAGCGCTGTGAATTGTGCAAGACTGTTGAATCACCGACCTGTACCTCTGAAACAAATAATACTTTATATGTTAAAAAAAAAAAAAAGAAGAAGAAGAAGAAGAAGAAGATAACAGGAGGAGAAAAATGAAGGGGGGGAAATCGGAGGGGGGACGAACCATGAGAGACAATGGACTCTGAGAAACAAATTGAGGGTTCTAGAGGGGAGGGGGATGGGGGATGGGTTAGCCTGGTGATGGGTATTAAAGAGGGCACGTACTGAATGGAGCACTGGGTGTTATACGCAAACAATGAATCATGGAACACTACGTCAAAAACTAATGATGTAATGTATGGTGACTAACATCACATAATAAAATAAAATTCAAAAAAAAGAAAGTTCCTACATAGGACTTTGTAGTATTTATAAATCTCAATAGTATGAAAAGAGGTAAGTGTGAGATAAGGATTTGGTATTAAATACTAAAACGTAGAAGCTATACTGAGGAGCTAATATGGCAAGAGAAGTAGTGTGGAAAGAGCACGGGATATGGAATAAGAATTTCTGAGTCTCAGTGTGTCCAAGGACAAGGGCTTCGGTAGACCCTGCCTCAGTTTCTTCATCTGTAAAGCCAAAGATTTTATTCAGTTTCTACCTGAGCACTCTTTTAACCATAACCCTGGTGACCCACCCCACACTCCTGGCTTCCAGTGAAATCCATGCGACACCTCATCAGGCATCCCCGTTCGGCACTGCGCATTTTTTGTTTCACTCTGAATTAGTGTTCTCTTCTGTGATGTAGTGATGGAAGAAGAAGAAAAGCCTATTACATCAGGGGTGCAGAGAATATTAGAAACACAAAAGGCGGAAGGAGAGTTCCAGAAAGAGCCCCCCCCTTTGGTGGTGCACTCTCATTCTCTTGCCTCAGTGTCTTATCTATTCTGTCCTGCCAGGTCTAGTCATTTAACAGATGATAATTAGACTTCTTATCAACAGTGAAGAATCCTAACACCAGTCAAGGATTCAGAATCCCAGCAGCAACCACCCACGGAGTACAGAGCGCACGCAGGGCACTACGCCAGCTACAAATGTTCGTATTCCTCCCAGCAACCCCAAGTGATAGGTTTCTAGAGAACTGTTACTGTGCTCACCCCACAGACGGGAGAATGGAAGCTTCGAGAGGAAAAACCATTTGTGCAGAACACAGTGGGGAGGAAGCAGCCCAGCAGGGACTCTGGCTCCAAAGCCCCAGACCTGAATCCCACCCAAGACGCCAAGTCCTATGCTGTACCTTTTGGGCTCCCGGAGTCAGGCTTCGGCTCAGATCCAGCATCTGCCAGTCGCTGAGCGGCTATGGAAAAGTAATTTAATTTCTTTCAAGCCTCACTTTTCTGATCTGTGATGGGGAGGAATTAAAGTACCTGCCCCAAATTTTGAGGATCAATTGAGCTAGGTAAGGCATATCAGGTACTTGTAAGCATTCGATAAAATGGTAGTGATTCTTGCAATTGGTCCATTATTATGTTCTATTGTCTTCTTTCTCACTGAACAGTCAGAAGAGGCTACAAACTCAACCCATCCCATCAAGTTGAAAAGCATGGAAATAACGGAACAGATGAATGCGACATTTCCCCAGGGCCTAGAAAAGAACTCGAGGGGCCCCCACACAGCCCCTTGGCCCTGCCCACTGGACCTGTCGGTTCTTTGAAGCTCTGGGGAAGCGGTAAAACCTCGAAAATTCCCTTGAGGGAAAGGAAAACAATGCTCTCTCTGCTTACACTGTTCCATTGTAAAGAAATCACCCTCTTTGAAGACTGGGCCGCAGGAGAATATGCCTGGATCTTCCCAAACGCAATTTGTTCCGGGCAGAAGTATTAAATGTCCCCCACAGCTCGACGGCATGGATCATTGAAAGACATGTCCTTTCTCTAGATAAAATTCGAGGAGGGAGAAAGAGGACCTCCTCCTGCCAATGGAGCGAAGCAGGAGGGGCAACCTGCTTTGCTGTCACTGCAGAAGTGCCTTAGGGCACAGGTAACCCTGGCACCGGCCCAGCCACGTTTGCTTTACTCATCATATTGTGGTGCGGGTCCTCAGAGCCCCGGGAGTTCTCACTGAGGGCCTGCACCTTCAGAGCCAAGGGGAGGAGAGAACTGAGAGCACACTGTCCAGAGCACCAACTCTGTTCCCACTTCATGTTAATTCCGAGTCTAGCCTGGAGGAACTTCTGCCAGACTTCATAAGTAGATTGGCATGCTGGAAAAGGCATGCCTGGATCCTTTGCTTACAGCGATCTGAGTCTCAGAAGGGTTCCTTCACAACCGCAATGCTTTAGGAGGCTAGTTCCTTCTGCTAGAAAGACCCACCTTGGATGGGCCTGTAGTCCTGGGACATGGTTAAAAAATGTGTTTGTCACATTGAGAAACTGACATTTTGCTCACAGTTCCGGAAATGTAGGAGTGACTCCGTGTGTCTGTTTCCTCCTCCAAATTCCTTTCTTTTACTTTAAACTGGCCTGAAAACTAAAAGGTCTCAGAGTCAGACCGCAGACATCAGGCCGTGTTTCCAACACAACGCTATAGCAAAAAGACTCAGACCGTATTCTACATGGAAACCCCTTGGATTGCGTTATGCTGTCCAAACGATGCAAAGAATGGAGCTAAGTATCTGTATTATTTTGATGATGAAGAAAACTTTAATTGTACTAATGACGTTGAACAATGGCCTTTGAACTCTGAACTATAAATTGGGGATGCTTTTTCAACTGTGGACTCTCCTTGTGAGCCATTTGAAGTTGACACGTGTGCTTTAGAGGGGATTCTCCTGTTGAACTGATACAGCGGGTCTCGAATGTGGTTCTGAGGGGTAGCTGAGGCTGTGGTCTTGCGCTCATGAGGCAGTTCCCTTGTATTTGCAGCTTCCTCCTCATTATAGTCCTGTAGTTTAGGAGGCAGCGGCAATGGTGTTTACGCCATGTCTCTTAGGGAATGTATCAGTAACGACCTACTCGAAAGTTGGTGTAAAACCACAAGAATCACTTATTATTATTATCTCTCCGTCTTGAGGGTTGACTAGATCGAGTGAGGCTGGCCTCCCTCAAGGGCACTTATATGATTCATAGGGTTGCAGTCAGAGAGAGGCTGGGGCTGGGATCATTAAAGGCTCTCTCATGGCACTGGGGGCTGAGGCCGGCTGTTGGCTGGGACCTCGTACGGAGCTGTTAAGCAGAGCTCCTACACATGGCCCCTTCTTTGCCTGGGCTTCTGTGTTCCAGCATCTAGCATCCCAGGACAGAGCCAGGCAGAAAGCATTATCTCCATTTCTAATGCAGCTTCAGGAGTCACACAGTGACACTTTCCAACGCATTCCATTCACGGGAGGTGAGGCACTCAGGTCAGCCCATAGTTAGGGCTGATTAAGGAGAATTAGATTGTGCCTCTTGATGAGAGGAGTGCCAGCAAATTCCAGGATAGGAAAAATTTCCAATCAGTCTTTTTAAAAAAGTTGTCAGACCAGCCTCCCTTTTCAAAAGTAGTCACCCTTTTCCTCCATCCCCCTTTCATTCACTCATGTCCCAAGGAGTAGCAACTCAAAGACGTCTACCAGAGTCCAACAACCCAATTGGCTGGGGCTGGAAGATGCCGCTTTGATGTTTCCTAAGAGATCTTTCAGGAGCCTCTGAAATAAGCCAATGACTCTCAAGTAGGGCAGGTAAAACTCCCGCGTGGTAATGACTTCATTCCCTTTGGGTGCTGCCATGCCCAGAGTCCGGCTGCTGGATGTGCTATGGAAGTCTCCTCCCGCTCTCTCGAAGCTCAGCATTCAGCCATATCCATTGTCTGAGAACCTGCATTACTCACATGAGCCTTTGTCCTGGATAACAGCTCCTGTTCATCAATATGATACATCGCACTCTGATTTTCTCCTTCTGTCTTTCTTTCTGGATATTCCTTTCTCCTCTCTGATTGCTTTTTCTTCTTCCACCATTACTCTACTTGATAGTGCCAGGTTATCATTGGATCCTATCTCCTTCTCCAATAAGCCTGTGATTGATACTAATCTTCCTCATGGGAAACATTTTATAGGATGCACAGTGGAAACCACTCTCTAAATCTTAGCTTTATATGTGCTGACAATTTACAAGGTTGCACCTCACACTCGTCTCGGGAGGCTTAAGGGGAAATTTGAGAACTGTGTAATCAGACCTCCTAATAAGAACAGAAATGCCTTTCATACGCAGACACTGTCATGCCGTTCAGCAGCCTGTGCTACGCCCCTCTTTGTCTTTTAAAAAAAAAATCTTTTTTCTCTAGCCAGCAAGATGCACATCTGATGCCATTTGGGACGTGTCCAGTTCCTAGAATCCCAGCATGTATCATTTCTTCTGAGGAGAGTGGTATTTTAATTACTCTAATAAAAGCTTTCACTTGGCTATCAATTCCATAAAAATAGAAAATTAGGGTGGTTGCAAACACCTCACTGAAGAGAAGCCTTGCTACAGAATGTAACTGTACCTCTCCTAGGAAAACTGAACTCCTGAGAGATTTACAAACACAGCGTGTGGCCCTCTCCCATGGACACATGCTTCAGCTGAAACTTCATTTTTGCAGACCCCAGAAAGTGTTCTGTAGAAAGTGTTGATTCCTCATGTGAACTTTGTACCCCTAAAGTGTGCAGGCCAAGGAAGCCAGTGTAACTCAGTATTTGCCTGCAACACTATTAGATTCCATGTGTTCTTCAAATGAATGCCAGCATCCAGAAAATAAAGCTACCTCTGGACTCAGAGCTTTTGAGCAACCCAAGCTGGATTCATGATTCGTTAATTAGTTTACATGAAACTCAAGGAAGGATGCTTCTGTCTCTTTAACTTCAGTATGGTCACACTGTGGACCAGTAAAACTAATCGTTATGAAAATTGGGTTTATTTTCTATTGTAACTTAAAAAGTCAGACTCAGGGGGTGTCTGGGTAGCTCAGTCAGTTGAGCATCCCAACTCTTAGTTTCGGCTCAAGTCATGATGTCAGGGTCATGGGATGGAACCCCGCATCAGGGCTCTGTGCTCAGCGGGGAGTCTGCTAGAGAGTCTCTCTCCCCTCTGCACCTCCCCCTGCTCACACGTGTGTGTTTGAGTGTGTGTGCACTCTCTCTCACTCTCTCTCTCTCCCCCTCTCTCAAATAAATACATCTAAAAAAAGAATCGGACTCAATTTCACTTAAGAAGAAAATAAAGATATGAAAATGTTGTTCTTCCGAGTAGTTGGATTTCACTGCCAATCTTCTTCTCACATCTGATAATGCCACTCCTCTGGATCGACCCCTGTAGAAGAGAAGATATATCACAACTCTTCTGGTTTCCTTCCTCCGACATCTGTGCTCTTTCTGAATCAATATTTCTGGGCACATTGCTTGTTCTGGGCCAAACTGTATTCCTCCCTGCCCCAAATTTGCAGGTTGAAGTCTTTACCCCCAGGACCTCAGAAGGACTATCTGGAGATAGGGCCTTTAAAGAGGTAATTAAGTCAGAATGAGGTCTTCAGAGTGGGCCTTCAATCAATCGGGCCGATATTCTTAGAAAAAGAGGAGGTTAGGACCCAGACAATATAGAACGAGAGACAACCACATGAGGACACAATGAGAAGGAGGCCACCTGCAAGCCAAGGAGAGAGGCCTCAGAAGAAACCAAACCTGCAGACAATTTGACCTTGGACCCCCTGCCTCCAAAATGGTGAGAACATAAATTACTGCTGTTGAGGCCCCCCAATCTGTGGCGTCTTGCTATGGCAGTCCTAGCGAACGAATACTTGGGGAGCTTTTCCTGCATATAGCTGAAAGTCATTTTTCTGGGTAACTAGCTAAAAGTGCCTTGCACTGTGTGGGTACAGCTCTATGCAAGGTGACAGTGGCCCAGTCTCCTGATGTAGATAGAGACAAGGCCATGGCAATCCTTATTCTCAGGGTGCCAAAGATACAGCTGGACAGTGGTTAAAATGGTAAGGATGCTTCGATTTGTACAGGGATGACAGGACGTGTTAAAGGCAGAGTGAGGGCACTGGGATGGGTGCGCACAGGGCTCAGTACAGTTGGGGAAGTGGAAAACTGCAAAAATCAGGAAGGGGGAGCTGGTTCATGCAAAATCCACTTGGGTTTGTTAACTGGCGCTAAAAGAGGTTAGGCTCCCACCTCCCACAGCTCCTCGGAGATAGAGGTCTTTAAATGCTGGCTGGAGCGAACAGGAAATTCTCTTGGCAGCCTTGAGTTTTCGCAGGCAGGCACTTTGAGGGGAACTCAGGCCATCCGAGGGATGCAGCCTTGAGCGGTTAGAAACTCTGAGTGTTTGTTCATCTTTATAGTCCCAGGTTGACAGGCCTAGTGGAGAAAGCGGCTCAGAGGAGGCTGGCTAGCATCTGATCAAGGAGCGAGTCTGACAAGAGCCGCCCGAGTCAGGCAGAGCCTAGGCGCTGGCAGGTGCTGTTTAAGCCCCTCAGCACAGCTCCCGTGGAGGCGCATGAAAAGTAACCGGAGGTGTGTGCTGACATAGCGGCATTCCGTAATGGAGTGCGGGCCCGTTCCGAACCGTCGGGTGACACCGGGCTGGGAGGGGACTCCACAAGAGCACAGCTGAAATCTGGGGCAGACTCAGAAATCATGGCCGCGAAGGAGGCGGGAGCCTTCAAGGTTAGAATGTAGGGTTGGTGTTTTTGTCTGTACCCGCTGCACTTTATTGTGCTGTGTTTACACAGCTCGGGCAGAGAAGTGAGAGGCCCAGCAGGGGGGTATGACAGCATCGGGACATGGCAGAGACAACCAGAAAAGTGTGAGCTACAAAGCAGGTGGGACGTTTTTTAAACATGGGAGTCATCTGGGTCCCCTAGGCAGGTGTCCTGTGCTGACGCTGACCCAACACAGCCCACGTGGGTAAAGGGGTCGCCGTCCGGGCTCCAGGTCTAAGAGAGCCCGGGCATCCAGCTGCAGCCTGACCCAAGGCAGAGAGGAAAGGACTATTTGGCTCAGGTGGGCTTGGCGGCCTGGGAGCTTCCCAGAAGCCAGGACCACATCATGATGCTGACACCCCAACCCCGGCCTGGAGCAGTTTCCCCAGAAAATATTCTCATAACACCCTGTGCTTTTCTTTTATAGCATTTATTGCAGTTTGTAATTATGTATTTGTGTAATTATCTGACACCTGTTTTCCCCAGTAAACCATATATTTTATGAAGGCAGAAACAATGGCTATTTCACTTTCCATTGACTTCACAGTACCCAATGTGGTCCTAACATGCAGGAGCTGGCGTTCAAGAAATACTTGTTGAGTGAATGAATGAATTGAGGCATGCTGATGCCCCCAAGCCGTCAGAGCCTCACTTCTGGTCTGGAACACTGTGGGATGCATGGAAGGGCAAGGTCAAGAAGTAGGATCCTCCCCGAGGTGAGCTGAGAAGCCTGTGCCCTCAGTTGGTTTCAGGGCCTGGAAGACAGGTGCTTGAGTGTGGATGGGGAGAGCGTCTCCCTCTAGAAGGTCAAGGAAGATCTCAGTGGTGAAGTCTGATTTTGATGATTTCAGAAAAGACTTTGACATGAGAGACCCCAAAACTCTGCACTGGCAGGTCATTTCCAGGCCCCTCTGTCCTTTCTACTTCTGAATCTTTCCTCTGGCCCCCAGCTTTTCGTGGATTCTGTTTGTCCTTGGCATAAACATCATAGGCACTGAAAATTTACTGAACAAGCCCCATAGATTCTGAAATCTCTCTCTCTCACACACACACACACACACACACACACGTGCACACGCACACACACACACACACATCCCATTCCAAGGATGCTAAAATGCCTGGCCGTCCAGCACACTCACTCCTTTGCCTTAAGGAATTCAAGAGATGACAACTGCACTTTTGTATACCTGGACATCATTTACTTTGTGAGAATCTGCTTCCTGTGGACACCTGGGATAGTCTTGGGGAAAACGGGCCATGGACTAGATGGATTCTGACTGGGAAATGTGGTTAAGAAGGTCTGGAACATGGGTGCTTCTGCAGCCACAGTGACATCCTTGGGTGGCCAGGAGGGAGACAGCTTGAGTGTGCTGCTTATGTGCTACGGTGTGGAAAGGGGGGATCGCTGGAGGTGATGCAAGCAAGGTAAGTGTTAGGAAAAGCCAAAAGACAGAGGTCAGTCAGTTCCCAGCTCTGTGCACTGCGTCAAGATCACTGGCCCCTCCCTCATGCCGCTCCCCCACTCCAGGCAGGCGGTCTCCTCTCTGACTACAGAGCCCCTGGTGCCAAGACCACTGGCTCAGAGGTCTAACTGGCCTCAGTGGATGGTAAATAGTAAACATGTAAATACAGGTAGATGGGCTCAGTCTTCTATCATGGAGCTCATTTCCAGAGGGAGGCGGGCACCTGTCTAAACTATTTTCAGGAAAGAATATCATCCCCCAAGATTTTCTGTTAAGAGGCCAGCACTTGTCCAAACTATTTTCAGGAAAGAATATTATCCCCTAAGATTTTCTGTTAAGAGATGGCTTTGCATAATGGGAAGGAAACTGGGCTGGAAGTTTTAACCCAATTTCTCTTCCCTACATTGGCACTGACTCACTGTGTGACCTTGGGCAAGTTCCTTCCCCTCCTGGAGAGGCTCTTTCTTTCATGTAAATGTCATGCCACCTTTGACTTGTTTGCTGCCATTTTTGCAGGGAAAAGCGCCCTGGGAAATGTGATTAAGGAGAGCCTCCTGGCTTCTTAGCCAGAGGAGGGGACTTTCCTGCTCAGACCCTGCAAGCACTTTGGATCAGCTCCTCTCGTGTTAATTTCCCCCTTCTTCTCACCAATCCCGCTGCCTCCGTATAAGGGCACAGCATGGCAGATTGCGCATAAAATTGCTTTCTAAAAGGCCCACACATGCATCCTGGCTGGGATGCCTTTGTGTCGAGCTGAGCTGGGACTGATTCACCTCAGACGCCTCATTCCAGCCTTGGCACTGGCTTGCAGAGGTGTCACTGGGAGGGTTTGGGAGGGCTAACATTAGTGCTCTCCAGGGTGGGGCAAATATAGCCCTGGCTCCACGTGCCAAGGAGCAGCAGAATGTCCAGTGCTCTCCAAAGTCAGCAGAAAGGGCACAGCACAGCAGGTGTCCACCCCTGTGCCTATTTTACTTATTTATCAGTTTGATAGCTGCCTCCCCAGCTTGTAGGTAGCCTCCATGATGGCAGAGATATGTCTAGCTAGCTCACTCTTGTATCCTTAGCACGTAGAACGGCACTGGAACATAGTACACTACTAAGAGACATATTTTGAGGGGCGCCTGGGTGGCTCCATCGGTTAAGTGTCTGTCTTGGGCTCAGGTCCTGACCGAGCCCCACATCGGGCTCCCTGCTCAGTGGGGAGTCTACATGTCCCTCTCCCTCTCCCCCCCCAACCCCTGCTTGTGCTCTCTCTCTCTCTAATAAATAAATAAAATCTTTTAAAAATTTTAGAATATATATATATTTTTTTGAATGAGTGAATGAATGAATGGGAATGTGTTTGGTACAAGGTTATGCTGCAGAACACACTCTTGGAGTCTGGCTTTTGCCCCACAGGCTTCTCCTAAACTGATCGAGAGCAAGGCAGGCAGAGGTCCCAGGCAGTGGCGCAGTGGTTTGGGTAATCTCTTGCTCCAATGTGAATGTTCCCCCAGGTGATGGAAGGAATAGAGGAAGAAGTGGGGCTGGCAAAGTGTTCCTTCACCTCCATTCCAAAACAGAAAGTAATAAATGTTCATGATATAAAGAAGAGCAAGAAGGTGCCTGCTCCCACTGCACAATGGCTATGGGTCTTTTCACGGTTCTATGATGTAACTGATCCCCCGACCTCTAATCACGTACAACAAAAATAAGTGTTGTTTTTTATACTGAAGATGGATTGAAATATGCTCAAGTTCCTTTATACTTGGATGTGGTGCTTATGACCCAGTCTCAGAGGACCTCCACTTGGGGACAGGGGTGAAGGTCTACTTCAATTTCCCTTGGCTTCTTCCAAAGGTTGGAAGCATAAGCTTGAGATGAGTGACCATTTATTAAGCATCTACTGTGTGTTGGATACTGGAGTAAGCTCTGTGGATAAGACAACAACCCCAAGGTGTTTGTAGGCTAGCAGGGGGCCCTGGCATATAAACCATGGTTGTAATAAGGTTGTAGGAATTCAGGTGAAAGATGGTAGAGGGCTGAACGGGGGCATTCCCAGTAGGAATGGAGAGAAGTGACAGAGTTGGGAGAACTTGAGGCTGATACCAAGACTTAATGAGTAATGATTGGTTGAGGTGGAGAAGGAGAGGGAGGGTTAGTATGATTCTCAGGGTTGGGGCTGGGGCAGTGGAGTGGGGCTGGGACCCTCACCACCGGGGAGGAAGAGTGGCAGATTTGGGGAGATGGAAGAGTTCAGCTTTAGTTGGATTGAGGGCAAGGCTCCTACGTGCCATCCTGTGGGAAAAGTCCATCAGGAAGTGGACTCATTTAATGCCAAATATCACTTACTGAATGGGAGAGTTTCACTGTTTTAGTGTTTTTAAACACTAATAATGTTCTAAAGAGCCTTCTCCTCCTTTTTTGAAGACTGATTTACAGTCCTGGCATCCCTCCGAAGCCTTATCTTTGAAGTAAATATCCCATCAGCCCTGATTGCAAGTGAAAATGAGCTGAGCCAGAGCAGTGGGGAATACAGTCTGTGTGGCTCTGTATTTACCAGTGCCTTTCTTCAGTGACCCCTGCTCCGGCCCCCTGCGCTGTCAGCTCCAAAGGATATTTATCCTTCCAGCCTCAAATCATTTAACCCTTCTATGGCCTTTCAAGACAAATCCTGGGCATCTCAGATACCTCGGACACATCCAGGAATAAGCACAGAAGGTGAAAGTGTCCGCCTCTGCTCAACCTGGCCAGAGCGTCTCTCTATGTCTCATGCCTTGAAAGCCGAAACAAAGCTTCCCAGTAAAACAGGTCCCCATGCTCAAGGGGTGGGGTCAGAAAATTTCATGGGAGAAAATGATCAGAGCCTCTTCAGCACCTCAGGATACAGATGGTCCCCAACTTACGATAGTTCAACTTATAATTTTTTTTACTTTACAATGGTGTGAGAGCAATATGCATTCAGTAGAAACCTTACTTCAATCTTTGAATTTTGATCTTCTCCCAGGCCGGCCATATGTGGTACAATGCTCTCTGGGGATGCTAGGCAATGGCAGCTCCCAGTGACCCACATGATCGCAAGAATACACTTACAACTATCCTGTGCTCAGACAACCATTGGTTTTCACTGTCAGTACAGCATTCAATCAATAAGATGAGATATTCAACATTTCATTATAAAACAGGCCTGGTGTGAGATAATTTTGCCCAACTGCAGGCTAATGTAAGTGTTCTGAGCACATTTAAGATAGGTTAGACCAAGCTATGGTGTCCAATAGGTTAGGTGTATTAAATGCATTTTTGACAAAAAGAATAAATGCATTTTTGGCTTACGGTATTTTCAGCTTACAGGGGGTTTATCATTAGGTAACCCCTTCATAAGTCAAGGAAGATCTGTGTTTTAAAAAAAAAAAGTCTTGTCATTCTCTGAGTAAAATTCAAGCTGGAAGAAAACATCATAGTCTTCTGAACAAATCATGAGTAAATGGAAAAATGAAACCCAATTCTTGCAGCTTTAGAAACTTATATATCCACTCATTCAACCAGCATTTATTAGTCATCTTCTGTATTTAATTAAGCCACTTTGCAGGATAGCATGGGACACGATGACGGAAAGTTCCTCTGCCCCCCAAGGAGGCGACACATGACTGGTCAGGATTGATGAGGAAGTCATTTGCAGTCATCAGTGGCGTCAATGGCAAAGAGCAGCCGAGGACCCTCTGCAGACTAGCTCCCTGAGCCCGCACCGCCTTCTGCAATAGTTTCTATCAGTACCATTATGTTATAGATGAGGAAATTAAGGCATAGGGAAGTTGAGAAATTTGCCAGAATCAGCAATTGGTAAGTGATGGGATTTGAACTCAAGCAGTTGGAATGAAGGACACTTTGTGGATCAAATAGCCTTGACCTAGGACCACGAGTGGTGGGTTAGCTTTCAGTGAGAGGAGTCATTCCAGAAGGAGGCTACTCTGTGGGCAAAGACAAGGACATGACACATTTGGATAAATGAGTGGTGGTCCCGTTTGGGGGAGTTTAGAGTTCTTGAAATGGATCAGTAAAAAATAAGATATGATGGGTCACTTTTAGAAATGCAGACTTCCCTCTACAGGTAATAGGAAGTTGTGGAAGATCTTTGAGCTAGAGTAATATGATCAGAGCTGTACTTTAAAAAAAAATGTGGTTCCTGCACTCTAATGACTTAGTAAAATAAGTAGACAAAAAAAAAAAAAAAAGAAAGAAAGAAAGTAAGTAAGTAAGCAAGCTTCCTGGCTGTCTGATAGAATAATTACAGTTATCCTGCCTGCTTTATAAAATGTATAGTTTCTTTATTCTTGCTCACATAGTCAAAAAAAAAAAAAGTGGGAGTTTCTGATATTTCTGATTTAAGCAATGATTCAAGGACTTGGTCTCCTTTCATTCTTTGGCTTTGCCATCTTTGACAGATGGCTTCCAGGTTCACTGTGCTGTGTATATCAAGACATCAGAAAGAGAGACAGAGTGGGGAAGGCACCCGCTTCTCAAGTTCTCCAATGACCTCCCCTCTGATGTCATTGGGAGGCACATCCCCCCACCGCCAGAAGCATGGGGACAAGGAATGTGGTCCCTGACTGAGCAGGCTTCCATCTATGACTGCCCCAGGAGAGGGAAGCATGACTTTTGTTGGAAAGTCTATCACACCTGAATGGGGAAAGAAAAGCTTATTTACCCATCAGCAATAACTTTTCAGAGTAGTCTAGCACCTCATTTTGAAGCATGGTTGAGGAATGAGTCTTATGAACAAATGAGGCTTAAAATAAAATAACATAAGCATAGTCCCTTTTAGCACCAAATCGTATTTGTCTAAATTATTCTTGAAGGTTCCAAATTGATTTTATACTTTCCTACGTAAGTGAACAAAGCTTAACTTAATTTAAGCCTTTCTTCATGACTTAGGGTCCCCATTGTGAATGTCAATTATAATGCAGTGTGTTGTATATGGATGGCTTTTGAGTGGTGGAAATATTTGTTCCTGCACTGAATGCCTCCCGAATTCTAGGCTGTTCTGCTAAATTTTCTCTTTAATCTTTCTGTCCCCCTAAGAAGTTTTATAGTCACTGTATCATCTCAGTGATTCTAATGTCTGTTTTCCAATGCTTTCTACCTTCTCTTGCCATTCTTATTATCTACTAGTTCCTCCCCTCTGTAGATTTTCTTTTTCCTTCTCTTGAGACTCTTCAATCTTCTTTTCTTTGCCAATCTTCCACTCGACTCTATTTTGCCTGTTATGGGAGCCAGAGCAAGCAAATGGGATTGACCCAGGTGCCAATACAGGCTGTGCCTTAGAAACGCTATGACCTTGAGCAATTTAACCTCGGACCTCTATTTCCTCAAATATAAACCAAGGTGGTAATATGTACCTTGCCGGTTCACGTTAGAATTAACTGAGATTAATATAATAATAATAATAATAATAATAATAATATAAAAAGTTTCTTTGCAATAATTGGTCGCCATCACTGTTGTTGTTTTGGCATTTACGGGACCTGGTTTTTATTGGCACTATCAATAGAAATAAAAAACAATCCACAGGATTCCAGGGATTTGGAAACCAGGCGTGAATGAGGAAGAGCTAGAATAGAGGAGACATCTCCAGTAAGTAGAGGGCTGCAGCCATGAGTCAGGATCCTGAGCCTCCAAGGAGCTAGGGATCTGCTAATATGCCCGAATGTACTCTGAAGAGAGATCTAATGTATATGGATGAAGCCAAAAGAGGAGTATTCAAGAAATGAATAAGATCAGGTAAATATCTTCCCTGGTTTTGTTTGGTTTTGCTTTGTTTTTACTAAAAAAAGCACCTCTTTCAAAAAAAAAAAAGAACTGAAACTCTCTTAAGCTATCTATCCTATCTGCCTTCATCCACTCCCGGGTTTCTTGACAAAGCTGGGACGCCTTTGTCTCTCTTGCCAGGAACAGCTTCCCTGCATTTTACAGCCCCTCCAAGTCGAGGTATAGCCAGAGGAACAAAGGTGGCTGTGCACTGGGCAGCACGCCCACGAGGTTCCATTACCTGGCGAGGAGGTACTTAATAACTATATAGTGAGCAAATGAAAAGGGAAAAGAAGAAAAGGTGATTTTTCACTAATACAAAGTAAGTAATTCTGTGGCCCAGAGGATGCATGATGTTTAGCAAATTAAAGCAGGTGGCGAAGTACCTCCCTAGTGTGTACATCACAGCTAATGTCCATCAGCGGTCAGCAAACGAGTATACTGTGCCAGCATCGATAATCCTGTTCTTAGTCTTGTGCTTTATTTACTTAACTAATGGCTGCCTTGCATCATGATGGTGTTTACTGAGTTTGGCAAAGTTAAAAATTACGATTTTGTTTACTCATGCGTTTCCAGCTGGGGTGCTGAGTTGTGTTTCAGGCTGCTGATGACCATTCTTCCACTCTCAGGGCCCCTAAAGTAGGCAGTTTGATAAACAAACCATCAGCTCGAGAACCAAAGGGTAAACACTGACACAACCTGGTTCCTTGCTACTTGGCAGTAGTCAGTGTCCAAAGCCTCAAACAATGACTCCTTCTGAAAACTCCCTTATGCTTAGATAATAAAGTGGATAGAAGTAAGGTTCCAGTGTTATTCAGTTTAGTTTGTGCTAGTCAGTCTTCTATGAAAAGATGAAGTATTTGCACCAAATTAAATACTCGATTTTGGATGATTTTGTCTCTTGGTCTACACTTGGGCATACCAAATGGAAATGAAAACCAAACAGAAGGCCTGGGTGTCTGTGGTTCTAGAATGCTCTCCTCACCTGCATGAACTAATTTAGCTATTTGTGCAGCGGACACTTAGTGAGCACCCACTATATACTAGGTCCCAGGGATGTTATGGTGAGCTAAACTCCACACAGACGTGAACCCAGTTCTGAAGAACCTTGCCATTCTGTGGGGAAGAGAGACATTGACTCAAAGATTGCCAACATGGTGAGAATTAGAAAAGGAGAAACAGGGTGCTAAGGTAGTCTTGGAGTTTAGGGAAGGTTCTCTGAGGATGTGATGCTTTGAATGAGTGATGAAGGAGTTACAAAAGTCGGGAGAAGAGGAGGCAGAGGAGGAGTCAAAGGAGACTTTGAGTGTTGTGATTATTTCAGTTAAGCCACAGAATCCCACTGCGAGGTAGATATCATTGTTCCAGTTTATAATTGAGCCAGCTTGGCTTCCAGAGAAAGCATGTGCAAAGTCCCCAAGGCAAAGCCTTATGAATAGTGCCACTTGGAGCTACAAAGTCAAAATCAAGGTGACTGGAGTATGGAGAGCTACGAGAGGGTGGGGGATAAAGAAGGACTGAGGGGGATATGAGGGTCTGGTAAGCCACTGGAAGGACCTTGTCCTCAAAGCAACAGGAGGAACTCAGGGATTTTAGGATTTAAGGATACTAAGCACAAGCAGGTCCTAATTAGATGTGCTTTATAGAAAGGCCTCCCTGACATATGTGGACAGTCGAAGTGTATGTGGGAGGCCTGGCGGTGATCCAGTGAAGATAGTGGGTTGAAGCAGGGGTGGGGGCGGGGGGAAGCAAGGTGCAGGTGGGTAGAAAAGATCAAATTCAACAGAGATACAACAGGTTGAGTTTGCAGGTTCATTGAGTGGACGTAAGGAGAGGCGGGTAACGTGTTACTCAGGAGAGTCCTTTTTGTATCTGTAACAATTAAGCCGTGATAGTCGTACTAGTTACACCCTCCTGAGTGTCTGCCGTGCCATTCTACAGATGAGAAAGTTGAGACTCAGAGTAGGGAAGTACCTACCAATAAACGACTTAACGGAGACTTGAACCCAAGTCTGACTCTTCCCACTTGAACTCTACAAATTTAATGATTCGTCCGGTTAGACTATTTTCTCATCTGGTCAACTGAAGCCATAGCTTTTTTTTTTTTTTTCCTCCATTTAATTCAGCTATATGTGGAGCCCCCACATTTTCATAATTCTCTTGTTTTGACCATCCGATATCAGTTATCAGATTTGGACCATGCTGTGTTTACCTGAAGGCCCTTTCAAATGCAGCAGGGGCCAAAGAAGCCAGTTTTTGGGGAATCTGGTTTGTCTGGCAGCATTCAATGTCACCGTACCCTCATAAAAATGCAGCTTCTTGTTTGTTTTAATGAGCACAGGAGGCCTATATACCCTCTCTCCTCCTAGAGGAAGGAATTGTGCAGGAGTGACCGTCGAGGGGACTC
The DNA here is from genome assembly GCF_004348235.1 of Phoca vitulina. Lineage (NCBI taxonomy): Eukaryota > Metazoa > Chordata > Mammalia > Carnivora > Phocidae > Phoca > Phoca vitulina. The sequence goes on along the minus strand of NW_022589705.1, from coordinate 38,382,197 downwards.
AGGCAGGGGGTTATTTGAAAGGCATCCTCTACCCTCAGCCCTTGTCCTGCACACCAGAGAAGAAACAGGCCCTGGAAACGGGCTTGTCTCTCTGACGACTCATCCACACCTTTTTTGGACAGAGAAAAGTCATCTACTGCTTGCCGAGAAAGGCAGGCAGGCAAGTATTTCTTCAACAATCTGTGAGGGCCTGCTGTGTGCTATGCAAACATCATGATCTCTGCTCCTGTGGCTCTCGGGTTTTAGTGGCGGGGACAGACAATAAAGAAATTAGAAATGTAAATCATTACCGACTGTGGTAAGTGCCAGAGGAAATAAACAGGATGGTGCATAAGAGGACCGTGATGAACCTGTAGCTCAACTTCCTCGTCTGATAAAAATGAGAACCATGGTAGAACCTGCCTTTCAAGGCTGTTTTCAGGATTAACTTAGGTGATGTATGTATTGTGTTTAGAACAGTGCCTGGCATATCGGTGTTTTGTCAGTGTTATTAGTGGTTAATATCTTTGTTACGTAATAGGTGGGGGAGACTCCCGTCCAATTAAGGCAGTCAGGGAGGGTCTCTGGGAGGAGATGACTTTCAAGGTGAGACCTGAGAGATGAGAAGGAGCGGGGCATGTGAATAACTGGAGAAACAAAGACTAGGGGCAGAGAAGGAGCACCCGATCTCTCCCAGCGGCAGAAAGGAGATCAGCCGTCTATGGGGCTGAGAATGGCAAGTGAATGGAGCTGAGGGCCACAAGGTGGGCAAGGCTCTGACCAGGTAAAGATTTTGGATTTTACTCTTCAAGCAGGGCAGGGGAGTGGCGTGCTCTGTGCATCAAAATTCTCACCCTTGCAGCCGGGTGGGGCATGAAGTATAAGGGTCAAAGCTGCCAGACCCTGTGGGTGGGGGTGCTGGTGGGATGGCGGGGGGGTGGGCAGAGGCTGAAGACCGCCTAGGAACAGTGTATTTGTCTCCAACGCTGCCAGAACAAATTACCACAATCTGGTTGTCTTAGAACAACTGAAATTGATCCTCTTACAGTTCCGGCAGCTAGAAGTCCGAGATCAAGGTTTTGGCAGAGCCGGGCTCTTCCTGAAAGCTCTACGGCAGAATCGTACCTTGCACCTTACAGCTGCCTCAGCGTCCTCTGGCCGGTACGTGCCTCCCTGTGACCCCTGCCTCCTTCACCACGGTGTTCTCCCTGGGTGTCGCTGTGCCTCTGAGTCTCTTCTAAGGACGCGAGGACTGCTCTAATCCAGTGTGACCAGCTCTTGACTTACCCCTTAATTTGTCTGCAAAAATGCTTTTTCCAAACAAGGTCACATCCACAGGTAGGACTTCAACATCGCTTCGTGGGTGCGCGGCGAGGGGCTGTTGGATGAACACCGTTCAACTCACAACGGGTCTCTGAGTCTGGCCACACCTTCGCGGGGCTGCGCCGGCTGGAGAGAACGCCCGTGGCCCACCTCCTGGGGTGAAAGCAGCTGCCAGCCATGCGCGGGCATTCTCCCTGTAATGCGGGGTTTGCCTGCTCTATAGCTGTTCCTGGTTGCTTACTCCAAATAAGCAGGGGCAGGCAGCGCTGCTAAAGAATGAGCCTTCTTACTCATCTATCTCCACAAAACCACTTCCAGCTGTGGGTTCCAGCTTCAGTGCACCACTAACTCATGATTCCTTTTCAGTGAGTCCCAGCGACTTTGAACAGTCTATGCATATACATGGATTTTCTTAGATTTGTAGGAGTGAGGAGACCTGGGGTTCATCCCAGGTGCTTCTTTTAGGGTGTGACCTTGAGCAAATCACATAACCTCTTGACTTTCAGCTCCCTCCTCTGTAAAATGAGGATCCTGGCTTGGTCCAGGGTTTCTCAACCTCGAGGATGCATCAGAAATCACTTGGGGGACTTGTGAAAACGGAGATTGCTGGACGCCACCTCAGAGCATCTGAGTCAGTAGGTCCAGGATGGGGTCTGTGAAGTTGCATTTCTCGAAAGTTCCTAGACTTTGTTGTCACTGTGGGTCTGGGAACCACACCTTGAAAATTATTAGCCTAAACAATCTCTGAGATTTCTGCCAGTGATGCTATTCAGTGAGAAGGGGTAGGTTTGGGATACGTGTACGAGGATGGATCCAGGAGGGCTGGAAGAGTTCTAGCAGGTGGAGAGAGAGCGGTATCAAGAATGAGCTTTGAATTTTATCTTGAGAAACTGGGTGGAAGGTATGCCTTTAATTGAGATGGCAAACCTTCCCTTTGAGATTGGCTTTACTATATTCATATTACAGATGAAAAAACAGGGACTCAGAAACACTAAGCCACCTCACCCAAAATTATCCACCTAAGGAGAGGAAGAAGCAGGTTCAAGCCAGTGACTCCAAAGGCCATAATTTAAACACTGCTCAGTACTGCCTCCTGCCCGTGGAGCTCTCATCTTCAGGCAGCCCGTAGAGGTAAATCATGAAAAATGGGCTGGCGGGGAGAGAGGAGGACTTCTTGGCAATGAAAGCTGGTGGGTGGGCTTGTCACTGAGAGAGAAGAGCAGCTTGAAAGAGTAACATTTTTCTAGGGAATCACATTAAATAATCAGAGTGGCTTATACCTATGTCAGGCTGAACCGAGATTGACAGCTAATAAAAGCCCAGTAATTACAGGAAAACATCAGATTGAAAAGTGCAGAGATTCTTGAAACACCTGAAGCCATTTAATATATCTTATGTTTGCTCCAGACCAACAAGAAGCTCCCAGAGCAAGACTGGTCTCATTACTGAGCTAATGGACATTATGCTCTGAGGTACCTTTCCCTCTGCCAAATAAATCAGAATTTTAAAAAGTGAAGCCTGAGATTGCCATGCTGCAAATGTTTGCAAGGACATCACTGAGCGTTTTAGGTGTCAAGTTTAATTTGACTTGGCCTGGTCTATTCTCTTAAGAAAGGCTCAGGAGGCCTCCGCTGGGTCACAGGGAGAATTCCTTCTGCTCCTGCTCTCTGGGCTGTGACAGAAATCAGACCTTGATTCCCTGAGCATGCCTTCTCAAGCAAGGATTGCTCCTGTCGCCTGAGCCCAAAGGAGTAAGTTGTGATGCAAGATGTCATGCTCCTCTGTTCTCTGATTTGGGGAGTTGAGCGGGGGGAGTAGGTGGAAGGAGAGACTCATTCACACCTTCTAAAATATTCTAAAACATTCCTGAGCCCCTACTAAGTTGCAGCCAGTCTTAGGTACTGGAATAATGACAAACGCTTACACATTAGCAGAGGGCAAAAATAAAATGGTAAGCGCTGTGCACACTCCGCCCCCCCCCCCCCCCCCCCCCCCCCGCGGAGAGCCAGCCTGCCCACCTCCCACGGGTGCTCGTACGGCCCACGTTTGGGGCCTAACGAGGCTGCAGCTCTGAGCACCAGTGGCCTCCACACACTGTAGATTTTCCGGGGCATTTTTTACTTCACAACAGTTCTAATGACCTTGGCATCAAGCTCTTACTGGGGATTAATAACTGGCTGGGCTTAATGGCCCTCACTGTGTCCTGGGCCATTTTCCTAGCCAGCCATTAATTCCAAGCAGTGCCCTCAGCTCTGGCCATTATGGCTCCCTGGACGGAGAGGTTTGAGGCAAAGGGCCATAGCCTCCTTCTCTGCAGACAGAGGCTTTCACATTATACCGCCCCCCCTTTTTCTCTCCATGGCATCTAGGACAGAGGGCTGGGGTGTTCAGGCAAATACCTGGTTAGGGCACCACATCGTGTCTTCTCTTTATATCTCAGGAGACTGACTGGCTTTCTCAGAGAACAGACAAGGCAGGCGGTTGGGTCTCATTCACTCATTTATCGATCTATCCATCTAGTCAGTGTTAACTGAGTGCCTCTTATGGGTCAGGAAGCAAGAGAGATGACCAAGATTGGAGTGATCTAATATCGGTGCCCGTGTGTCTTACCAAATGATGGAATACCTCACTAAATGGGGCTTTAAGGAAAATGTCCCCCAGAATCAGGAGACTGAGCACTGTGAGGAGGAAGTCAGAGAGAAGCCCTGGCTAGCCAGTGGGTTCCCCAGGAGCCGCCTCCGCTCTTGTGTCCTCCATGGAGCTTTAGCTCCCAGGCCTGCTAGCAGAGCTGCAAGTTCACCTTCCCGTCCTCTGCTCAGTGATTCATCAACCCAGCAACTGAGTGCTTAAGGGAAGAATATGTGAACACTGCATCAGGAATCTTAACTCACCAAGGCATGCATATTTCCACCCATATCATTAAGACACTAAGGATTATAATCATACTGAGATGTGGAGGCGCATGGCTCTCTGGGAGGACCGTAACGCATCCTGAGAAACAGGGTCATGGAGTTTGTATAATTTCTAGTCATCCTGCCTCCCAAGACATCATCAGTCCTTCCAAAGGCAGAAAACAGACTTCATTTCCTCCTTTGGAAGTGATTCAGGCTTTGGTGCATGCTTGTCTCAGCTGCGGGAAATGTAACATTCTGTTTAGAACAGCTATTGTCATTTTGTTGGCATCACTTACCAAAAGACACTTAAGGCATAATTCAGACTTCAATCTTTTGCGCATTGTTTGGTGCATCTGAACAACACAAGAGTGGGTGTTGTTGCCCGAGGTAATCAATACCTCAGAGCTCAGGCAGATGGGCAGGAATCATGAGGGAGGGATTTCTGGACTGGGCAGACCCAGCATATTTGGGTGGTGCCCAGTAATGCCAGAGGACCAGTATGGCACAGTCAGGAACCTTGGCCTTCCCTGGAAGGGTCTTCCACTGGCCTCATGTGCACAGAGGTGGAAGACAGAAGGCACAGGAATTTCTATAGGTGACACAGGGTTCACCTGTCAACCAGCTTGTGTTCTGAGAATCACAGCAGAATAATTATGGGGGAGAGGGATGCAGAAACTTTTCTTCAGAATGTTTTCCCCAGTAAAAATAAGCACAATGTCTTGTAATTATCAGTCACACTAGAAAATTCAAGATGATAGTTCGAGGTGAGTCTGATGAGAAAAAGCAAGTTCCAATGGCCTTAGGGTCCAATGGGATGAAATCCTACGAAGTGACCTTATTAAACAAATGTATTGAGTTACACGGTACCTCACGGGTATTGAGTTCTCAGCAAGTGTCTTTTAAATGAATGAACGAATGAATGTCATGTGGCCACAAGTATCTAGTTGATCTCCTCTTTGTTTACGGGTGAGAACGTTAAGGACCTGACTTACAAAATTTAGACCCTGGGTCTCCTGACCCTAATCCTCACTGAGTAACGTGGTATTTGCCGATGCCCCTGTCGATCTTGTAGGACATTTTTTTAGTGGGCTTCCCCACGAGCAGAGGTTTCCCAGGATGCGGGAGTTTCCATGCTGACATCCAAACAGCCCCTAACAAACCGGGTGGGTTGGTCACCCTGAGCGTTCCAGTCTGCCCTGCAGATCCACCTGCCCCGCCATCGACCCTCCATCAGCCCTCACCGCCAAGCTCCCTCCTCCACTTCCCTCCTGGCCAACCAAGCTCAGGCTCTGCCCCTTTGGTTCAACTGGGAGTCTTGTGGGCAACGCCTCCAAATCCAGAGAACACTTGCCAACTTTGGTTTCACTTATCCTCTGGTGTCTTGTGACCCCATCAACCACTACCTCTTTTTTACAGTCATGTAATCTGTTGGTGTCCATCACACAGTCCTTTCCCGGCTGTCCCCCTCCTCTCCATCTCCTCCAGATAGGCTCAAATGTTCCCTCACCTTTGGTCTCTTGTGCCTAATTGCATTCTAGCACTTACTCCATGGTCCTGTAATTCCTTATCTAGGGGCACGCTCACCTTAGATTGTGTGCCCCCTTGGGAGGAAGGACCAGATCTTTTTATCTATATCACCAAGCTCAGTGCCTGAGACTTGATAGGAGCTCCATGGTTGAACAGATCGTTTAACTTTCCCTCTTCATCCTTTCTGTGTGGGGTGTGCATGTAAAATCAGAAAAAGGAAAATTAAGTATTTCCTCCATCCTTTGGCCCATGAAATTGCTCTTCACCCCCAGCAGTTCATTCAGGGGACTCAGAAGGGCTTCCAACTCCAGGTTCCAGGAGTTTCCTGAGGGGATTCTACACATCTGTAATGTGGCTATTCCTCAAAAGGAAGATTTGGGCTTTTTTTTTAAGATTTTATTTATTTGTCAGAGAGAGAGAGAGCAAGCACACAAGCAGGGGGAGTGGCAGGCAGAGGGAGAAGCAAACTCCCCACGGAGCAGGGAGCCTGACCCGGGGCTTGATCCAGGACCCCGGGATCATGACCTGAGACAAAGGCAGACGCTTCACCGACTGAGCCACCCAGGCATCCCAGGAAGATTTGGTCTTATGTACATTTTATCTCATTCACTTCATTCATTCATGGGTCTGCTGTTAATGGGGCTCCAAGGAATGGACGTATCGGATACAAGACCTTTGTCACTTGACTGCATCCAGCCGGCCCAATGCCCTAAAAGCAAAAACAGCACTACTGGTTAAGAAACAGCATCACTGAGCTTCTGGGGTTGTGAGAGGAAAGAAGGAAAGGAGGCAATGACTTAAAACATCTCATGGCACGTGTTCGATTTATTCTACTGCACCGTGATGCCGTGATGGTTAATCCCACGGGCTCTGCAGTTTGATTTCCTGGGTGTGAATTCCAGCTCTACCACTTCCTGACTGTATGGCCTTGAGCAAGTTCCTTACTTTTCTATCCCTCAGCCTCATTAGTAAAATAGGGGTGATAATATAATACCTTCCTTATGGGGTTATTTGAAGAACTAATGCAATTATATAAGAAGCTCGGCACAGTGCCTGGCCCATGGAGGCATCTAATCACCATTAGTGAAAGTGGCCTCTCTCTCGTTTGTGCCCACCGCCTTGCTGTGCTCTCAGCATCGCCCTTTACTAAGACTTTCACACAGCCCCTGCCTCATCCTCTCACACTTTATTGCACGTTTTGACTGACCCACCGTCCCTCACTAAAGTATAAGCTTTGAAGGGTTTCTGTTTTTGCATTCCATTTGCATTCTTACTGCCCATTATAGTGTCTGTCACTAAAGAGTAACTGGGTGTCAAATGAATGATGAGAATTTGCAATGGTAGAATCTCCATTTCATAAGCTTACATGTCAATTATCAACCCGAAGTGATCAGTACTGACTTAGTGATTGCCTGCACTCACTCCACTCTGACAGGTAATCCCAATAACAGTCTCATTACCCAGTGATTCTATGTAAGCACTGGGTTCAAACCCCTGCAATTGCTATTGTTCAAATACTGGCAATTTCAAATGGCCCGGTCTAATACTGTGTACATTTTCATTCTACCAAGATAGAATGGCGCATTCATTATCCTCATTTGGAAATGAGAAACCTGAGAGTCTCACAGGTCAGTGGCTTGCCAAGGTCCCACAGCTAATAGGTACCGGAGACAAGGCTGGACCCGTCGGGAAAGCCCCAGAGCTGGTGCCCTCGGCGACTATGCAGTGAAGGAAGGTGGCTGTCCTCAGGTGCCCTTGTCTGGTTCTGAAGGCAGAGCTATGGCTCAGGAAACTCCCGGAGTAAATAGAAGCACTAAACTGGCTTCGACTTCGCAAGACCACACAGGGAGCCAGTGTTTCGGGTTCAGTGTTCGCAGGGAGGAAGGGCAGAGGCTCTGGGGCATGGCTAACAATGCAACTTTCCTTCAGACCATTCTTTTTTTTTTTAATTTTATTTTATTATGTTATGTTGATCACCATACATTACATCATTAGTTTTTGATGCAGTGTTCCATGATTCATTGTTTGCGTATAACACCCAGTGCTCCATGCAGAACGTGCCCTCTTTAATACGCATCACCAAGCTAACCCATCCCCCCACCCCTCTCCCCTCTAGAACCCTCAGTTTGTTTCTCAGAGTCCATAGTCTCTCATGGTTCGTCTCCCCCTCCGATCTCCCCCCTTCATTTTTCCCTTCCTGCTATTGTCTTCTTTTTCTTTTTCTTTTTAACATATAATGTATTATTTGTTTCAGAGGTACAAGTCTGTGATTCAACAGTCTTACACAGTTCACAGCACTCACCACAGCACATACCCTCCCCAATGTCTATCACCCAGCCACCCCATCCCTCCCACCCCCCACCACTCCAGCAACCCTCACTTTGTTTCCTGAGAATAAGAATTCCTCATATCAGTGAGGTCATATGATACATGTCTTCCTCTGACTGACTTATTTTGCTTCAGACCATTCTTTATTGTCATTTGCGTGAGCATTTGCAGGCCTTGCCCTCAGGCCCTAATTACATTATCTTCAAACAGCAACTAAGAGATATTTCTCATTACACATGAACAGGGGAATGTTTAATGTGTGGGAACATAGGTGTTCAGAAAGCAAATCATTGGTTCAAGGTGTTGAAATGAGCGTTGTCATTGGAGTTGTCCCTGGTGGGCTTCCACAGGGCACGTGTTCACTGGCTGAGGTCGGTGGCTCTGAGCTTGAGGCTTTTTTTTTTTTTTTACATTTTTGAAGGTGGACCAACTCAATCTCACTCCCTCTCTCCTTAAAACCATCCTAGTTGTCATTTCAAAGTTATGGCACCTGAGGGATTACAACGTGCATGTCTTCCCCCCTGTGACTCTCAGGCGATGTTTATTTAGGATAAATATATTTGTACAACAGCCAAGAATATTGATACGCACTGAACTTGCAATAAGGTGAATTAAGAGCTTCCAAGCTCATGTCACAGCAAATGGTGGTATAGTCTCTACTTCGTTTGGGGGTAACTTTGGATTCAAAAAGACCTGGGTTTGAAAGCGTGACTTCATTACTTGCTAGTTATGCACCCTTGGGCAGATTTCTTAACATCTCCAAGCTTGAGAACTCCTCTCTGGAAAATGGCAGTGACAGCAACCTTGCCGGGTTGATATGGGGAGTTGGTTAGTTAGTATCAGTGAAGCCCAGAGCCCAGGGTTTGACAGGTCAGTCTTGTCATCCGCTCCTTGTCACCTGGAAGAAGGGATAGATGCTGGCGTGGGAGGGAGGAGAGTGGGCGCTGGCAGGCTTCTGCGGCAGCGAAATGACCCGCTGGTGCCAAGTGAGGGGGACCTGCTGATGGCCTCCTCCTCCCTCTGCTTTCTAGCCCCTAAAAATGCACTGCAGGGACTGTGCCCTGGTGACCAGCTCCGGGCACCTGCTGCGCAGCCGGCAAGGCCCCCAGATCGACCAGACCGAGTGCGTCATCCGCATGAATGACGCCCCGACGCGCGGCTATGGGCACGACGTGGGCAATCGCACCAGCCTGAGGGTCATCGCGCATTCCAGCATCCAGAGGATCCTCCGCAACCGCCACGACCTGCTCAACGTGAGCCAGGGCACCGTGTTCATCTTCTGGGGCCCCAGCAGCTACATGCGCAGGGACGGCAAGGGCCAGGTCTACAACAACCTGCAGCTCCTGAGCCAGGTGCTGCCGCGGCTGAAGGCCTTCATGACCACGCGCCACAAGATGCTGCAGTTCGATGAGCTCTTCAAGCAGGAGACTGGCAAAGACAGGTAGAGGGCGCGGGCTGGGGAGGGGCAGGGCCACAGGGGAGGGCGAGGACATGTCCTCGCTGGCTGAGTCACCCAAAGCAAAACGTTGGCAAAGGCTTTTTGTGGGGGCCCCACTGCTCATGCCATTGATAGAGCTCGCCTCGAGGGGGTCCTAGTCGCCCGGCTGCTCAAACTGAATTTATAAGACAAAGTGAATGAAGCACGGAGACACTGTGTGGGTAATTCAAGGCCAAGGCCCTGTTTTGGAGGAGCAGGCTGCACAGCTGCTGGTTTACCCTGCGAGTAAGTGCAAGATAATAGTTTCACTGCATTTCCTTTTACTTGTGTGGACATTGACCACACGGAGGGTATGGGTTTATTCTTCCCTTTCGAAGCAAACATGTATTCAGTCCACCGATATTTATTGAGTGCCTACCCCTCCACTGCAGCACGCACTGGGGATGTAGTTGAACACAAGACAGAGATAGGCCCTCACTTCCTGGGATATAAAGTTTTACCGGGGGGCCTGGGTGGCTCAGTCGTTAGACGTCTGCCTTCGGCTCAGGTCATGATCCCAGCGTCCTGGGATCGAGCCCCGCATCGGGCTCCCTGCTCGGTGGGAAGCCTGCTTCTCCCTCTCCCACTCCCCCTGCTTCTGTTCCCTATCTCTCTGTGTCTCTCTGTCAAATAAATAAAATATTTTTAAAAATAAAAATAAAGTTTTACCAGGTGGGCAAATATTCACCAAGGGCTAAGCATCATGCAAGGGAAAGAAAATGGTGCTGACATGCAGGACAGGGGGATCTGCCATAGTCTAAGGCAAAGTTTTCCAAACTATCCGTTGCAGCTCAGTAATGGGACACAAAATCAATGTAGTGAGTAACTGTAAGATTTTTTTTAAAAGACTATTTATTTATTTGACAGAGAGAGACATAATGAGAGAGGGATCACAAGCAGGGGGAGTGGGAGAGGGAGAAGCAGACTTCCCGCCGAGCAGGGAGCCTGATGCGGGGCTCGATCCCAGGACCCTGGGATCATGACCTGAGCTGAAGGCAGACGCTTAACGACTGAGCCACCCAGGCACTCTGTAAGATTTTTTTTTTAATGCAGCGAAATAGGATGGAATGAAATGGAATGGAATCGAACCATCAATATCAGCATTCATCCCATATAAAAATACACTATAAGGTTTTTTGCGGTAATGAAAACGTTCTGGAATTAGATAGTGGTGATGATTGCACAACCTTGTGAATATAGAAAAAAAAACCCACAGAATTACACACTTCATTTTTTTAAAGATTTTATTCATTTATTTATTTGAGAGAGAGAAGGGGTGTGTGCATGGGGGGTGGAGGGACACGGGGGGAAAGAGAGGGAGAGAATCTCACACAGACTCCCTGCTGAGCATGGAGCCTGACACGGGTCTCGTTCTCAGGACCCTGAGATCATGACCTGAGCTGAAACCAAGAGTCAGTCGCTCAACCGACTGAGCCACCCAGGTGCTCCTATTTTTTTTTTTTTTAAGTTTTATTTATTTAAGTCATCTCTACACCCCACGTGGGGCTCGAACTCACAACACCGAGATCAAGGGTCGCACACTCTTCCAACTTAATCCCTGAATTACACACTTTAAAAAATAAATGAAATGAAAACCATACACATGCACATATGTATATATGCTCATGATGTAAAATGTATTTCTCATTATAGGTCAAAATATTTTGAAAAGCACTGGTCTAGGATATAAGGGAATGAGGAAAAAGCTTTCTCAAAAGGATGTAGTTAAGCTGAGTCCTGGGCCAATAAGTATTTATCCAGGTAAAGAGGAAGCTGGGAAGGAGAGGGAAACCTCCTTATGGGTACAAGGGCTCAGAGGTGAAAGAACGTGCTGGGGGTTGGAGAAAAGTCCCCTCTGGCTGCAGTCGGGGGAGTGGCCCTTGACAAGGCCAAGACGAAAGGCCACTAGCTGGCCCAATCTAGGTGAAAAAGAAAGGACAGCTAGGTATCAAAAGGTGCGGTGCAATGTGGTCCAAATACACAGCTCGAGGCTGGACTTCTGACTCTCCTTCACTAGTTGTGCAGCCTCGGACAAGTTACCTAACCTTGCAGTGACCTCATGAGAAAAAGGGCATAATGACTGGGCTCATAGGACTGGTCTGCTGATTAAATTTGTTTCCTTGATTCTGAAATGTGTAATTTTATAATTAATATACATTTAATGATGTAATTTACCCCCTTCTCTTACAAAAACTGTTGCTGGCTTGATTTCTCAAAACAAAAGAGACATGATAAATGAAATGAAGAACATAAAGTACTAAAGCCATGGCTAGGCTAGGTTGGGCAGCTCATTATCAGAGAACAGGGTCTTAGAGAAAGACCAAAACTTTGCCCCAACTTCTTTGTGTGAAAGACCTTTCTTTTTAAATTCTGGAAAGCTTGGGACCATTTGAGAGCAGGTCCAGGCCAAGGTGAGCATGACATCTTGTGGACAGAAGAGGTGGGGAGCTGGCTGCTGGCCCTGTGGCCTCCTTCCCTAGAGGCCCAGAGGACTTTGTGGTTAGCCCAGCCAGTAGATCACACAGGGGATCCTGGTCATCAAGAAATCCAATTACTTACTGCCCTGTAAAAACCACAAATCAGAGAGACTATCACTCATTTGAATGAGTTATTTAACCAGCAGAGCATTTTATAAGGGAAGAAGAATGAGAGGAGTTATTTACAGTTTCATTTTCGCTGGTTGGAAAATTTGAAATAAGTAGCAACACTCTTCAATAGAAAACACTTTCCCTCTTTTTAGTTTAATGGTTGTTTGCTAAATTTAAGAATTCCTGAAACACGGCTGCAATCTAAGTTGTTGACGATAACTACACACTGCTCTGGATCTTCTTAAGGGATTATTTTAAGTTGATAACTTGGAGACCAGTCATTCCATCCTTTGGTCACTTAGATCTTTAGGAAACGCACTCACGTGGAGACATATCCTGTTCACTAAGCTTATTAAATTCTGACCAGTGAAAATTTTGTTCAATGGGTCTGTCTCCCTGGTGAGCCCAGCTGGTAGAGGGAACCAAGTCTTCATGGACTGGCTACTGGGCTTCTCAAGTGCAGACACCCATCCACAAGGATCCGTACAGTCCCTTTTCAGGGGAATCACACTTATGGATTTGTAGGGTGCCAAACTACAATGTCACTTCTGGAATCTTTGTGCCTCTTACCTTTAAGAAACTGTCTTAAAGAGGCTAATATTGTATTGGCTCAATATTCTCATGTGTCCATATTCTTAACTTGACTACTCCAAGCTAAGAGAACCAAGTCAGAAATAGCCCTTTAGAACAAACATGTTTCTGAAAATTAAAACACAAGACGTTTGGGGGTCCAAGAGTATTTCTTCTCTGTATGCTTTTCTTGAAACCCAGCCAAACAGGAAGATGTATTACAGGTACACAAAATGTGGAATGTCTAATCTTGTACATCTCATAATCAGGACATTCATTTCAGGCTATTATTTTGGGAAAAAAAGAGGATAATTCAATAGATTTTGATTTATAGAAGTTTCACCCTACTTAAAAGCAGAGGGGGGAAAAATGGCTCAGGGGGGAAAATCTGCACTTAAGAAGCGTGACAAATGACAGAGATGGCCAAGTGGTATTCTTTGATATTAGAAAGTAACTGTACTTGAAAATAACTTTCTAATTGAATAAGGGTATATTAGGAAAATATGATTCAGAACCAATATTATAGTAATTAGATAAAGGAAGCATAAATGAAATAACTGCAGGAAGAATATTTCCATAGAGACTATAAATGAGATTCTGGTGGAGCAGAAAGGCCTTTAATTGTAATTTAGTGTGCACTATAGAATTATCAGCTCAGTGTGTTACTTCATCATATAAAAGAATATCTGATAATTTTCCCTAATAAGCACATGACAGCTCTTCATATTCCTTCATTATAGTTGATTAAGTGTAAAAACAGTAGATATTCCTTTGTTGGAAAAAGAGTTCAAATCTTTTTAGAAAGACAGCGCAAGGCAGTTGCATTTCGATAGCATGTGACCCCAAAAGGCTCTTATTTAAGGAGCCTAGGGAATTGCAAGTGGCACTTTAAAGAACTCTTCACTTGAGTTTCTTTCATCCTTCACTATGCGTTCCCCCCATTTTTACGCATGAAACCTCGTTCTGTGGAGCCACGTCCTCTTGTACTTCTGGCTGTGCATTAGATAGTGGTGAGCCAAGGTAACGGGGAGTTTCTGCCACTGGGAGAGCCCTCGCGGCACTTCCGACAACTTAAAAGCATAGGGACATAGTCTCTTCCTGGCCCTCACAAGCTCCCAGTTATTCACTGACCCAGTGTGAGTCTAGAACACCTGACCATTGCACTGTCACAACCCCACAGCTGAAGACAGAATCTAAGTTGAGGCAAGAAACCTTCTCCCCGCCTCCTTCCCCAGTCAGCTAGCTTTGCTCTGCCCCACCTCCTTCAGTCCCAGAGTTCTTTTTTTTTTTAGAGAGAGGGGTGGGGAGGGGGAGAGAGAGAGAGAGAGAATCCCAAGCAGGCTCACGGCCAACACAGAGCACGTCGCAGGGCTCGCTCTCACGACCCTGAGATCACAACCTGAGCCAAAATCAAGTCAGATGCTCAACTGACTGAGTCACCCAGGCACCCTAAGTCCCAGAGTTCTTATGAATACACAGGCTTGGTGAGAAAGAAGAGGATTGTTAATAGCTATGTAGGCTGGAGGCTCCAGAATTTCGTACTTACTGCCCTGATGATTGATGGTGGATCCTACACCAGAGTCAGTAGCAGCATATTGGAAGGATATCAGTGTCTTCAGGGATGTTAAAAAAAAAACAACAACATTGAAAGTAATGGCTGAATTATTTGCTTCATTTGCTCCAATCTGGCAACCAAGAGAAGAGGAAGGGGTCTCGATGTATCAACACACCAGACTGGATTCTTTTTATGGTGTTCTCTCATTGAGTTGGCAGATTAGCCCAGGAAGATAGAGCTCCCCGGGCCTGCGTGATAGATGGGCAATCTGGGCTCAGAGATGAGCGATAACCCACCTTAGGTCATTCAGATGGCCCGTGATAGAACAGCCAACATACAAACCCATGGTGTTCCCATCTTTAGGAGCTTTTAAAATGTACTTCCTGGGCTAGTACTGGCTCAGGGGACAATGGAATGGAAAGCTAAAATGAGTAAAGGGATTAAGAACTACAAAGTGGAAACCACGAACTCAGGCATGACTACATCACCCATTCCTGTCAGGTATTTGACAAAATAAAGGACTCCTTATTATGCTTCTTTGCTTTTTTGGCTTTTTTATGGGCTTTTGGAGCCCATATGTGAAATGGAAATAATGCAAACTGATTCACAAAAAGCCTTCTTCCTTCTCAAAGAGGGGTGCTACACAGTGCAGGTGGAAAAGCTTTTCAGCAACTCTGGTATTCACATCACATACGGTGCTACAGCCGGACAAAGTCAGACAGTCTGACCTTGGGGATAAGGTGTTTGAAACTGGCTAATGAGGCATGCCATAAGCACTGGAAAAAAAGCAAAAGCAGCAACCCCCTAAGAATTGAAATTAATATCCACAGCAGCAAAGCATGGTAGACTGGGTCATTCTCACAGGGTCAAATTAGACCTTGATGTTACGTCTCCACAGTTATCCTTAGGCTTGGCACGTGGCTGGAGCTCAGTACAGATGTTTGAATGGGCAAATGAATGAATTTAGGAACACACAGATTCATTCCTTAAATTTTGTCAATTTGGTCTTCGAATAAAAAAAAGTTTTAGAGGGCTCTGGATGTTCTGAGGTAAAATAAAGCAAATGCTCAATTAAGCATAAGCATTCCTGTGGTCCTTTTCCTCTAGTAATTAGCCCCTTCCCAAATGAATGTAGTCTTCCCAAGGAAAGACATTAATTCAAAATGTCAATGTTAATTAGTCTAATTGAAGGGAAGCTTTTACGTTAAGATTGTTTGATCGATCAGTAGATATCAATCAATACATAGACAGACACATCTGTGTGTTTATACATATTTAATAAGCTCTTCATCATTTAGCCTGCCTGGGGAACAAGGAATATTTCTAATTAGTCAAGTATTCTAGTTAATAAAGAAAGAGTTGACACGGGGATTGTCATCTTACAAGAAATTGGGTTGTGGTCATGCGCATTTAAACCCTGAAACATTGATCATCATCTTTGATGATGTAGAAGTCGCTTGAGCATCCTTCCGTATCATAATCCACCATGGTGGAACATGAATATCATTTATCACTGTACCGTGGAATACGATGCTGTTGGTAAGAGATTTCTACCTGGTAAAGTTTCAGCTATTTACCAACTGGATAGAGAGAGAGTATGTATTAATCGTCAGCCTTGCTCCCGAAAGGATTTAAGATGGTAATGGTTATAATGATGACTTTACCAGCTTGCGGACTTAATTGTTGTTCCTTCCAGGAAGATCTCTAACACTTGGCTCAGCACTGGCTGGTTCACAATGACAATTGCGCTGGAGCTCTGTGACAGGATCAATGTTTATGGCATGGTGCCCCCAGACTTCTGCAGGTAGGATTTATTCTGCAAGTGTAATTCATCTCAGCAGTGTCGTGCAGGGTTTATAAATATCTGATTCCAAATATCAACCATGAAACATGTCTAACTGTCTTCTCGAAGCAATTAATTAACATGTCCCAAGTTCTGGTTCTAGAAACAACAAACAGCATTTAATTATGTGATATAAAATATTGAAAGTTTTTGTTTGTACTGCTGGAGAATTAATCCATCTTGTGGGCTTCATTTATCCTCTGAATATTTATCAACCAAAAGTAATGCAATAATTGGCATAATATTAATGATGAGCAAGCATTAAAGAATATTAGTTTTATTCTCGTTTGAAAGGAATATGGTAATTTTTAATGAATTAAAGAGAGCAATTTCTTTGACAGTAAGGCCTGTTTTCTAAAATTAAAATACTGCTCTGAGCCTCTTTTCCTCCCCACATCAGTAGCCTTGGTTTGTGCTTCTAAGGCCAAAAGCACAGACATAATTATTATACCACTTTAAAGGGAACATACACACATCTCTGCTGCTACCTTAAGTTCCCTCCTCGCATGTGCCCGGCCAGGGGTGTGTACCCACAGACGCACTGGGAAAACCTCAGGGCCTGATTTGTGGCAGCCTGATTGAAAATTCACCCATGATTTCAGAAAGTACCCTACTTTTCAGGAATGCCTGATGACCTGCCTATGGCCCCCATCCTGATCTTCAAATGGCAAAACCTGGGGTGGGGGCATTTTGAACTTGCTCACTAAAATGTATTCTTGCTCTACCTTCGTGTGTTTGAAACCTAACGACTTCTTGAAGGCCATAGGTATTTTATACAGAATCTGCAGTTTGGAGGTTGGATGCAAGGACAAGAGAGGACTTAATCATGCTGATTTACCACTTTGCCACTTTTCTCCCACTCTCTTTAACCCAAAGACCCAACACGGCAGCAGTACCAGTTTGTATGTGAGAGTCCGGGCACAGAAGAGAAGGTTGGACAGAAGAGGCCTTTGAGAGTTGCCTAGACTCACTGGTCCTCAGGAGTGACGTGATGTGTAAGGAAGAGTGTGCATTCTGAGGTCAGCTCCAGTCAGCTCCGCCTGGCCACTTCCTAACCGAGTGTGACCTCGAGCTACTTGTTCAGTCTCTCTGTGGCTCAGCTTCCTCCTCATTAGAAGTGGACGTGATGATACTGTAGGCTCGGCCATGGGGTCGTCGGTGGATTAAACAAGTTAATACACATAAAGTGCTTGGAGCAGCGCCTCATACATGGCAAGAGTTAGCTTGGATCCCCACCCAGTCCCTCGTCACTTAACTCACTGGCTTTGTTTCCCTATTTAGCAATCCATGCACAGAAAGAAGGTAGGATAGTGTAAAAAAAAAAAGCAAACTGCCTCCTCAACCCAACAGGCTAACAAAGGCAGTGGGAGCAGGTGCTTACGGACACGCAAAGAGCCGTCAAAGTTGATAGCTATATGGCAGGTGTAATTATGTAATATTGCCATTAGGACACCAGAGAGAAAGAGCATGAATAAATTGAAATGTTAATGACTTAGAGTATTCAAGGAAATATTCCATTTATTATGGATAACAAATGAAAGGCAAGTTAACCTGTCATTTCTCTTGCTCCGAGTTAGCTCATCACGACTTCACGTCCGCAGGAGGGAAGCAGCTTTCGGAAGGGCGCTAACGAGGGAGTCAAGAGACTATCGGTGTACCTTATGTTGCCAGCGGCTCAGGCGGTCTGCTCCCCAGCCTCCGTCCCGAAGGTTCAACGGTTGCTCTCACAGCCTGCTTTCTCCAAGAACTCTTCAGGAGGATCCTTGTGCTCTGCGAGCTGTGAGAGCAAGCGGAGAAGTTCACCTGGTGTCGTGCGGCAGACACGGTTAGGCTGGAGAGAGCAGCCTGTTCAGTGGTTATGCCTGTTCAGGGAGGCTCAGAGGAAAGAGCCGGGAGTGGCCCACACTCCCTCCCAAGTTCCTTTAACCTTTGGTTCCAGGACCGGTTAGCTGAAGCACCCAGTTAGAAGCTGGGTGACCTTGAGCCTTGCTTCCCTCATCTGCAAGATGGTAATAAGAAAGCAGTAATAAAGGCCAGCAGGTCATGGTGAGGATTGAATGAGATCATGGATTGTAGAATGTCTGACACAGTGTCCCGCACACAGTTAGTGCTCAGGAAAGACTACTGGTATTATGAATATTACTAATAATTAATAGGATATTGTAAGATATAGAAAATAGTTATTAAGGTTTTCCTAAATTCTTGAGAGTTGCCTCAAAAGGTACCAAGAACTTCAGGGGGGTTCAAAGAATAGGACACAGCTCTTGCCTTCTAGAAACTCACTGTAAGCCTTATCCACACGAAAATGTGATGAACACAGCACAGCCTCTTGGAGTCAAATGACACTCGCAAACAGTATCTACCACCAGAGAATGAAAAAGCAACTTGTAAGTCAGTCCTGTTACTCATCTAGCCATTCCCCCTTTTGTTTTTATTTTGGAAGAAATTGAGAAATATAAGGGCCAAGCAGGGTTCATGTGACCTGAGCTCTAGGACTTAAGGAGGTAAGATATCACCAGGACCCAGAAATGGTGGGGAAGGTTCTGGGAGATGGCAGAGCTCAGGCTGGTTGAGCCTGCTGCAATATAAACTCTCCAAGGGCCGCGATTTCTGTGTGTTTGGTTCAGTGTTGGAGGCCTGGTGTGCAGGACCACAGATGTTTGCCATCCTAGCCTATAGCAGATGCTTCATGAACAGCAAGTGAATGAATAGACCTGTCCTCTACTCTCTCCTTAGTGCTATAGTGAAAGGGTATTCATATGGGTAAGAAAATAACCGTTTCTGCTTCTCAGAAGTTATATGACTTTCAGAAAGTTATTTGACTTTATTGACCTTAGTGATCTTGGGCAAGTTACTTACTATTTCTGAAGCTTTAGCTTCTATATCTGTAAGATAGTGAAGACAACAGTACTTACCATAAGGGTTTATATGATAATCTCACAAGATAATAGATGAGGAAGGCTTGGCACACCCTTGGTGTATATTAAGCATGCACAAATTTATCAGGTGAAGGGACACGCTAATCTGCAAGTGTGGATGCCCATTAGCACATTTTAAGGAGATGTCCAGCGAGCGGTAACAAATGATGCCCAGGTGGTGAGGAGAGCCTGGTGCTAGAAAGGGAAGGCCCAGTGTGGCCTCCTGTATGAACCCCATTGGGAGTTCGCTGCACGTGGCCTCCAGCTCCCACAGGACATCACCTGGGGCGGCTCGAGTGAACCTGCCCATTCTGTTGCTTCCTTAAAGCGCCCAGTGTCTCACGGGACTGAAGGGTAAGGCACATGGGGCCAGATTTCTGCAAGCAAAAAGAGAGCCAACTGCTAATTTTTGGTAAATTAACTTTTTCAGACTTTAAGGCACAACCAGTATCCTCAAAAGGGGTTATTTGCTAGATTAACCATAGAGACTTCATTCCCTCAACCGACTCGTGTTGGGTACTGAGGACATAATCAGAGATGAATAATACAAGGCTCTGCCTTCAGTATCCCGAGTGTCACTTGGACAAAGTCAGTCAAAAGGGACAGAAGGCTCACAGGTACCTGTGGGAGGAAATCCTCACTGGCTGCCTGTCAGTCGCATCTGACCCGCAGTTTTACTCAAACATCCACCTCTGACTTTCTGCTGGACTCAGAGGGGTCCTTGCATTCCTCTGACCCTCCCAGGTGGAACAGGGGCAAGGAGCCAAGAGAGAACGACGACTGGGCCCACCCATCCCCACTCCATCAAGAGCAGACCCACTTCTATCTGGTTTACATCGGGGCTCTTCTCTAACAAGGGGTGGCATGGCAAGTAAGACCTTTGACAACCTCTGGTCTAAGCTACAGTCCTGCTGTTTTCCAATCTACATCACATGGTCACACACCTTTCAGGAGAATCTAATCGTTGCCTTCTTATTGCCGGGGAAACCAAGGCACAGAGAGACCAAACACTGGGCTACTTCTGCGGTCATCTCTGTCAGCCTAAGGCAGCAGTGACCCAAAGGGAATGCCAGCCGCTATATGCATGGGATGAGGGAGGGGACAGAAGGGGCGAGGGAGTAGGGGACTAAATTATACCCTGGGTAGGGGCGGGGGGGCAAACAGCTAAGCAATCCATGAGTGACCGGTTCCCAAAATAAGGGTAGAGGGGTTCGCCCCTACAAGCCTAGAGCTCCCACTTCCATCCAGCTCTCCCGGAGGTCTGGCCTCCCTACCCCTCCACCCAAAGGGTCTGAGTTGCTTCTAGGACTCACTGTTTGGCAAGAAAACCTCTAGTAGCCCCTAAACTATTAAGCACATGGACTCCTCAGGAAGAACAATAGCCCCACATTCATATTTAAATCCACAGATGGGAGCAGCAGACATATAAATGGACAGACGCGTTCCTCAAAACCTGGCCGAATCCAACAGTGAAAGTCATCTGATGAGCACGTAAGCCTTTCCCCTGTAGTCTGGTGTCACGGTAGCTGCTGACTGCCCTCCCCAGTTCTGGGCTTTCTCCTTCCCCTCCAGACACCACCATGCTCTAGATAGAGCACACCTGACTCCGTCAGCCTCACCCCTCAGTCGGGCCCCAGAGCTGTTAGAGCCGGGTTCCCAGCCCCTCGCTTAGCACGCAGCCCTCCAGGACCTGGCTTCTGCATCGGCTTTAGTCCCATCTTCTCTCCCCACACAGACTTCTTTTTGCCATAGGGAAAACTTACAAAGGCACTCACCCTGCAGACATCTGGCCTTTGGCCCTCGGCTTGGAATTTCCATCCCCTTCCTTCTTAATCTGACTGATCGCTGCTGGTTCTTTACAATACTATTCACGGCTGATAGTTTTCTGGACACAACACACGCTGGTCCTGCGCTTAGTATGAATACATGCACCATTTCATGGAAGCTTTATGATAATCCCATGAGATCAACATTATTCTCATCATCATTTCACATGTGAAGCTTAAAGACCTAAAACAGCCACCCAGGGTCACAGAGCAGGGAAGTGACCGAGCCAGGGTCTGCGGGACCTCGCCCCACGGTCTCACATGCAGCAGACCCTCCTCCAACAAGCTTTCCCTCACCTCCTGTCTGAGTCAGACCCTGCCTGTGCCCCTGCCCCGCCCCCCCCCACGGACGGGTTTGTCCAGATCCTTTATTTGCCTGTCATCTCATCAAGAGGAGGGGTCAGTGCTCAGTCCACATGTGTGTCTTTAGTGCTTATTATTGTGTCTGGCACATAGTATGGACTCAGTATTGATTGACTCAGTGAATAAAGAAAAACCTTCCTTTCCTTGGCGGTGCTTAAGAAACTGATTCTGTATTTATCCCAAGCCGGAAAAGTGCCCAATGAATGAAAAGTATAATTAGCAAATGGCAAATTCAAATCTCAAGGGTCCTAGGAAGGCAGTGGCAGCCACCTGTTTCGGCGTTCTCAGCCGGAGCGAGCATCAGGTCTTCCCAGAGGGGCTCGGGCATCAGGCAATTACTCTCCATCCTGCCTCTATCACTGGACTCCAGGCTCATCAGTGTTTTGAAAGCTGGGGGAAATTAATGCCACGTTGCACCAGAGACAGCCTCAAAATATATTCTCGTGTGGACAGTAGACCCGTAAGTCATGCCATATCCATATAGGAAGCCAAATCCATGCTCTCTGGATGGACTATAAATTGCAATGAAAAAAAATCTGTTATCTTTGCCTTGCAAACTAAGTTATGGTGAGTATTTTTAATCTCATTTTCCACTGTAAATTATTTGTGATAATAATGGGCCAAGCATTTAAATTCTACCTAATAATCTTATTTCTGGTCATACTTAACACATTACCAAGCTTACAACTCTTTGTCACCCATCATTTCTCAAGTATTAATTAGCAGAGTAATGACTCAGAGTGATCACTGTCATGGAACTAAATTAATATCTCATCCATAATGTGAAGGACATCTCAAAGGTATCGTGAATATCAGAGAGTCGATTCTGCTAGAATTATTAGCTGGCAAACATTAATAAAGCTGCCAGCGTAACAGGGAATGTTCCTAGTTGGCGACAGTCCACCGTGTAGAATCAGATGCTTACAGAGGACAGGTAGGGAATGGTAATGCACCAAGGAGGTTCACGTTTTATGAAGTAGACTTCAAATATATTATTTGACGCTTCTCTTTGCCATGATTTCCTTCTTCCATCTTTGCCATAATTTGACCCACTCTTAGCAGTCCCGGGGTGTTTTCACCACTTCCTCTCCTGTGGAATCTATTAAGAGGTGTTGTAGCACCCCCTGAGGTGCCTGAGTCGTGGAGGGCGAGTGGGGGGTTCAGACGACTCCAGCTCTTTGCCCCATAAAGGGTGGACAGCTGCAGGCTCTTGGCACTCTGTCTGCCCCAGAGTCCCCAGTATTAGTCCACTGTCTTCCAAGGGGTTTGGCTCTTTTCCTTCCGAAAGAGGCTGGAAGGACAAGAAATCGAGACAACAGAGTAAAGGTGACTCAGCAGGTCCCACTGGGCTGAAGCAGATGTGTAGGAAAGCCTGCTACAGGAACATTTTCTTCAGAATGCTACCTAGTACCCCTAAAGGCCCCCAGTGCGAGCCAATTTCAGAACACCCTAGACACTCGACAGCTGTTAACTCAGCTCTATTTGTCAAGCGTATCCTGACTACCTACTGGAGGCTGGCTACCATGCCAAGAATAGAAGCGTGTTTAGAGAGGGTCTGAGAGCTCTAGAGAGAAGCAAAGCCACCATTCCCTTCCTGGGACCTTTGTAGCCTTGTGGAGAGTTCAGCCCCAACTAATGGATCAGGGTCAACCCAGATCATTCCCAGAATTGGGAGGAGTCTTCCATGCTTGTTAACGTTATGAGGCTTCTTCCAGTTGTGCAGCTTAGCTTTAGGAGAGTCACAAATGGAACATGACAAACTCCCATTACCATTAACATTAGTGAGTTGAATTGTCAGTGAGCACAAGGCGTCTGCTGCTCACGCCGACTGGCTGCACAGTACCCACCGAGCACGGGGCGCCTCTATCCACAGGTGCTCGGGAGAACACAGCAAGGACAGAGTCGTTCCAGCAGGAACCTGAGGTGCCATTGGTACAGAAACCCACCTGGTAGAGCAGTTTTTCCAAGATATGGAGCCTCGCTCTTAGTTCCACTTTGGTCTAAATCTGAGCCCTAAAACTTCTTCAGTTTTTCTATACATGAGTTTTGTCATCTCTAAACTAGGGGTCAGAACCGTACCTCTGGCCCGGGGGCACTGTGAGGATTCAGTCATGTCAAGTGCTGAGCGCTGTTTGGGGCTGGAAGGGTAAGTAAAGTCCGGCGGCTGGGATGGTCTATGGGTGAGGCTGTGTGCTTATAGCCAGGCACCGGACCCCACCTGCCTGCTGGCTGCTCAGCCGTCACATGGAGCAGTGACACCGACCTTGTGCTCCCTCCCTTGCCTGATGGGGACATGGAACAGATCATGGAAGTGAAGCACCAGAGCCAAGCAAGTACTTCACTGAATCAGCTGTGTTCACCCTGGCTGCATATTAGAATCTCCTACGGCGCTTTTCAACATTAACATGTTTTTTTTAATTTTTTGTTTTGAAAAAGTTTTTTTTTTAAAGATTTTATTTATATGTCAGAGAGTGAGAGAGAGAGAGAGCACAAGCAGGGCGAGCGGCCAGCAGAGGGAGAAGCAGACTCCCCGCTGAGCAGGGAGCCCGATGCAGGACTCGATCCCAGGACCCTGGAGATCATGACCTGAGCCGAAGGTAGACACCCACTGAAGGAGCCACTCAGGCACCCCTTGTTTTGAAAAAGTTTCAAACTTACCCAGAAAAAGTTGCAAAAATAGCACAGAGAGTTCCTGTATACCCTTCACCCAGCTTCCCCTAATGGTAGCATTTTGCATCATTATGGTCCAATGATCAAAACTAAGAAATTAACAACAGTGCAGAACTCTTACCCAAACGACAGACTTTATTCTGATTTCACCAGTTGTCTGGCTGATGTCCTGGAGCTCCTCCAGGACCCATGCCAGGATCCCTTTGCGTTTACTTATCCCGGCTCTCAGTCTCCTCCTGTCTGTGACCGTCCTTCAGCCTCTTCTTATCTTTCACAATGTCGTTATAGCCAGAGATCCCTCACTTTGGATTCGTGTGATGTTTTCTCATGATCGGATTGAGGCTGTGCATTCCTGGGGAGAGTACTACAGAAGCAGTAAGCCCTTCCCAGCAGCCCACGTCAACCGACACATGATGTCAAATGTCTTATTACTGGCAATGTTAACCTTGATCGCTTCGCTAAGGTGGTGTCTGCTGGGTTTCCTCACCGCGAAGTTACTGTTTTTCCTTTTGTCATTAATAAATATCTTGGGGGAGATACTTCATGCAAATAACCTATTTCTCTTCATATTTTTTCCCACTAATGTTTCATTCATCAGCGCACCTGGCCTGCAACAGTTACAAGGCTGTTTTAATGGTGATTTCTCTATTCCCTCATTCTCTCTGGATTTGCTGATTGGAATTCTTCTGTAAGGAAATGCCGTTTCTTCTTTCTCATTTATTTATAGATTCAGTTATTTATTGAAATCCTCATGGACTTACGGGTATTTCTTTTATTTTATGGATTTTATAATCCAGTACTACCATTATGTATTTTGATACTCAAACCTAAGTCACTTTTTTAAAAATAGCCGTGCCTGGGACCCTCTCCCAAATCAATTAAACCCAAATCTGTGGAGGTAGAACACAAGCCATGTTATTTCTTTAAAGCTCCCTTTGTGCACCGAATGTTCCTTCTTTCACTACTCCCACCGCCCCACTCTGCTTCCTCCCTAAAGAAATCAAAATCCTTCGGCACATCATTTGGCAGGATTTATTCCGAGGTGGCCCTTGGAGTGCTGATGACAGGCTGCGGCTGTGGCCCCTTGGGAAACTGGCTCTTCGATGATCTCTGCCACCCCCCGCCCCCATACCTCCATTCCCTCAGCTTCTGCTGGCCCCCAAACAGGAACTTGGGGGCCAGAGTCCTCCTTTACAACGATAGCCTCCTGATGTGGAAATTCTGCTGATATTTATTGCTCTTGGGTCAGGTGGAGGAAGAAAAAGCTATGGCAGCCTTTAGGAAGTCAGGTTTGAGAAAAGACCTAAGGAATTATGACCTTGCACTAGGAAGGGCTTCCTGAACACAACAGTGGATTACAGCGGATGGCAGGCTGTTCCTGCAGGTGCTTTGGCTCTGCCTTCTCAAGGCCCACAAAGCACTCCTCGGCCATTTGGGCAGAGTTTTAAGGTGTGGCAACAACCCCACTTATTTGGACCCTTTTGAAATCATAACAATTAAATGTGTAAATGTAATTCTCCCTCTAGGGGATCAATAGGGAGCCAGATAAGTTTTTATTCCAAGAGAAGGTCTTCCTGAATAAGGAAATTGATCTTCTAGCATCCTTTAGCTGGTTTCCAATTTCTCTGTATTCCGAGGTGCCAACTCAATCTCATGATATTTTTAGAAGCTTGTTTCTTTCATCAGATTGATGCCAGTAATATGTTCAAAGTGCAGATAAATCAGATTTAAAACCTAATTGATATTGGAATAAAAGCTTAACCCCAAGTATACCATGCCACAGTGATTTTGGCATGGTTCCCCAAATTATGCCATATGAACCTGGGGACATTTGTCTCATAAATTTCTATCTTTTCTTGTTTATTCTTTTCTTCGTGGTGGTCAGTTCCAACTTGAATTCTTCCTAGAATGCATTTTCTGCATTGAAAATACCCTCTATTAAAATTTTAAGGGGATTCCAATTTCTGGAGTAAGCAAAGAAGTGAAATCTATATTAACTAGACAGGATTGGATCTGATGTTTCACGGTAGAACACAGAGATACTTCTGAGACAAGCATGATAGAGATGCAAAGTATTAATTCAGCATAGCATCCAACTCAGGATGAGGAATGTTTAAATGCTGCATGACAAAAATAAATCTCTCTTCCTGGAAGAACTTTAACCTCAGAAGAGAGGCAGCTCAAAAGGTTTATTGTCAGAGCCACAAACTTGACACCCCTCTTGATAAAAGACTTCGATCCCTGACCTCAGTAAAGTTGCTACTCTAGAAGCTATTTGTGTATTGATCTCCTCTGAAGAAAACAAATAGGTGTCTAGCAGGATGAACATCTCTGGGAAACAAAGTTACTGTACTTGGAGTAGAGCCCGAGTGACCGCAGTGGGGACCCCAGGGCACCAGGTATGGAAAGGTGATTTGCCTGAGCCTTTTAAGAGAAGCACTAAAGCTTTGCATCAAAACCAGTTGGTGAGTGTAGCTCAAGCAGGAAGGTTTACCTGCTGGGATACCTTGACTAATTTTATCATCTAGACTTCAAGATGGAAGAGGTGGTGTGGATTGGACTAGAACGGAAACCGGTGTGAGAGCAGGGCTCTTTGGGGGTTAGATATTTTAGTAACCCTACAACAGGGCACCCAACCGCCTCAACACATTAATCCTTTGCACACTACCTTGAAGAAATGAGCCAGTGTTTCTCATTTGAGGCGAAATAGGGATAGAGAAACAAAAACTACTGGCGCTATCAGGCTATAATGCGAGGATTTGAGGATTTGGAATTTCTGAATTTAGAGACTCTGGATTTGAGTCCATCATCTACCTAGAGCAACAAGAAGAAAATGGTGGCATTGTGCTTGCTGTCTTTGTTCCGTGGGATCAAACTAGGATCATCAACTTTCCATGTTGGAGGAGAAATTTTCTTTAGAGGTTTGCTGTTTACCTGCTAACTCCATATAAATTTCTTTCAACAACAGAAATTCAAAAATTATTTATTGAGTACCTACTAAGAACAAGACAAAGGCTTGCCCTCATGAACAGATTATAAACAAGTAAACTACAGCAATTCTGGAGAGGGATTAATGCTGTAAGGAAAATAAACCTGACAGAGAGAAAGAGAGAGCAAAAGGACAGGCGTCAGGTAAAGCCTCTCTGAAGAGGACACATTGAAGTCAATACCCAGCGGTGAGAAGGAGTGAACTGGTTAGGAGCACGTTACAACCAGGTGACTGCCTTCACGTGCCAAGACCTGAAGGTCAAGCTTGGCAGAGTTGATGACCAGAAAGGCCAGTATGGCTGGAGCACAGTGGGCAAGGCTGGGTTAGGAAAAGGCTCTGGAAAGAACCAACTCATGTAACACCCAATAAGGCATGCTTTTATTATAATTAGAAGCCTCTGGAGGGTTTGGGGCGGTGGGGTGGGGAGGGAGATGTGGTGTGTTTTTGTTTTGTAAATATCTTTGTAGCTGCTTATGCTGAATAGACTATACGGGCAAGAGTGGAAGAACTATAGTGGGGTCTTAGTAGTATGTAGTTTCTAGATCCCAAACACCTGCAGGTCCTGTGGTATACTTTTAATCTCTCTCTTTGATAATGATGCTCAGTGCATTTATTTCAAAACCTCAAAACCTTTCCACTTGCTTTTGTGTACACATCAGAAAAACCCTTTGTTGCGTTTTAACTTGGAAATATGCGTTGTGCTCATCAGCTTAACCAGTCAAAGGAATTTTTTTTTCCCTTTACTCAGTCATCTCATTTTCCTCCTACAGGGATCCCAATCACCCTTCAGTACCTTATCACTATTATGAACCGTTTGGACCTGACGAATGTACAATGTACCTCTCGCACGAGCGAGGACGGAAGGGCAGTCATCATCGCTTCATCACGGAGAAACGCGTCTTTAAGAACTGGGCACGGACATTCAACATTCACTTTTTTCAACCAGACTGGAAACCAGAATCACTTGCTCTAAAGTCTCCGGAGAATAAACCTGTGTTCTGAACAATGAGGGTGCCAGACCAAAATCCCAAGTACCTACGGTATCAGACGCCAGGGCACTGAACTTCCGGAGCCAGCAGACACAAAAGGGACAGAATCGGGAGAGGACACTCAATAAGCAGCATGTACATGTGCCTCGGAGGCGTGACTCCCAAGCAGTGCAGTTGGTCTGTAAGGAGAAAAATGCCAGAATTAATAGGTCCTCATGAGTGTCATCCCTTGCAAAAGGGGTTACCTTAAGAGCGAAACACCCATGTCAGTGATGCTGCCGTGGCTAAAAAAACAGTCTGGATCTCTTTATTGCCTTCAAAACTGAAACACGAGCAACTCAACCATGTTAGTTGTGTTCCTTTGTAGAAATGCCACATCGAAGGACGTTTTTCTATCAAGTTGTTGTATCCTAACCTGATCTATAATCTTTGTCATCTGTTGGGCTCTGTATGTGTGATTTGTAAAAAGCAGTCTGAAAGTATGGACATGATTTCTGAAGAGCACATCTCCACTGACTTTCATAAAGCAAATGCCCAATATTTATTTATTAAGAGTTTTTTAGTGTAACTCTAGGCCAGTATTTTTATAGATGATGATTATGTGGTAATTTATCCTTCTTAACTCTTTTAACACTGAGTGATGGTTGGAAGACAACTAGAATGGGGCTGGTGAGTGACTGGGTTCACGACGCTCATTGTTAGCATGCGGTTGGCTTGGAAATGTCGTGTTGTGTTTTTTGAACCCTTAGGCTTCAAGAAGAGCTATGACATTTTCTAACGTAAAGAAATGCTCCAAATGACAAAACTGAAAACCAAAAACTGTGTTATTATAACAAAAAGATACTAACAAAAGAAACTTAAAGATAGTTGTCTTTAGTGATAGTTGGTGTAGGTTACTTGGCATAAACCCTAGTTTCCTCGTCTTAGAATGATGTCCCTGTACCAGATGACCGCCTAAGTTTCCTTCCAAATCTAAAATTCTGTAAGCCTCTCATTGACCCATTTGAGGACCTTGCACTCGGAATGATGTGGTTTCTACAGTAGCAAAAGCCTGATTTTAGGGGGTCTTTTTATTCTCCTACCATCTATCTCCCTCTGTGGTTAAGAACATAACTTCCTCACTGGTCCCCATTGGCTACTGTCTACCCCCTGCTTCTCTGTGTTTTTTGCACCTAAAAAGGTGGGGGTGAGGGGGCAAAAAAAAAAAAAAAACTAAGAGAGAGAGAACCTCTGTGGTATTCCCTGACTATAGGAGCAAGGAACAGCCTTTCTCTGAGTCTGTGAGAAGGAGAAGAGAACACAAGGAGATTTCCTATCATATGACTTATTTATCCTGTGAACTATTCAGATTCACTCCTTGCAAGTCACAGCCATTCCCTGGTCTGGAGGAGTCTGAAGGACTTATTTTATTCAGAGCCAAGATAGCAGTATGAAGGACCTTCATTTAAGCAAGTGAAATTCTTCAAAACTGGTCTTTTTTTTTTTTTAAATATACCGGTGTTTTTTTTCCCACATGACTTAGAAGGCATGCATTTTTTTTTCCAATGCCAAATTCGAAGGCACCAGCAAGTATTACGTATGGAGACCGACATTGTTTTACAGAACATGACCTGACCTGTGATTAAAGGTTTTTCACATTGCCACTTCCTTTTCCTTTCCTTAATTAGTACTAAGATTCCATTCCCTTGCACTAACTAGTACTACTAATTATACGGGGTACTGTGGTTGGGGTGCAAACACAGTCTGGATATTTATATGCCAGAAACAAAGTTGGGATTATTGTGGTGTAGCTTGAGCTGTTAAATTGTACAATTGAAATGTATGTGCTCTCTTTAAACTTTATCATAGTTTTTAAAGAGACTGTAGAATTTTATTCCAGCACAATCTCTTCTGCAGCATGTACTCTGGACACACAATACTTTGTGTGACGTATGAAAGAGTATGAATTTCATGTGATGGATTTATAGGCCACCTTTACCATCACTTGAAGACATTACGTTGTTCAGATGTAAGTAGCTCCTTTAACAAGTTTTATTTTTATGGAAATTTGGAAAAGTGTAATTGGGACATGCAAAAATGTAGCTGTAATACCTAATCTAATAATATCTCAAATGTCTGTGTTATCTTTAGGTTTTAGGATTTGGTTTTTTGTTTTGTTTTGTTTTTTTAAAAAGACCATATGATAACTCCATCTTTTCTGTAACTTCTTCCTCCTTCCCAAATACTCAAAAGAGTGTAAAGCAACCAAATTCTGAAATCCCTAACTTCACTGAGAAATAGCTTAAATTTAAATGTAGCTAACATATGGGAGTATAGGAATTTATATTTTTAAAAATATGGTATAAATAGGTATAAGACCAATCACTTGGGCAGTGGTTTTTATCATAACATTTCAAGAAAATGCCTAGAATTCTGAATAGATTGTGCCGACGGAGCTGGCTGTGGGCAACTGAATTCTTATCTTGCCACTATCATTTCCTGACTCTCCATCTCAACACCATCCAACACCATTAAACATCAACTCTGATAGAAAAGATGGCGACAGAACCATGTTTACAGACCTCAGTGATTTCAATATCCAATTGTGTTGGGAGACTTAGTCATACTCATTAGGTTAGACACCTTTTTCTTCTTTCCCAGCTGTGTCATCAGCTACCTCCTAGCTTTTAAGACCCCAGTAATACAAAGCCACAGCTGGTCGATCCATGGCCTGTGTTATTTCAACGCAAGAACATTTGGCAGAGGCCATTACAATAGATAGCCATTATGGGCAAAGATACAGGAATTCACAAACAAAATCAATCACTCCAAATGGCCCATAAAAAGAGGAATCCTACATTTAATATTCTACAGTAAATATTCACCCAAGAAAGCATACATTAAAAGAACATTAGGAGGTAAATACTCAGTGTGCTGCGTGGGGACTTTGCTGTGTGATTTCCATTATGGTTAATGGGTGTTTGGTAACTAAGTCCCTGTGCTTCACTAACCCTGGGATGTGCTCCTAAGGGCTAGACATAAAACCAGAGCAATTCAGGAACTCTCAAGTTCCTAAGATTTCAGAGTGAGAGCTTTTCTTCAAAAAAATAAATGAAAGCAAAACACAAAATACTGTACCTGAAAGAGAAATTTGTGTGTGGTCTCTCGGAATCCTGACATTACTGTCAGGTATGTGCATCAGATTCCAAATAACACCTCTCAGGACAGATTGCCTTTGTCTATTCTCCATTACCGATCTATTTTAATTACATTAAAATTGAAGGATATAACCTCATTTTGAAGTAAAAACTCACCTCAAAAGTTAGAATTATTGATTTGTAAGCTAAATGAATGCTAAGTGAAAGTGAAAGGAACAAACTGGAATTTTGTCAGAATTCATACAGTCTTATGTGAACATATCCATACCTATTTAATACCCACCCAAATAGTTGCCCTTATGTAGGAGTGACCTCATTTCAGAAATATACCCTGAATTCCACTGGGGTGGTGATTCAGACTGTTAATTCAGACTTACTCTGAGATTCCTCTTCTCTCTGCGGTGTTAGGATGTGAGGGTAACACTCCTACTTATTTCGTACCTGAGCCAATTCTTCCTTCCATCTTCACTGCTTCTCTCTGGAACCTCAATCCCATCCTTCTGCCATCATTTTCTCCTGATTGTCTTCTTTTGTCTACACTGGGCTCTTCAACCAGTGGTCTTTGGAGGCTGTTAAGGTCTTCCTTGTAGGTTTTTAAACTAGAGACCTACCCGGGGAACAGGTTTGGGGTGGACCCTGCCAGGCAATGAGCACAGTAGGTGGGGGGACTACATTTGGCTCCAGGACTAGGTTCTTCAGAAGCGCCGTCCTGGTTCCCCCCAAGGTGGGGGAAGGGGGTGGGGGGAGCTTCAAGACAGACTGTCAGTGCTAAAACCAGGACAAGTCCCAGGCAAACTGGGACAGTGAGTCACCCTACTGAAAAGCCACCTCAAAGAGAACTATAACACTAAGGCACTGGGGGGAAAAGTGAATCCACTGCCCAGGTTCTAGCACATGCCAGAAGATACTTTGGAATGGAGAGAGGTGAGAGAGTGTCTGTAGGCTTGAAAATGAAGAGAAACAAGCCGTCTATTCCAGCTCACTCATCCCCACCTACTCAGGGCATTGAGCCGCCATAGAAAAGCAAAAAAAGGCTGCGATCCTGTTTGTTTTTACTCAGTGCCCTAATATTCTATTCTACCTTGGATTGTTCTCGTCTCTTTACGTATTTGTCCTATTAGTCTAATTAGACTGTAAGCTCTTTGAGAGCAGGGACTGTTTCTCCTTTGTCTTTGTAGCCCCAAGCCTAGTTCAGGGCCTTGCACACAATAGGCGCTCAGTAAATGTCTGTTGTTGATGATGACTTCTTAGTGGTGGCCCATTGGATTGGTAACCGGTAGATATTCTTCCATTTGAGAAGTGCAGGAGACAGAATAGGTGATGAAGTAGTTAAATTTTAAGTGGGTTTTTACAGGGTCAGTCCTCAAACCTATAACGTTTTTAATCAACAGAACTGACCTAGATTTGGATAGGATAATGTAGCTGAATTCACTAGGTTTGTGAATGTTGGCTGTACTGAACACACAAAGTGAAGTTCAGCAAGCTTTGTGTTCTCGCTGTTAGCAAGCTGCTCTTAGCACAAATTAAATTTAATATTGACAAATGCTATAACACATGTAGAAGCAGCCCAGGCTCTGACTCATCTGGTTCAACTACAAAAGGGAGGCTAAAATGAGATGAATTCTAGCCTATCTTAAACTTGACAGCTTCCCAAAGCTGCTGGGAATTCCAGCTGGTGATTTCTGAGGGTCTATAACAATTAAGTATACATTTATCTTAAAATCAAAATGAAACAAACAAAAAACCCCCAAAACCCTTTTGTTTCCATGAAGCAGATCCCAAATGCTTTTATCCCTACCAGAACGTGAGGGAAAAGGAGAACTCTTGGGAGAAGTTGCCCTCAGGTGGAGCACCCCGGTCACCATCTTGAGTCCCTAACTGGCCAGCATCTGGTGTCCAATTACCTCCTGGTTACAAGACAGGGCAAGACGGAACCAAGTCAGTAAAGCTGAGCCGGTGGCTGGCGGGGGCCTCCACAAGGAACCGTAATCATTACCTTCTTGAACATGTGGACACTCTGGAATCCTTTTCTTTCATTGCCTGTTCTTCTACATATTTATTTGTATGATCTCAGTTTCATTTTGAAAAGCATAGAAAAAGGGCTAGGACACTACATGAAACAGAGAATGCTTCATGAAACAGAGAATGGACAGGATTATAGATCTTCCCACACTTTCAAAAATTTTATTGTAATCACAAAATTTTATTTCATAAAATACTAGCAAAGACATTATAATAGGATTTCAAACAGAATCCCAACTGAGATGTTGGAGAATCTGGTAAATGCCACGTCTAACTACACTTAAAAGAATGTCTTTGCTATGTACATAAATCATCTCAAGTGTCAGCATGTTTACTTCTTTACCATGAGACTAGTTCTTTAATTTAATTTTATTTTTTTTTAAAGATTTTATTTATTTATTTGACAGAGAGAGACACAGCGAGAGAGGGAACACAGGCAGGGGGAGTGGGAGAGGGAGAAGCAGGCTTCCCGCCGAGCAGGGAGCCCAATGCAGGGCTCGATCCCAGGACCCTCGGATCATGACCTGAGCCGAAGGCAGACGCTTAACAACTGAGCCACCCAGGCACCCCTAGTTCTTTCATTTTAAAACCAAACATAAGTTTTGTTTTCTGTGAGATTGAATCCAAATTTTTAAAATTATATTTTATCACTGAATATCTACTGGGTGGTCTGCACAATGAAATGCACTTCATATATATTATTTCACAATAATCTTATTATCTCATTGTGCAGATAAGTAAACTGAGAGTAAGAGAAGTGCATCCGGCCCCCAGGGCAATGAAGATGAGAGTTGACACGTGGCTTTCCATGTCTCAGGCAACCTTTAAATGGTTTACACGTATAACTGCAATTAATCCTCACAATAACCCTAAAAAAATGGGTTCTTTTATCATTCCCCTTTTACAGATGTGAAAACCGAGGCACAGGGCACATGAGTAACTTTCCCAAGGTCATGCAGCTAGTCAGTGGGAGTTAGGTTGGAAGCGACAGGGTCTGTCGCTGGAGTCTCTGCCTTTAGTCACCATGTACTTCCTGGCAGAAATTTAACCTATACGTAGCAATTTCTATTAGAATATTGAAATATTCTATTACATCATATTCACGGTGTATGTAATTTTGGATACATATTAAATAAGTGACAAATATGTAAATTATGAAGCAAACATGAGGAGAATATCACCACTATCCTTGAAGCCCACTTGAGTGATCCTTCTATTGTCTTGGAATTTCAGTTTACCATTCTCTTATTTCTAAATAGTTTTATTACATACAGATATATCAATAAACAATATTTTATTTAGTTTTACATAGTAATAAATATTATAACACTCATAACATTGTATATAGTCTTCCGAAACTTGCTTTTTCTTCCCAAGATGTATCCATTTTCTCTGCATGTAACTCTAGTTTATTTTCATGATTGCATATACCATAACTTATTTTTCTCCATTCTTTCAGTGAACATTAGGGTTTTCAGTTTGTTGCTAATATGTACGTTTTTGTGATCAATCCTGGGAAATTCTTTTGGTACATGTGTGTAAGAAGTGTTATACTCCTAGGGAGTAGACCTAGGAATAAAATTGCTGAGCTATAGAGTAAAATGGTACACACATGCATGATTATCGCCAGATTGTTCTCCAAAGTGTTTGGACACTTTATAATCCTAATTGTCCGCATCTAGTTTATACTCTACTTTATACTCCTAATTGTCCAGCTCTTAGTTGTCCACATCTTTGCTAAAACTTGACTTGGTATTTTCAGACTGTAAAATGTTGCCCTTCTGGTACATGTAAATTGTATCTCTTTGAGATGTTGGCTTTTATTTCCCTGATTTCTTATCAGGTTTAGCATGTTTTCTCTTTAGTTAGTATTATCTCGTCTGTAAAATGCCTACACATTTTTGTCTACTTTCCTGCTGGGTTAGTTCACTTTTCTTTTTTTCTCTTTAAGAATTCTCAATATATTCTATATGGTACTTATTGTTGACTGTATGTTTGCAAATATCTTCTTCCAATTTGTGGCTTGTCTTTCCTTTTTCTCTATGGTGATTTTTAATGAACAGAAGTTTTTCATTTCAATGTAGTCATGTTTTCAATCTTCTTATATGATTAGAGCTTCTTACACCCTCTTTAATAATCTTCCACTGCTCCTGATCAATAATTATTTCCTTATAGTTCATTCTTAAAAATTTCAAAGTTTTTGTCTCTCATGTGGCAGTAAGGGATTTATATTTTTGCATAAAGTGAGGTAGAAATCACTTTTGTTTTATATAAATACCAACTGTCCTAACACCATTTACTGAGAATTCATTCTTCTCCAGTGATCAGCAAATTTCCGTATATGTGAGGATTTATTTCTGTCCTCTATATTGTTTCATTCTAACCAAATTGTCTATCTTTCTACTAATACCACACAGTCTTAGTTATTATAGCTTTATAATAAGTCTTGGTATCTTGTAGGGCAATTTTCCCCTCACCTTATTGAATGTTGAAGAATGTCTTGCTCATTCTTTTTTTTAAATGAATAATTTTTGCCCAGGTACTTTTATCTAATAATGTACACAAACTTTATGTATATAGATTGATGAAGTTTTATATATCTGTACACCCATGTCACCACTATTAGGATGACAACATAGTACATTTCCCAGAAGGCTCATTCATACTCTCTTGCAGTCAATCTCCCTGTCATGGGTAAGCACTTTCTTACTTGCACCCATGTAGATTTGTTTTGCCTATTTTTAAATTTCATATAAATAGAATTATCTGTTATGTACTTTTTTGTGTGTTGGCTTCTTTTAGTCAAAATTATGTTTGTAAGATTCATCTCTGTTGATGCATATAGCAGTGGTTCTTTTTTGTGACTATATAGTATGACTTTGCATCAGAATTAGCAATTCTAATATTGGTGGTCTTTCGGTCAGTTCCAGCTTAGGGCTACCATGAATACAGTTGTTATGATCATTCTTGTATGTGCATTTTGGTGGACAAAGAGCTTATTTCTATTGGGTATATTGCAAGGAGTGGAATTGCTGAATCACTGGTACACCTGTGCTAGGACTTACTAGATATTGCCAGTTTTCCAAATTAGTTGCACCATTTTACACTCCCATCAGCAATAACTGAGTGCTCCATTTACTCCACATATTTACCAGTGCTTGGTATTAGCAGTCCTTATAAATGTATCACTTTTGCTGGCTATATAGTGGTAAATCACCATGGTTTTAGATTTTCATATCCTTGATGAACAATGAAGTTGAGCATCTTTTCATATGTTTATTGAATATTTGCATATCCCCTTTTGTGACATGCCTAGTCTAAGCTTTTGACCATTCTTTTAGTTGGGTTGTCATGCTTTTTCTTCTTTACAGGAATTCTTTATATAATCTAGTTTCAATTCCTTTGTTATATATATTGCAGTGTATGACTTGCCTTTTCACTGTCTTAGTGGTATATTTTAATGACTGAAAGTTCTTAATTTTAATAATTTTAATTCTAATTTATCTCGATTTCATATATAGTATAATCTGTGTCCTATTTAAGAATTCTTACCTGGCCCATTGCCATCTCTTATGTTTTCTCCTAAAAGCTTTATGTTTTTTTCTTTTGTATTTGGATTTGTGATCCATCCCAAATTAATTCTGGGATATGAGGTGAGGTAGGGGTCAAGGGTTTGTTTGTTTTTTCCCCTTTAAGGAAATCCAGTG
Organism: Phoca vitulina; assembly: GCF_004348235.1. Lineage (NCBI taxonomy): Eukaryota > Metazoa > Chordata > Mammalia > Carnivora > Phocidae > Phoca > Phoca vitulina. Next base: position 38,345,492 of record NW_022589705.1, on the reverse strand, counting down.
AAACAGCACCATTTATTGTAAATACCACCCTTTCTCCGCTGAATTAGAGTGTTGTTTTGGCGATAAATAGGCTACCATATATATGTGGGATTGTCTCTTAACTTTGAATTCTGTATCATTTTTATCTCTTGTACCATTATCACATTATCTTAATTATTATAACTTCATAAGTCTCAATATCTAGAAGTAGGAAGTATCCAGCTTATTCATCTTCAATATTGCTTTAACTTGGCATTTTGTATTTCCACATACACATAAAATTTTAGAATCAGAGTATCATTTTCCATATTTAATAAAACCTATTGGGATTTCTATTGTGATTGCATTGATTCTATGGATCAGTTTGGGGAGAACTGACATTTTACCAATAACAAATATTTCAATTCATGAACACAATTTGAAGTTTTCCATATAGAGATCTTCCACATCTTTTCTTATATCTGTTTAGGTGTTTGATAGATTTGGTGCTATTACAAATGGTTTTTTAAATTTAATTTTCTATCTGTTTGTGTTAGTATATACAAAAATACAATTGATTTTTGTATAGATCTTATATTCAGCGTTAGAGCTAAATGAACTCAGCGACTGTCAAGTTTAAATGAAGGCCATGTAGTACCATTAAAGTAATGTACTTTTTTAAGTGCATGGTATCAGGAGGTACAAGATGTCAATATGTCTCATTAACAGTGATGCTAAATTTGATCATTATATTAAGGTGGTGTCATGGTTAATTTCACGTGTTAACTTGGCTAGCCTGTGGTGCCTAGTTGTTTGGAAAAACACCAGTCTAGCTATTGCTGTGAAGATATTTTTTAGATTTGATAACACTGACAATCAAAGTAGACTTTGAGTAAAGCAGATTACCCTCCATGGTATGAATGGGGAGGGGGGCATTCATCCAATGAGATTTCCTGAAAAAGAAGCACGTTTCCCCTGAGAGTGCAACATAGAAACCCTGCCTGAGTTTCCCACTTACTAACCTGTCCTGCAGATTTCAGATTCAGGACTATAACATCGACTCCTATCTGAATTTCTAGCCTGCCTGCTTGCCCAAGATTTCAGACTTGCTAGCCTCCACAATCACATGAGCCAAGTCTTTAAAATTAACCTCTCTATAGATAGATAGAGAAATATAGAGATAGATGTATCCTATTGGTTTTGTTTCTCTGGAAAACCTTGACTCATGCAAGTGATGTCTCAGGTTTCTCCACTATAAAGTTACTATTTCCCCCTTTATAATTATTAGGAATCTTGCAGGAAGATGTTTTTAAATATGAAAATTTCCTGTTTCTCAACATAAACACTAATTTTAGCACCCATAGATGATTTTTGCTGCAATAATTGTTACTGTGGTACTTGACAAATGCTAGGGTTTTTTTTTTCTATTTTCATCATTTATTCTATATTTATTTTGCCTGAGATTAGGAACTGTGCTATAAGAAAAAGTCATCCATTCTTCCCATTTATTCAGATTTTTTAAATTGAGAAAACAATCCCATTTACAATTGTGTCAGTAAGAATAAAATACCTAGGAATAAATTTGACCAAGGAGGTAAAAGACCTGTACTCTGAAAACTATAAAACATTAATGAAAGAAATTAAAGACAACACAAATAAATGAAAAGACATACCATGATCATGGATTGGAAGAATTAATATTATTAAAATGTCCATACTACCCAAAGCAATCCACATATTCAATACAATCCCTATCAAACACCAATGGCATTTTTCACAGAACTAGAATAAATAATCCTAAAATTTGTATGGAACCACAAGAGAGTCTGAAGAGCCAAAGCAATCTTGAGAAGGAGAAACAAGGCTGGAAATATCACATTCCCAGATTTCAAGCTATACGACAAAACTATAGTAATCAAAACAGTATGGTACTGGCACAAAAACAAACACGTAGAATGATAGAACAGAAAAGAGCCCAAAAAGAAACCCACACTTATAAAATTAACCTATGACAAAGGAGGCAAGAATATCCAATGGAAAAAAGACAGTCCCTTCAATAAATGGTGCTGGTAAAACGGGAGAACTACACACAAAAGAATGAACTGGACCACTTTCTTATACACTATACAAAAAGTAGACTTAAAATGGGTTAAAGACTTAAATGTCAGAACTAAAACCATAAAACTTCTAGAAGAAAACATAGGCAGTAAGCTTTCACACTGGTCTCAGCAATAACAACAAAAGCAAGAAAAAACAAATGGGACTACAACAAATTAAAAAGGTTTTGCAGAGCAAAGGAAACCATCTATAAAATGAAAAGGTAACCTACTGAATGGGAGAAAGTATTTGCAAATGATCTATCCAATAAGGGGTCAACACCAAAATATACAAAGACCTCTCACAACTCAGCACCAAAAGAACATACAATCTTAAAAAATGGGCAGAAGACCTGAATAGACATTTTTCCAAAGAAGACATACAGATGGCCAACAGACATGAGAAAAGGTGCTTAACATCACTAATCATCAGGGAAATGCAAATCAAAACCACAATGAGACATCACCTCACACCTGTCAGAATGGCTATTATTAAAAAGACAAGAAATAACAAGTGTTGATGAGGATGTGGAGAAGGGAACTGTAATGCACTGTTGGTGGGAATATAAATAGGTGCAGCCATTATGGAAAGCAATAAGGAGATTCCTTTAAAAATTAAAAATAGAACTATCATATGATCCAGCAATTCCACTTCTGGCTATTTATCAGAAGAAAACAAAAACAAGAACTGAGAAATACATATGCATTGCAGCATTATTTACAAAGGCTGAAGGTCAAGATATGGAAGGAAGTTTAGTGTCCATGGATAAAGAAGATGTGAGATATATATATATATATATATATATACACACACACACATACACACAAAGGAATATTACTCATATTACTCAGCCATAAAAAAGAATGAAATCTGGCCATTTGTGACAACATGGATGGATCTAGAGGTTATTATGATAAGTGAAATTAGTCAGAGAGAACAAATGCCATATGATTTCACTTATATGTGGAATCTAAAAAGCCAATCAAATGAACAAAACAGAGACTCAGATACAGAGAACAAACTGATAGTTGCCAGAGGGGAGAGGTGTGGGAGGGATGGATGAAATAGGTGAAGGGGCGTAAGAGGTACAATCTTCCAGTTATACATAAGACATGGGGATATACAGCATAGGGACTATAGTCAATAATACTGTAAAAACTTTTTTTCTATGGTGATAGATGGTAACTAGACTTATCATGGTGATCATTTTGTAATGTATATAAATATTGAATCACAATGAAGCTAATACAATATTGTATGTCAATTATACTTCAATTTTAAAAAGTTTAAGGTGGACACATCTCCACCTTCAAAGCAAAATAAAATAAAACAAAGTAAAACAGTAAAATAAAACAAAATACAATTTTTTTTAAATTTCCAAATACATAAGGATTTACTAATTTTTGTGTGGTGATATCTAACTTAATTGTTATAGCCAGAGAATGTGGTCATTATGCTAATTCTTTGAAATATTCAATATTTGTTTTATATACTACATTTGCCAAGTTGTGTAAGTGTTCCATGAGTACTTGAGAAGAATGTGTATTTTTAAAATTTTGGTGGTCTAGATTCCTATATTTGTCCATTAAATCAAGTTTGCCAATTGGATTGTTCAAATTTTTTACATTGTTACTAATTTTAGTCTGCTCAAATAATAATAGAGAAGTGTTTTGAAGCCCTCCAGTATGACATTGAGTTTTCTTCCAGTAGTCTACAAACACTTTGCATTAGCTATGGTGAGATGCAGACAAGTTTGTAATTATTTTATCTTCCCGGTTAAATTACTTTTTATCATTTGGTATTAACCACTGTTATCCCTACCATAGCCTTTTCCTTAAAGTCTGTATTTTTCTGCCATTAAAATAGCTACCTCAATATCCGTTTGGTTTTATTATTGTTGCCGACCTTGAATTCCATGATGAAGATGTCGACTTGGTGATGTTAGCCGTGTATCACTGAAGCTTGTTAAGCATGGAAGTCATAGGAATAAAGCAATGTTTCATGGGTTTCTAGGAATGCTAAAAACTTTTCTTCTGCTAAGAATTACTTTTTAAAGAAAAACATCAAAATAACTAAGTATCAATGCTTCAATTTCTGAAAGATTATTCGTCGTTCTCCATTTAATTGTAAGTGGTTCTAACGTGGAGAGAAAAAATCTTGTTTGGCTTATTTTAGTAATAATAAACCTGTATCCTTAAAACCAGATGTCTTTCACCATAGATTAACCATCACTATTGCCAAATGTGTGTGTGTGTGTGTGTGTGTGTGTGTGTGTGTGTGTGTACAGTTTATTCTGTCTATAATGGGCTTCTTTAAGCAGGTATCGAAACTGTTGGTCTGATTCTGGCAAATAAAATGGAGAAATGACACAGCTGAGGGCAGAAAAGTGAGCCCTCATTGTCCTATCTGATTCAGCTGCGAAGGGCAGTCGTTGCCCACAGAGTTCAGGGTAGTCGCTGTGTGCCCCCGTGAAGCAAAAGCCTGTAAGCCAGCCGATGTCAGAAGTCCAGGCTCCCTCCCTTCCCAGCTGGGTGCCTCTCAACTGCATTGCTAGACCTCTATTTTCTGTAAAACTGGGGTCCTTCCAATTGTTTCCATTTTCAGTGTTGTGGTAAGAATTTTTTTTTTTTTTTAAGATTTTATTTATTTGTCAGAGAGAGAGAGAGAGCACAAGCAGGCGGAGGGGCAGAAGGAGAGGCAGGCTCCCCACCGAGCAGGGAGCCCAACAAGGGACTCAATCCCAAGACCCTGGGATCAAGACCCAAGCCAAAGGCAGCCACCCAAACAACCGAGCCACCCTGGCATAAGAAAGAAAACTTTAAAAGTAGGGATCAACATTAAAAAGAGAGAGCAAGAGCAGGTCTTTTAGTGAAGGTGTGGTAAGAATTAAATAAGAAAACACGGAGGGTTCATGATAACTCAGTCCCAGCATGGGTGGAGGGGTCCTTTAAAAGTGCCTAAAAGAAATGGCTACATAGATCTGTAGACACCCGTGAGGTCAAAGTCGCTATGGCTTCCCCCATGTTAAAACATCTGCCTACCTGAGAATTGCTTCCCACTCAATGCCCTTCCTCTCTCCTGCCCACCTTCTCTGGCCACTAGCCTTAAGACTCATGTTCCGCGTTGCCTCTGACGAAACATTTCCTGATCTCACCACGTGGAGCTGACCCTTCCTCCCATTCTATTCTGTATAGATGTCTCTCCTAGCATTCATTAAATGTCTCACTTCCCACACTAGAACCCACCCCAAAACCAAGGAGTTTGGGTTCAGGTCCAGCTGGGATTCAACTCTGTCTCTGGTGCCTGCGTGATGCCTTGATCCAAGTAGAGGTGCTCAGGAAAGTGGGGGAGAGAGGAAAAGAAAAATCGTTTCAGTCAACAGGAAGACGTTTCTGTCCTCCCCCTCATAATCTAGTGGGTGATAAAGGTGCACACATGGAATGTTGATAACAAGACAGTTGAACCCAAGGCTCTGTGGGATAGGGAGGAGATGAATCCTGCCCCGAGAGCCTGTCTGGTGAGTTAGAAATGTCTTTAGTCCATCTCATTTATTGCAAAGTAATTTAACTCTTTGATGGGATAGACTTGTATGATGAGTTACATCACAATGGGCTTTTTTCCCCCAATAGGTAGTTTCTTCCCCCTTTGAAAAGTAAAGCTTTCGGCAATTATTTGATCTTTGTTTGAAATCAATTAAATATTAAAGGATCTTTCCCTCCTTTGCATGAGCCAACCCAACTGAAAGTCCATATCACAGGGTTCTGAGAAAAGGAGAGTTTTGCATCAATTCGTCCCCTCCGTCCCCACTCACAGGTACTGCTCCCCTGTTCTGTGCTCCTAACTCTGGCCTGGACGACCATGGCCTTCCAGGATTGCCTTTCTCCAACTCATTTGTTCCCCAAGGCAAAATGAGTCTCATCAAGTATAAATTTCACTCAGAACCTTCCTCTGAATCCTGACTAGCTGCTCGATTTAGTCTCCTGCCATAGCCTGGATTCAGGACCCATGGCCTGCCTCATTAGCTTCGGTCCCATCTCTCACGGCTCCTCCATATGTGTCCCAAAGCTCCAGCTATACCAGCTGATTTAAGGTGGCTCCAGGTTTGCTCATGCCGCTCCTGCACCTTGTGCACCCCCTCCCCTGTGTTCACAGCTCTGACAAGCCTTCCCCACACAACCCTTGCCCCTGGCTGCACACTGGCTCTAACACCTGCTGCCATGGGCAGCCCAGCTTCCATGTTCCCACCTTTCAGGCCATAGGTCCCCATATTTTCTTTGGAAAATCAATCCCTCCACACTTCATTATGTAGTTAATGAGGGATTAATTCTAGATAGAGCTCCAGGGATGGGCTCTGATTGGCTTAAACCTACTGGCATATCCGGTCTCCCAGACCCAATAATTGGTTCATGGATGGGAACATGGCCCTATGCAGGGATACAAACTCTTCCCCCAGCTCATGGTGCTTGGGGGTTTGAGACTGCTAAAGCCATATTTGCTACCACAAGAGGAATCACCTTGTGATTGGAGCCATCCCAGGGGGAGCAGATATGACAGATAGAGCTTAGAATGTCATTAGTGCTGGATCGAGCTGAGCCTGAAGACAAACCTCTTCCGGACATTCAGTGATGTAAATAAATACTTTTAAAAATTATTATTTAAGCATATTTGTGTTGGGTTTTTGTCACTTTCCGAAAAACTGTGTCCAACCATTATTGTCAATTCAATGACACCTTCTAGAATCTCTCCTGGAACTCTCTTCACCAGTGTTCTGGCTCCCCTACTATAAATGCCTTAGAGACAGAGGCAGTGCCATTCACATAGAAGGCATTCGTACTTGGCAAATGTTGGAGGAATAAGGACACAACGTGAGGACACAGAGCAACACCAGGGAGCGGTGAAGTGCATTATCAGTACAAAGATGTTTGTAATAATTTACCACCCTGTTGGGTATTATTCTTGACTGTGGTTCTCCAGGCTTTCATTATGTCTTCTTGGCAGGAAGTTTGTTGATGCAAGTATAGCCAGATATTACTGGGAAGCCATCAATAAAACTATAACATAATAGGATAGAAAATTAAAAGGTGCATTTTAGGAAGAATGTCAGTACCTGTCTGTAAAACTTTTAATTATGTTGATACATACACATATATGTGCATTAGGCCACAGTGTAAAATGTATTTCTTACTGCAGATGGAAGCACAATATTTTTGAAAACTATTGATCTGGCTCCCACCTGAGACAATTCTATAATACGGAATATAAAACGATTGAAAATAACAGAGTGTAGGATGTTAGAGAGGGTACTTCTTTTGTGTTAACTTCTTTTTTAGTCATATATATATACGTAGTGATATGGGAAACAAAGGCAAAAGAAAAATTAAATTTCCTTACTACTTACAGCCCATTGATGCGTCCTTGAAACAGGAAGAGTGACCTTCCTCTAGGAACTCAGCTGCCTCGATGTTGACACTCTGCTAAGGGCAAGAGGCAATCTTGGCCCGACCCCTGGGATCCTGTAAGTCTTCTTTAACATATAAAAATTCCTTTGGAAACTTCCTTTATCTCTACCCCCCAAGATATGTGTTGACAATCATCCCCCAAGCATATGACCCACTGATATATATCTGAAGGGTCTCATGACTGAGTCTTTATTAAACAGTAATAAATGACCTTTTCCTAACAAAAGCTAACCCCCTCAAGGTCCTGGAAACCTTGCTTCCAAAATTCCTTAGAGACTGACTCTATCCCTAACCTCCCCCAACCCCCCCAACTGGAAAGTATATAATGGGCCCCTCCTCATGACCCCAGTGCAGCTTTTTCTGCCCACCGGTCCTGTCCCCATGCTTTCATAAAACCACCTGTTTGCACCAAAGACGTCTCAAGAATTTTCTTGGCCGTCGGCTCCGAGCCCCAACATCTTTACTACATCACATAGGAGTCACAATGGGAGATATATTTCTTACTGTGGGTGGTAGCCAAAAAGTTTGAAAACCACTGATCAGCTTTCTCCCTAAGGCCAGAAATATTACAAAACAGTATGACTGAGCTGCAGCCACAATGTGAAGAGATGGAAGGGGGCTTCATCGTCGCCTCTGCCCTGCACGCTGTGTGTAGGCAGGTAGTGTATTTGTAGAAGGACTGCTGGGCTTCTAGACAGTCAGTGACGGGCACACGCAAGCAACTGCTTGTAGAGCTCAGGCAGACCACAGGGCTGGACGGGGCTTGTAGCGTTCCTGCCTATTTCCTCGCCCAACCCTTCAAGGTACCGAGTTAAAAGCCATGTAGACACAGGAGCCAGGAGCCTTTGGAGAAAGAGGCTAAACATTTTGAACTGCTTCTTACCTTTGGCTTTCGGCCTAAAGGAGCCCCAAGGGTGTACTCTGCAAAAAACCTGACCTTGGGGATTAAAGTTACAGAGGCAATCTACTAGAATTGGAGGATGTTTGAGTATCTGGAGAATAAAAGTAACAAAAGCCAGGTGTCTCTTAAAAAGCAGGCAATTTGCTTTAAAAAAAAAATGTTGCTCTTCTCATGTTTTAAATTGTTCATCCCTTTTTTCCCATATTTATTTTTAGTTTGTTTCATTCTCTAAACGTTTAGCACTTAGAGAATGTTAGATTCCTTTGACTAGTTTTAGTTTTATTTTTATCTTCCTTTAAAATAGTTTCAGCTACCTGGCTTACTCTTTACATTCCATTTAAATTTTCCCTCCATTGTTGCCACTTTAAAACATTTTTGTTTCCCTTTCCTACTTCTGCTTTATTCACAAACACATCCTTGGAATTCTAAGCTTCTGATTCTAACATCTAAAATTTTAATTCTTTAGTCTCATTTTCCCCAGTTATACTTTGTAACTGGGATTTTGGTTTTGTTGTTTAACTCGTGTAATGTATTGTTTTTATTCCTTTTATTTAGTTTCCCTTATTTCAGCCTCAATTTCTCTCCCCCGCCTTTGGTTTTATTGGTTTATAAGTGTATTTTCTTATTTGTAATTTTAATTATTCTTTTCCTTATATAATGTGCATTTATCAGACTGACAAGCTACAGAAATGCTAAACTCAGGCTCTTAACCACTATTCTCTTCGGCCTTCTTATTCTGTAAGCACTTTCCTCACTAACCGAACTAGAATATTTCCTCCACCAGTGTGCCTCTAACATATTTCTTCCCCTTTGATCCATCTTCTCTCTTGGCAAGGTTACAAGAAATCCTGTTGCCTGAATCTTTTCATTTCCATGTACTCATTACAAAGAGCAAAAAGAAGCTGCCTAGAGCCAAAAGAATCCGGAGTTTTTAAAACAGAGTCAACGAGCCCCTTTTTGGATGGTTTCCGCACGTATGATAAGGCTGCTCTTCGCCTGGGCTGGCCCCAGCTGCCAGACTGTGTCGGAAGGAGGTACTTCTTCCATCTCTTAACCCTCCGTGAAAGTCTCCCAGGGAGGCCTTCAGAATGAGGCAGAGGTGGTAAGAAGGGGCTCCAATCCTTTGTCCAGCATTCTGAGAGGGAAGAGGGCTTTCCCTTGAATCCAGCCAGAGGCATAATTTGAACAATTTAAATGACTGTGGCCAAGAATCTCACCATTTAATGCCATCGGGGTCCTGAGAGGTGTGTTGGTCCAAGTCCAAAGAGGAGACAGAAATCCCATAGCAATTTGAACGAGGACTAAGAGTAAGGGGGAATTTGCCAGTGAAGGGAAAGAGAACTCAACAGACTAGAAGAAGAGCAGGTGTCAGAGGCAGCCACCAGCCCTCGGGCTGAGAGAGGGGACCCAAGGAAGAAGCCACCCCTCAGGGGGCTGAGGTCCAGACATTCTTGGGGAGGGTGCAGTGGGGCTCACTGGACAGCAGAGAGGTTCACTGAGAGGTCATCTCCATGGAACTTGCTGGAAAGCTGCTCTCTGGAGAGCTAGGCAAAGCTATCCTCTGAAAGAAGCCACACCTAAGAACTCCTGAAAATCAGCCACCTATAGGGCGTGGGGCAAGTTGTCCAGGAGGAGGTGCCCGGCCAGCAGCACCCCATGATGGAGACGCCCACGGACGTGTGCTGGGGGAAGGTGCCCTCCGTATGTACTCTGCTGCAATGCTGCGGGAGCCAGGTTGCTGGGGCTAGCCAGCCACTCAGGACGAGGTGCTTTGCCCAGCAACCCTTTGGTTGGTGCTCTGTGGGGCCAGCCACAAGGTGCCGCAGAAAACACACCGACAGCAGGAGACATGGGAGGAGCACACCAGAAACGGGAAGGGAAGCTCCTTCTTCCTGCCACACTCCCCCAACACCCTCAATTGACAAAGCTTAACATCATGTTAACCACAAAAGAACTTCTTAAGGGTTCAGCTCCATTATCACAGATGGATAATGAATGGATCTGGAGCTAAGAGACAATGAACTGATAATTGGACAGGTATACCCCTTTGGCTACTTAGCTTCTGCATTCACTCTTCTACACACATTTGAGGCCTGTACAACAATGATACAATTCTATATTTCCATCTAACGCGATGTTGCTATTTGTCCAAGCGAAGACGTTCTCACCCTTCACCAAATAAGGAGGAGATGCACAGCCAGAATGGCACTGTATGCACTCTTGGCTTTATTAATTACCCCCTAACTTCCATCAGTCCCACTGAATATTTTCTTACTTTAATACTATATTATAAGGTTAAGCACCACCAGCTTGCATAAAATAAAAATGCGGAAAGAGAGAGAAATAATGGGCACACATAAACATGTAATAGGCAAAGAGGAGATCTGTAAAGCTATTACAAAATCCTCATTTCAGTAGTTGGCCATGGGCTATTGCTGATATCTATGGCTTCCTATGTTCCTCTACCTATTTATTTCCCTTGCTCTCAGCCAGAAGCTGAATCAGTCAGTTCTTTACTGGGTGGAGTGGCCCAAACCTTCATTCAGACAACTGAGTCCTCAATCATCCTGCTTTTTTTTTGGGGGGGGGGGGTTGTTTTAGCTTTCCATTAATGTTTGCTATTGGTCATGGAACTAGTAAGGCGCACCCCCAAAGAGATCCCTTTGCCATATGGACCCCCCCTTGCCTACAGTGTGTAGCAGCTACTCCATTTCCCTTTGGTAATTGGCCTCAATCACTCCAGCCAGTATAGAAACCCCTTATTTTTGGCATGTTCAGTGACATCAGGGTCCAAAATGGCTCGGTGCAGTCTTCTCTTCAAAATTAATGGAGCCACTGTGGTGTCCCCTGGATGAAAGCATTCCTCTCTTCAGGGCTAAGACCGCCATACTAGCAAACTCAAAGTTGGCAGGACAGGAAGCAGAGATTCTGTGAATGGATTATTAGGTGTAAGAGTGAGAAGAGCTGCCCTTTCCACTCCTTGTTCCCAGAGCTGTGTATTCTGGCCATGGGTGAAATAATGCCATGTAGTGGTCTCTGGTTCAAAGCCTGTATTTACCCTGTCAAACAGAACCCCCTTCTTTCAGAGTGCTATCTCCAGGTGGGGGCATAACTACCTCTTCAGTGAGCCAGCCACTCCCAGGTTATGGGGTATGTGGTAAGTTCAAGTAATTCCATGGTCATATGCTCACCGATGCACTTCCTTTGCTGGGTAATGAGTTCCTTGCTCAGACTCAATACTGTGCAGAATGCCATGATGATAGATAAAGATGTCTGTGAGTCTATTGATGGTGATGCTGGTAGAAGCTTTAAGAGCAGAGAATGCAAATCCATACCCAATATATGTGTCTATTTCAGTGTGGAGAAATTTCTGCCCACTCCATGGTGGTCAATATAATCAACCTATTACTGGTCAGCTGGGGAATGGAAGCACCAATTAGCGGCTGAGTTTTAATGCAGGTCTCTGCTGTCGGTAGACTAGGCACTACTCAGTTGAGCCCATAGTCTCCATCCTGGCCACCATAACCACATCCCCTCCCCCCCGCCATGGGCCCAGTGAGCAAGCACTGGGAAAAATGTTTAACTGACATCCACAGAATATATCATTTCGCCCACCTGATTACTAAGAGCCTCCTCTGCAGTACATGCTTTTGTGAGCACTTACGTGGGACACAGATACCTTTATAATATGCCCCTATTCAGAGAGGATTCAGAATCTAAACTGAGAAAAAGAAATAGAGAAGAGCTGGGTAGTGAGATGATAATAAGAGATTATAAGTTCAGTTTGGGTTATACTGAGTTTGAGATTCCTGTGGGGCTTTCCAGTACAAAAGGGCATTTCTGGAACTCAAGGGAGATGCTGAGATGGAGAAATTTGGCTGCCAGTGACGTGGAGGTAACAGTGGAAACCACAGATGGGGATGAAAGTACGCAGGGACAGTGTTGAATCTGAAGAGTTTGAGGGCAGAATTCTGCAGAAGGGCTGCTGTGGGATGTCAAAGACCGAGGAGAGGCTGAGTGAAGAAAACTCGGTGAGCGAGCAGGACCATGGGGGCAGAGGAGGAAATGTTTTTAAAGGTGAATGTCATCAACAATTGTTACATATTAGGGAGAGAGAAGAAAGGTACAGGCAGAAAAATCCCACCAGATTTGGCAAATTAAGAGATCATTGGTATCAGTAAAGAAAATAGTTTCGGGGCAGTGGTGGAAGCAGAAGCTAGATTCGTGGAAAGGTTCACAAACGAATACAGGGCAGGGAAGTCAAGTCAGTGAATGCCACCCATTCATTCAAAATAATAGGCTATGAAATGAAGTAGAACAGAACTCTATACTATATAGCATTTCTATATTTGCATTTAAAAGGGAAATAGGATCTTGAGCTTTTAAGATGAGAAAGCTTGAACATCTTTGAAAACGTAAGGGAAATCACATCCATGCAAAGGAAGACTGACTGCGGGATAAGGAGAGGTGCGTTTATTAGTAAGCAATATCCCGGAAGAAGGGATGGAGTCAATGACTCAATCTCCAAGACCAAAGGGGGGGGGGGGGAATGGGATGGAGGAAAACAGAGGTCAATTTGCAGGCAGTAGAGAAGGAAGTTAAGCCGGTTACCTTCCCTCAATTTCCTTTTCAGATTACAAAGCAAAATATTCCAATGACTGGAAAGTCTGAGTCAGTGGGACAGGAATGAAGAAAATCTATAGTTTTGAAAGAGCAGTCGTGGGAAATGGAGGGGGTAAAGAAATACAGAAATCTGATTGCTTAGTCAAATTTCACTTCCATCTTAAAGTCTTCTCTGCCCCTTCCCCTGGAAGTAAACAATATTAATAACATATGTATATATCAACTACGAATAGGTTTGGTTTTTTTTCTAAAACGCCTTAAATGGCACTTGTCATTTTCTGCTATGTAGTTACTTCATCTCTTCATGTGAGTCTTTCAAGAAGTAATTTTTAACTCTTAAAAAAAGAACCCTGTTTCTTTGTATCGCTCAAAGCATCTGCCAGAGTGGGTAACACATTAACACAGTGTTTCAGCGACAATCCCTGCACAACAAACCAAACTAAACTTAGTGGAATAAAATAGTTTTTCCCCCAAATTATTGTCTCACAGTTCTGGTGATCAACGAGGAGGTTCTCACTTGGGGGTCAGCCTCTTCAGTTGTTGCAGTCAGGAAGCCTCGGCAGGCTGTCTCCCTCATCTCTCGGGAGCGCTGTTGGCTACTAGCTGGGACCTAACCGGGGCTGTTGGCCAGAATACACATGCATGGCTCCTCCGTGTGGCCTGGGCTTCCGCAGGGCCTGGTGGCTGGGCTCCAATAGCGAGCGTCCTGAGAAAAAGAGTCAGGCAGATGCTAGATCACCTTTTATGATCTGGCTTTGTAAGTCACGCAGTATTGTTCTACCACATTCTATTTATTAGAGTTAGGTCACTAGGGCCAGGCCATATTCAGGGGAGGGGCATTTAGGCTCCACCTCTTGATGAGAGGAGTGTCAAAGAATTTGCAGATACTACATACAGTAAGTGCTAATTAGATGCCTGTTTAACCATTAAACATTTTGGAAAAGGCTCAGAAGAAAAAAAAATGAGAGTGGTGCAGTCTTAAAAGGTCTGACTAGAAGTCAATAATAATGCTGAGAAGTCAATTAAACCCATAAAATATGCTACCCATGGCTGTTTTACAAGTATTTGCTATCTTTTACAGTCTCCTTTTAGGATAAATTTGGGTTGTTTAGTCTAGGAAGACAAAGTAGATCAGTGTTTCTCCTACTTTCACGTGCATGAGAACTTCCTCGGGGACCTTGTTAAAATGCAGATTCTGGTTCAGTGGGTCTGAGGTGGGGCCTGACGTGAGCCATGGACCACGCACGAATAGCAAGCTAGCCGGAGGCAGTAGTAGGGGTGACTACCCGGCTCCTGTGCTCGCTCCCTTCTCTAGGAGAGGCCCTAACAGCCGGGGGTATGCCACCACACGTCCTGATGTACTTACAGGACCCTGACCTTCTGGCCAAGTGGACCCTTGATGCCGGCAAGATTAGTCTGTTCTTCCACAAGCCTTTTAGAATAGAAATAATGGAAGAGTAATATTCCTCTCTCTTGTGGTGAAGCACAGGACATAAGGCTCTGGTATTACCACCCATATGAGAAAGCCAGTCTCTGGGAGGGATGAAGAAATGCAGAGAAGAATATCCAGGTGCCATTCCAGTCCCTGGTGAGGCTCAGGCCAGATCCCCATCAAATTCCCTTCTCGGTCTAAATTTGTTCTAGTTGGGTTTCTATCATTTGAAACTTAAAAGTCCTAACTAACATGGGGTGTGGGGAGAAGAGGATGTCTCCTGGAAATGCAGTACCCACTGGGATGGGGGGACATCAGAAAACTTCGGACTGGATTATTATCCAGACATCAGGGGCCTGGGGTGAGGACAGACTGTCCATTCAATCATGCTAAAGGTGTATTTCTAACGAAGTGGGTAGACCACAGAGGGAGTTAAACACATCAACCTCTAAGGCTCTGGGAAGAGAAGGGAATAGGAGAGTCTGGGAGCACCATGGCTAATGTTCTTTAGAGTGACCCCTGGGCCTGAGTGGAGGTTAAAAACAAGGGCTAGGTAGAGTCCTGGCCAGCAAAGAACAAAGGGGTGAAATTTTCCTGTGTTAGGCACTGTATGACGTGCTCTTCCTTGATGACCTGAGTTAATGTCCCCAGGAAAGTGTCCTACGTCGCTCTGCCGGCTGTCCCCGAAACCCGAGGATGGTCAGCGGCTGGTACTTCCACAGTTAGAAAAGGTCAGATCGCATGAACACGAGCCCATCACTGAGCCTCAGGTGACAGGCCCTACGACTGGCTATTCCACAGGCAGATCTGGAAGTCCCCTGAGGTCTCTGAGGCTGCAAGCAGCCCACAGCAGACAGTAAGCTCCTTTTTATGACAGTTTCCACCTTGCTATGTTTGAACTAAGTGAATTTTTAATAACCAGTGTCTTGGTCACACCTTCAACTACATCAATCCCATATTCAAGGGTCTATGCAGTTGAAATAAACCGAACATTTCATAGCACATTTCCAAAACAGAAACATTTTTGCACTGAGATAAAAAAGACTGGGTACCACCACGGTGTATCGTCCATGAATGGAAAGACTTTCGTATTTACAAGGCAAGGACGTGTGCAGATGGGACAGGCAGCAACAGAACGGCGATCCCGGAGAACACTTCCTTTGTGGGAAATGCCCTCGGGTAAAAGATGCGACAATGAAGTAATGAGGCTGACCTCAGAGAGCCAAAATGGATGCTGATCTCATTATTTTGTAGACATACCTTGTGGTATGTTTATAAAATATTTCTTTCACAAGTTAAAACAGAAACTGCTACAGATGGATTTAAATTTTGGTAAAATCAATGGAAAAAGTTGTATGTTAATGTAACATTTGTTGTAAAGATTCCAGAAACATACGAGTCAAAATTTCAAATTATGATTCCCACAGTAACTGTAACTCTGCTATACAACCTACATAATGGAAGAAATGTTATCAACATATACCATAGTAGAAAATACTCGGTAAGCAGAAACAAGCTGAGTTATGCTTGTTGTGGGAATCATCATTTTCAACTAGCTGAGGATATAAAAAAATTGAAACCATAAATGCATGCATTATTTTATGTATTTAATTCCAATTTTTCTTGATCCAATTTAATCAGCTTTGCATCCAAACTACATTTCCCTTTCATAAACTGCAAATGAATGCCTTTCATAATTTTAAAATCCACATCATTTGGTTTCTTTTTCTCCTGCAGGCTGCCTTTGCCGAATGGCATCATTATATCCTGTCCCTCCCCTAAAAGGTCAGGCCATGTGTGCCGGGACCCATTTATCTATATTCTTCGTCTCCCCCAAAGGACACCAAGGCGGGAGGGGGAGAAAAAGAACACCAAAGAGAACAAGAAGCACGTTAAGTAGCTTATACAGGTAAGTAAGTGCAGCAGAACAAGGGACAGTGGGATCATTAACTTCCCTGTTGGTATCTTCCTAAGCTAAAATAAGGAAAATAGCACCACCATATATTAACAATTTCCAAAGTGTTTAGTCATAACATTATCTCATCTGATCCTCACAACAACACTGTGAGAAAGGCAAGAAGAAAACCCCTTTCCATTGTTCAGCTCTTTGTGGCTCCAGAGTATATTTAAGGATGCGCTTTTCTGGTATAATTTGAAGTCTGGACTATTTAATTGCATTTACAATATTACCCACTTACCACATGCAGCGGATTTACTTATTATTGAAAGCAGAATATACTTTATGTAAAAACATTATGGTTATGAGCTGAACATTTAACATAGATTAAGCTTTCTGCTTTAACTATATTCTGAAAATTCAATAATGAAACAGAAAGAGAAATAACTGCCCTTTGAAACTCTGCCTGGGCAAAATTAATCCTGTATATTATATCCAGTATTACTTTTCCCAGTTTGGTTTTAACTAAGAAGGGCACCTTCTACAGCCTCTGGAGAGGAAGCCTTATACTTTCCAGCAGTCTTTACCGTCAGGGTGTATTTCATTATATTCAAACTAAATTACTTTGGCTCAAGATCAATCATATTTCCTTTTGACGCTAAGTAGCTCCGCCTCACCCTAGTGTTCATGACCTTGTGTAAGTGTTTGCAGGGTGCTCTGGTCAACCTTTTCTGTCTCTTAGTGCTACTATGATCTGGCTAGTCAAGAGTAGGTTTGTTTTCCCCTCTATGTACAAAAGAATCCCTCTCCATTTATTCAGATAAAATATCTGAATTCATCGAGTACACCAATAAAAAGATCAATTCAAATGAAGATTCAGAGCAGGCAAAAAGCCTTAATATCATTTGTTCTAACCTGAGAGTTAACAATTAATCCTCTGCCCGTGAAGTGTACGACCATTTTGCATGTAATTAAAGGGCAATATTTTAAGTGTTAAAAGGAAAACAAATCCTAAGGAATATTAATTTTATGAGGTTTTATTGTGGAGGAAGAGTTGTCTTCTTAATGTTACCTATAATTATAAATCAGATCTTTGTAATGAATAAAGATTAACACATAAATTCTTGGGGAAAAAAAAAACAGATAAAATACAAAAAGGTATCCTGTGGGACATGAACACTCAACTTTCATGGTTTTTCCCCCCTGATATGCAAAACAACAACAACAAAAAAAAAACCAATATCTGGGGCTGATGGCAAAACACAATCTCAATACTATTGCCAGTTATGAGAAAGACAGGCAGATGGCTGATGAGCTAAAAGAAATCAGTGATGAAGTTCATGTGAATTCTTAAATCTTCTTGGAGAGCAAAAGGGTCTTTTCTGCCTTAAGTGATGCATCAAACAAAAAGGCAGGGTTCTACGTGTGACCTTTCCAGACAGTCATCCACTCTCATCCACTCTATGGGATTATCTCAGGAAAAGTACAGACCCAGCCAGTGACAAGGTTCACCTTAAACAGAATGAAATGTCTCTTTCAATATGGAAATTGAAGAGGAGGTAATCAATTCTTGAGGATCACAGAATGCTTAGAAATGTAAAATGATGGGGTCTGTTTCTCTTGAGCAGTCAATAATATGAAATTCTCAAAGGTCTTATATTTTCCAGGCAAACTGACAGCAAATAAGGTCCCAAAGACTATCAGTACCATAAGTTAAGGAACTCATTTTTTTATATTTACTTATAATTAAAGCTGCAGAATTCCATGAATGGCTGACAGTAAAATACTAACCCACTGAAGAATCAACCAAAGGAAGATTCTGAGAACAAGGTAAGTAGGTCCAACAACAGAAGAGTGTTAAATAACTTACTGTACATTCATAAAATGGATACTGTGCAACCATTCACACTGTGTTCTGAAAAATGTCCAAGGAGAGGGAAAGGGTTGATAACATATTGTAAAATGAAAAGTTACAGAGTGAAATATTCTATACGATCTCTATTTAGGAAAAAAATATGTACATTGAAAAAAAAAGACTAGGAGGACACACACAAAATTCCTGACAAGAAATTACCTCTGCTAGTGAGAATTTAAATGTCTTCACATTTTTTTCTTTTCCGAATGAAAAGGGGGTAAGATTAGGGGAAATTTTTATTTTCAAAAACAGCCATTAAATATACTCTGATCTTTGTCCAATCTTTTTAATAACATGCACAACAAAAAACAAGTATAGTTAGTGCCACTTAGCATTTGCATTAACAGTTATTTATCTTTAAGTTATAAAATCAATAGTTCATTCAAATTTAGTTTCCCTATACTTTTTGCCCAATTCACACAAGAACAATGTATTTTTTAAAACGTATAATGACATAAAACTTTATCCAAGGTTGCAGTCTTCCATGCCATCTTCTTCACACATCACGTCTAGAAAATGAACTTCATATGCTTGATTCCATAAGTTTTGAAGAAAACCATTATAATGAGTGCCCACAATCCCAGAATAAAACCCCCAGGAGGATGCCAATCTTTCAGCTTTGGTTTCTGCAAAACAAAGAGGACACGGTAAACTTAACAATAATGGGTCAAACAAATACTGATGGGAAACAGAAATTTCACAGGCTGTGTTTGAAGGGGAAGTAATTTAGCCAAATTAAGTGTATTAGGACAGCAACAACAACAAAAGCTTCTAACTGGGTAAATATTTCAATGTGGTTCTTACAAAGGTCAGTTTCAGACGCCATTTTGTTTCTTCAAAGAGGCTTCCTTGACTACCCAGCCAAACAGCTCTCTTCACCCAAGCTCTTCAGTAGCCTACTAGTCCTTCTCACTTTGAATTTATATATTCATTAGTTTGTTGGTTTTGTCTGTCTCTCCCACTAGACTATAACTCTATGAGGGTCATCTTGCTTGTACTCCCAGCACCCCCTGTCACGGTGCCTGGCACACAGGAGACATACGTATATTATACTGATTAAGTCACTGGAAAAACAAATGCTATCCAATTCCATTTGTTCTGATATTCAACAAATACTTGTTTGGGGGCCCATACCTTTGGTCATGGTAAGCCCTTGAGACAGAATGTTCCTTACTCCATTCTGAACCCTATTTGAAATTCACCAACTAAAATGCCAACTCCTTCAGATTTTCCCACCTGCTATATTCTTTTCTTTGAATGTGTAGCTCCTTCTACTCTTACTTCTATCGAGTAACATAATTATCTTTATTGGTTATCTCCTTGCAAAATTCCAGGGGGAAATGTCTGGCTGTATTCATTTTATATCCCTTTGTCCATTCCCTACCCCTCAACACCCAGCCAAGTGTCCTGTATATTTCTTTGTCCAGCAAGGAAAGGCAGATCAGTCTTTTCCCTTTAGTTGTCATTGCAACAGCTACGTTATGTTCCTGAAATTGGAGGTCTGTAACTATGATCTTTTTATGAGGTTTACTTCCTAAACTACTGGCCAAGATTGTAAGGATAGTTATGATATGAGAATCATATTTTTTTTTAAGATTTATTTATTTGAGAGAGAGAGAGAGAACATGCGCGTGATGGGGGGCGGGGCAGAGGGAGAGAGAGAAACCCAAACAGACTCCATGGCGCTAAGCGTGGAGCCCAAGACAGGGCTCAATCCCACAACCCAAGATCATGAACCGAGCTGAACCCAAGAGTCGGTCGCCTGACTGTACCACCTAGAGGCCCCTAGAATCATATTTTAGAGTAGAATTGAGTAAAGAGAACTGTAATCTAAAATTTTCTTTAGTCACCATGTAAACTAGCCAAGGAAGGTTCATAAATCTCTTAGAGGTATCTGCACCTTATAGTTTGGTTTCCCATATATAGGACACCTAATGTTCTTTACTCAATCCTAAGCTCATCACATTACAAGAAGAAAGGAGGCAGGCAGGGAGGAAGGGAGGGAGAGAAGGAAGGAAAGAAGGAAGGCAGGTAGGCAGGCAGGCAAGCTTAAATATAAAACAAATCAAGTCAAATCAACCAGAATTCGTCAGTAAGGGCCATGCTAGTATAATTGCTTAATGTATACAACATTATAAACCCACTAAAAGAATTCAAAAGAATATTTTGATACAACAAAACTCTATTTTTCTTTTAATTTTATAAATGGAGAAGTTATCTATGGAAATGCCTGGTTTTCAACTAGGTGATCTTTCTGCAACTTCTTCCTTCTCTTCTGAAATTCTCCTCTCTTGGCTTCAGTGATACTCTCCCCAGGTTTTTCCCCTACTTCCCTAACCATTCCTTTTCAGTCTTCTTTGCTCCTTAAATGCTTGTGTTGTCTAGAGCTCTGCCCTTAGCCATTTATTCTCTCCCTTTATATAAATAATCTCTCTGGGTAACACCTGTACCCTGGTTTTGACCTCTGTCAGCAAGCTTATGATTCCCAAATTTATATCACTAACATGGAACTCTACGCTAAACCCTAGGTTTACGTACAATTAACGGACATCTCTACTTGGATATTCTAAAGGATCACAAACTTTACTATAGCCAAGAGCAAATTCATTCCTGAGTCCTCCACCCAATTCCGTTTTCTTCCCTGTTTTCCATCACTCCATCCATACGGGGGGCATCACCATGTTGCCAAAGTGATAAAACTGGAAGTCATTCTTAGCTCCCCCAACTCTCAGACCTTCCCATTTCCACGAGTTCCTAACTCTTACAGGTTTTCTCGCTGTCATGTCTGTCCTTTCTAAGTTTTCTATTACCACTGCCACTACCTTGGTTCTAGCTCTTGTCATTTCTTGTCAGGATCACTGAAATAGTGTCCTAACTAGCTTCTCTTCCTCCAAGATGCCCTCTCTTTTCCATCTATCAATCATATTGCTGCTAGACACATTTTCTTAAAATACAAATATATATTTATAAAATATGTAAACATATTTGTATAATAATAAAAGCCTCATATGTATGCATATAGGTATTGTTTAAGCACACATTACTTTTGTCATTTAAAAAAATTAAATAAATAATTTAAAAACGAGGGCTCAGTGTGGTGTGGTTCAAAGAGCATGGGATTTAGAAACAACTGTTTTGGGTTCAAAGTTTAGTTTTAACACTTAAAGTCCATGTTACCTGTGAAGCCACTTCACCACTCTGAATTTCTGAATCTGTAAAATGGGCATAGTAACACAGACCTCCTGGGAATGAATGAATGCATAATTACAACAATGATGTGTTTTCTGAGAATGTAGTCAGTCTATAACTACCTGTTCCTACCTAGAAAAGTGATGATTTGAAACTCAGAGTACTTTTTAGATAACTTTCTTTTATGTTTGTTAGTTATGAGGAACAATGTTTGAAACAATCTGATTTTTGTATAAATTTCAATTCAAAATTAACTGGTCAAACTAACAGAGAAATCAACCTTACTGTTTTCATATCACGCTAGAGTTTTAATCAACCACATAATATAAACACAACTGACAATACTGTTTACAGTGGTTACGTGCTACCCTAACTCTTAAGTCTATTCTCACCCCCTCCCACTCCTTCCAGAAAACTCCCCAAACACCAAAAATATTGTAATCCAATTCTTCCTCATGTTACTTTCTATTCAAAACTCTGCAATGGCTCTGATCATATGTGAAATGATGATGACAGAGGTTCTTTCCCTCTAGTCTCTTATAAGATGGTAAGTCCAGTGGCATTTCAGATGGAAGAGCTTTTGTGAAACACTATGAAAAATCTTAATTTAATTCCAGTAGAAAATCTAGATTAATATAAAGCATAGTTATATTAAGGACAGGGAAGGTAGATATCACAAGCATGTGACAATGAAAAACAAGTGAGTGAATTAAACATGATTTACTACTGCTTGGTTTTTGTCATGTTTATTTTCTATTATTCAAACAATTTGTAATCCATGCCAAAGGGTTGAAAAAGCTAAACCAAAAATTCTTTTTCCATAAATGGGGAAAAGGTTGTCATTATTAGTTATTAGAGGAAGCACACCTTTATTTATTTTTTTTTTTTAAAGATTTTATTTATTTGACAGAGAGAGAGAGCACAAGTAGGCAGAACAGCAGGGAGAGGGAGAGGAAGAAGCAGGCTCTCCACCAAGCAGGGAGCCTGACGTGGGGCTCGATCCCAGGACCCTGGGATCATGACCTGAGCCGAAGGCAGCGGCTTAGCCGACTGAGCCACCCAGGCGCCCCAGGAAGCACACCTTTATACAATAGTTTGCAGATGTACTCTGGAAATTCAGTTTAAGAGTACTGACCTAATTGGGGCAACAAGATTCACATTTTCCCCAATAACTAGGAGTCTCGGATTTAGATGGTATTTGAAAACACACACACACACACACACACACACACAGGTTCATGCTTTAAAAAATTTAAATAAATATTATCAAAATCTGGCATTAAACTCTTACCTATAGAAGGACAGGCTATAATATACAATACAGACGATTATTCCATAAACCAATTTAATGAATTTCAGTGCTAAAAGAGTTCAGGTGATGCGAACTTTCAAGAGTTTAAAAATACTGTAACTTTCAGATAGTATTTAAACCAACTCATGCTTTAAAAAAAAAAAAAAAGGTGAACATCATTTAAGCTCTATGATTCATTAGAGATTACTGAAATAATAATCAAGTAGTTAATAGCAATCTTAGTTCTGCAGCTGTAGAAACTCTAGTTACTTTCCAATGAGATGGATTCCTTGAGGTCAGAGTTGTACCATTAGATCTTAAACTTAGCCAGAAATAGTTGCCAGGAAGAAGACAACGAAAGCTTCTTTGGAAGTCACTATCATTTCTCCCAAGACTGGTCCTGGCAGCTATTTTGATCTATTATTCCAAAGACTGGCTCAGAGAATTCTGGAGGCATTGCTTCCTGGTTCCTTCAATAAGATGTGTCCCATATTTAGACCACTGATGCCCAAGAGAGGACCAGAGAGAAGAGCAAAGTGCTAGAGCTTTGAATATAATAATGGAGGACTAAGAAATGTATGTAATCACTCCAAAATTATAATGGAATTTTGTATTTATTTACAGTATAACATTGTACAGACTAACAAAGAGCAGCAAATCTCAGCTTTCAAAATGGCTATTTGCAGTTGCTATATTTTTTATTGTATTACGTATTTTTGATTAACAGAAAATGGCAAATGAATTATTAATTAAATACAACTTGGACTCTTAGCTTAACATGGCATCTACGTAGAATCTTCCAGTGCAGCCTTTCCCATCTTCTGAGGAAAATACATATGAAGACACAGAAAGACAAGAGCACATCCTACTAGAATGAATTTAACCTCTGATGAGAAACCTCAGATAATTTCACTATCTGAAAGTCCTAGAAACCAGGTCTGCAAACAAATTAATAGTGGCCTGCTTTTCTGAAAAAGGATTGCTTTGCACTGGGAAACACAATAATTCTGTCAACTGAGAAAGGGACTTCTGCTCTCTCCTTTTTCCTGCCTGCTATTCAAGAGATTGTGTTTCAGAGTAGAAGGGTGGCTTGATGAGGCAGCCAAAGTAGTGTAACTCATTCCTATCCCCCCAATGGCAAATCTCTTTACCATCTGAATACAGTTCCCAGTAAAGAACAAGTCAGAAGGTAGAGGGGGACTGACAATGGTTCACTGCATCTAAGAAGTTTCAATATCCACATGAAAAGCTCTGAAGAGAAGGGAAAATATAGGAAAAATCCTTGTAGTAGCGCATGTTAAGAAACAGGTTTTTCCATACACTTCACCATTTTAAAGTGCCCCCAAACCAGACATACATAGGTAGCGTGGTAACAGAGGATCCTCGGATCCTCATTTAGTTTAGCAAAACCACATTTGATGACTGCCTGCCAATCACAGGAAACGTATAACAAATTATTCTTCAGATGCAGGTCTGAGAAGGCATTCAAACTGAAGTAGATAGGGAGAAGCATCCACATACTCTGTTGGCACATACCAACAGCGTTCTAAGAAAAAGGAAAAAACACGGAGAGGTCTATGAGTAAAAATACACCCACACACAATAAAGAAATATCCTGAAGATGCAGAGAACATATCTCAGAATAAGATGCAATCAGGAACCAAAAGATCATTTTAGAAAAATTTTGTTTGGCATTGACTTGAATAAAGATGCACAAGAAATTGAAAATAAAAGAATGGTACGAAGAGAAAAATATACAAGATACAAGGGCAACAGGCTGAGATAAAAAGGGAGCAAAATTAAAATCCACGTTGACAAGGGAAGAGTGCCCTAAGCACATCTTTGAGTCCTTCATTCACCTAATTGTGGCAGATTGGTGGCAAAAAAAGGCCCAATTCTCCATACTTCCCTTGTATCCATGCCCTTTGCAATATGTGCTGTTATAGCAACTCTCACCAAGAAATGGAATTTATATCCTTGTGACATCTTTTGGTCGACAAAATGCAACACAAGCAAGTTTCCTAATTCCAAGGCTTTGCTTGCTTCTGCTCTCTCAGACTCTGCTACCACCATGAGAAAAAAATCTAGGCAAGGCTTCTGGAGGCAAAGACATCATGTGGAGAAGAAGTCAGATTCCCCAGACAAGAACCAGCCAACTCCCAGAAGCAGACCGGCCTAACCAACCCAGGACTGCCCATAGACTCATGAGGGAACTCAGCCGAGAATAGAACTGCCCAGTTAAACTTGGCCTAAACTGTCAACTTGCAGAATTATGAGCTAAGAAAATGGTTGATACTGTAAGCCACTAAGTTTTAGAGTGGTTTATTATGCATCAAAAGCTATGGAATACAACCACTGATGTAATTAATGTGGAAGGAAACACCCTGATCCTTTATTATCATAAGAAAATAAAGTTCCCATCTACATACTTGTGGCTTCAGATTTCTGCAGGAATGGTACAAATAAGAACAGCATAAAGGGCAACTAATCAACCTCTTGTCCACCATGAACTCTGCTGAGGTGGGGGGGGGTGGTCTGACAAGATAATCTCCTCTGACCCTCCTTGAATAAGAAATCCAGCCCCATTAACTCATCTAACTTTCACAAAGCATCTGTCACACCTGAACAGTTATCTAGAGCCAGACTCTGATGAAGCCATCCAGGAAAAATACCTGCTATACGTCTTCTAGAGATAAATTTCATGAATATTCTTTGCATAACCTCCCCAGTAAAGGAGCTATATTGATGCTCTTCCAGTTCTCTCTTATGGTCTTCCTGGAAACAGACTGACTCCAATTGCCACCATGCCAGGAACTGCTCTCCCGGAAATGAAATAGGGGAACCCAGAGACTAATTCACTTAGCTACCTCTAGCCTTCCTCCTCTCAATTGCAATCTAGACCAGATGTCTAGCTCCTTTCCTTTTAAAGTTAGTAATTAGTGTTACCCAGATGTTGCCCCCTGCTGGGGAAATGAACATCTCCCAGGATTCTGATGCACCCTACTCATGGTAAATTTGCAAAGCAATTAATCTAATGTAGGATAATTGAAGATGCTTTACTTTTTACTGTAATTTGCTAAATATAAAATTGACCATAGTTTTTCCTTAACTATGATTTTAGTTTTCCTGTGACAAGAATATCCACTGTTAACATTATTACTTAATAGTGCTCTGGAATTTCTAGCCAATCTAGACATAAGTTCCAGTAAGGAGAAGTAAATTTTCATCTGCAAATATTATGATTAGATATCAACTCTACAAAATAAATTCATAATTATGAAAAATAAAGAGCTCAGATTTTTTTTTTTTAGATTTTTTATTTATTCATTTGAGACACAGAGATACAGAGAGAGAGAGAGAGAGCATGAGCAGGGAGAGAGGCAGAGGGAGAGGGAGAAGCAGGCTCCTCGCTGAGCCTGGAGCCTGATGTGGGGCTCGATCCCAGGACCCCAGGATCATGACCTGAGCCGAAGGCAGACACCCAACCATCTGAGCCACCCAGGCGCCCCAAGAGCTCAGATTTGAGATAAATATTAAAAAAACTTTGAATATGTTACCAAAAATGAGTCAAAAAAACAGAACAGAAAAAAAAAATTCCATTCACAACAGCAATAAAAAACATAAAATAACAGAAATAGCCATAACATGAGATGTAAGGTAAACAATCCAAGTTACCCTATAAAAATGAGTAAACAGACCAGAATATAAAAAAGGATATGATAAAACTAATCTAAAATGTTGTTCTCATGCAAAATAGAAAGATCAATGCAACAGAATAGAAAGCAGGCAATCAAGCCCAGTAGCCAAGAATTCAGTACATGATAAAAGAGCTATCACAAAAAAGTGGGCAAGAAAATATTCTTACTGGTGCTCTGGATTAACATTTGGAAAAAACAGTTTTGTTGCTAGCCCAACATTATAAACCAAAATACACTTTACATGTTTAGAATTAGATGTAAAAATATTAGATGTAGAAAGGTTTTTTTAAAATTTTCTTTGTAAAGTGGCACCTAGGGACACATTCTAATGGTAGCTATGTTAAAAGTACCAGTGGAGAGGGATGCCTGGGTGGCTCAGTCGGTTAAGCGTCTGCCTTTAGCTCACATCATGATCCTGGGGCCCTGGGATCCAGTCCCACATCAGGCTCCTTACTCAGCAGGGAGCCTGCTTCTCCCTCTGCCTGCAGCTCCCCCTGCTTGCTCTCTCTCTCTCATTCTCTTGACAAAGAAATAAATAAAATCTTTAAAAAAAAAAAAAAAAAAGTACCAGTGGAGAGCAGTGGCAGAAGAAACTCATTGTGGGGAGCAGAACACACGAGGCCAAGGGCCTGCGAGCTGACTCAGAAAGGACTTCTTGGGAAAGCTGGCCCGTGAACAACGTGTCATATTTGGGTTGGTGAAGAGCAGAGCAAAGTCAGGTGATGAGAAAAGCCAGGCATTGTTGAAAGGCAGAAGGAAGGTGATGGAAGATCCACGATGGTGGAGATTTACAGGTTAGTTTGCTGCTGACCAGCCAGAACTGGAGCAACTGGGAAACACTGCTGAAAGAATGGATGCCCTCTGGGTGTAGCAAGCATCTAGGGCTACAAAGATTCACTCTGTAAATGCCCAGTTGTGAGCTGGGATTTGAGACAAGAAGCTTCTACTAGCTTGAGTCAGTGCCCACCCACAGGTGAATGGAGTAAAAAGAGATAAAATGTAGGAGAATCTGCACACTAAAGGGATTTATAAATCTAAAAGCAATAAATGAAAATAAAACCAAAAGGTGAAGAGATTTTTTTTTTAAAGATTTTATTTATTTATTTGACAGAGAGAGACACAGTGAGAGAGGGAACACAAGCAGGGGGAGTGGGACAGGGAGAAGCAGGCTTCCCGCTGAGCAGGGAGCCCGATGCGGGGCTCGATCCCAGGACCCTGGGATCATGACCTAAGCCGAAGGCAGACGCTTAACGACTGAGTCACCCAGGCGCCCCAAGGTGAAGAGATTTTTAAAAGAACTTTTTGAAAGCTCTGTGTTTTGCAAAGTGTACAAACCAAAAGGTGAATAAATGGGAAAATATGATAGAAAGGGGGATAAGTTTAGTACATGAAGATCTCCCCAAAATCAATAGACACAAAGATTTATTAATAAATGGAATAAGGAAATGAAAATTTTCACAAAATAATTACAAATGGCTAATTAACACTGAAAAAATTCAATCTTCTTGATCATAAAAACAAATTAAAAATAATATATTAACTATTTCTTCATCTTTTAAAAATTACACTAGTAAATGTTAATGAGGATGGTCAACTTTCCAGAAAAATAATCTATTAACATGTTTAGAGGTCTTTAAAATGTTTGTATTTTTTCATTCAGAGGAACTGTTACACTCTGAGCTACATTAAGAAACTCAGAAATGCTGACAAAGGTTTTGCACAAAGATTTTCTTCTCAGTGTTATTTACATAATAAAAAAACAGGAAACAATCCATATAAACAATAATACAGGAAATATGGTACATCTACATAAATAGTAATCAAAATGTTTTCAAACAATTTTAATGATTTGGAAACACACTTATGCTGTAATAATAAGAAAGTAAAAGCAAGATTCAAATTAAGTATGAAATATGATCTTCTATAACAATATTCAAAGAAAAGGAATATATTAAGGTCTTAATAGAGTTTCTCTGGATGAAATAGAATTAGGTAGTTTTAATCTCTCCTCTAAACTTCTATATACTTTTGAAAATACGTTTCTACAATGGATATGTATTTCTTTAATTATTTTTTGTGTGTGTAGGGGGAAGGGAATATATAGGAAAAACTTCTATTGAAAGAATCCACTTAGAAGAATCTTCATATACTCATCTTTTCCAAATTAGGAGATGCACTGCAGTAATACTGTTTAGTACTTGGTATCCTAAGTTTAAGAAAACGTAACATGAATAGCATGACAGCAACATAATATAATAAAGTGCTTTTTCAGTATGTATTTAATGATACTGCTGGAGTATAACAAGATTGCTATTTTTAAAACAACTATAGGTAATATTTTAGACATTCTACAATGATTTTCCTTGCAATCAAATGACAGATTGGTATAATTATTGCATTTGGTAGTACAGCTGCATTTAAGGTAAGTTCATATTAAAATATAGCTTATAATTTCATTTGTGTCCATATTAGAATTTCTCATAAAATGACTGATTTTATGTAGTTAAAGTACTCTACTGACTGCTATTAAATACACTATTTTTTTAAAAACTTTCACAATAACAGCTATAATACAAAGGTGAAAAGCACACATAAAACACTGCACTGTGTCATGAGCAAACACTTAAGAGCTTAAGGGCTACCTATTATTGAAATGCCTAATATTTCAAATTAAAAAGATAGGTAGCTAAGCAACACTGCACTGCCAATTGTGCAGAATATTCAGCCTCCCCTTTCATGTTGCTAGGAGAACATTACCATAGAACTGCAAAATAGTTAATGGAGCATAGATCTAAGCACTAAAATTATGTCCAAAGAAGAAACTGAGGATTTTCAAAATTGCACGTGTTTACTGGGAAGCAAATGAAAAATTTTCAAAGTTTCGATGAAATTCTTTTCTTAAAATAGAATGATCACATCAGTTCAGTTAAACTATATTTTAAGTAAAGGAAAAAAAATACAATATACTGAAGCTACTAGTCTAATAACTTTAGAAAACAGCTGTTTGTTTTCAACTGTTTGATCTGTGCTGGTTTATTAGTATTTCCAGTCTCTCTATATCTTCTCTATAAAATATAATTTGTAGTCTCCAAATTATATTAATAGTATAAATCAAACTGTGGTCAGCAGAATTCTAAGTCAGCCCCCAGATTCCCTCTCCCTAGTGTACATTCCCCATCTAATCCCTTCTCCTTGAGTGTGGACGGAACTTGTAAATTAGATGGGCTATCTCTCTTATGATTAGGTTACATTATGTAGCAAAGATGAAGGGATTCTGAAGATATAATTAGGGTCCCTAATCAGTTGACGTTCAGTTAATCAAAAACAAGATTATCCTGGGAGGAGGGGCTGACCTAATAAGGTGAGCCCTTTAAAAGAGAGTCTATATATCAGAGATAGAAGTCAAAGAGATCAATACATTAGAAACCGCCGAGATGCTCTCCTGCTGCTCATGAAGAATCAAACAGCCATGTTGTGGTGTGCAGGACAGGCAGGGAAAGCAAACAGCCTCTGGGAGCCCAGGAACTCAGTCAGCCCTACAACCACGGGAAACTGAATTCTGCCAATAACTAGTAAAGAGGAAGAATAACTAGTGGAAGAGGACCCTGAGCCTCAGATGACACTGCCATACTGGTTGACACCTTAATCAAAGAATTGTTAGACCGTGAGCACAGGACTAAGTTAAGCTCTGCCCAGACTCATAAAGCGTGGAAACTGAGATAATAAATGCTTTTAAATCACTAAATTTATTTGTTACACAGCAACAGAAAACTAACAACCAAGACTTGAAATGAAACTATTCATTACGCCTGGTAACTCTTCCTTGGGTGAATAACTGACTAATATATTAACTTTATATGTTCAAAAAATAGAAGTGAAGAAAATGAAACATTCTAGTCTAATTCCTCCTACTCTTCCGTATCTATTCATTCTGTAAGACCCTGCTCCAATGTCACCTCCAACTGAAGCCTGTTCTCATACCCCAGTAAGAATTAATTTCTTTTTCTCTAGGCACCAAAGGTAATTGGCTCCTATCGTACACTATAGTCAGTTTGTGTGTGTGATTCTACCACACTGTGATCTGTTGGTGGTGTCTTATCCATTTCTGAACCTTATCAAGGTCTCATAGGCTTTGAATACAATAGAGCAATCAATTTGTCTTAGTTACATATTATTTTCTCCTTGAAAATAAGAAATACAAATATTCAAATATTAAATACTAATCTACTAGTTTATACTCTTGGTTTTATGACTTAAGGAAAAAATAAAGAATTGTATTAATCAAATAACAATATAATCTATTTTAAGAATCCCTAGTGAGAAATTAAAAACATTATTTAATAAATGTGAAAACAATCTGAAGTTTGAAATAAATGAATCTGTTTTTTAGTTCTTAGTTCTTAAAAAAGAATCCACTGTTCCCATAAATAAATAATAAAAGTACATTTATCAACAGTTATTTATCTGTGTCTGTTAAGATGTAATCAGAGCTCTGCTTCTGCAGATGTAGGGTTAAATGCTACAGGAACTATCGGCCCATTCCAAACAACTAGAAAATCATACAGAAGGTAAGGAACAATGGTTTTCAGATATTGGACAATTTGCAGCAGTTTTCTGACCCCTGGAAGAATGGAAATAAGTGAGTCTCTCGAGTGCCCAAGCTTATTGCCTGAAGAAAGCTTCCAAGCTGCGGCATGAGGAAGGGGACCCAAACAGAACCTGGCAGTCTTGCTGAGTCAAGGAGACACAGATTAGAATTCAGGGAGGTTTGGGCAGCTAGAGTTTGCAGGGCAGACCATTGGAGAGGAGGGGGCAGCACAGAGACAGGCCTCCAGATATTTGCAGAGGGTCTTCTGGAGTCTTCTGCACAGTGTCATCTCTGCATGCAAAACAAGCTGGCAGAGGAAAACAACACAAAACACCAGAAGCAACAGGCCAAACACTCTCCTAAAATTCATAATATGCAGAGCACCAGGTCACAGCTCATACTGAGTCTAATGCAGAGTAAAGCAGAATAAATCAGAAATAGTGGGGCTATCTCCCCACCCCCCTTCCAAAGAAGGATCTGCTCTGGATCTGCCTCAAACAACTTAAAAGCAATCCTTAAAGGGCTCAAACTGATCCTACAACAATATCTAACACTGCTACATGAATAAAACAAAAATCCAAAATCCAACAACAAAACTTAAAATATCTAGCACCCAATTAAAAAAAAAAAAGCCATGGAAAGGAGAAAAATATGACCCATAGCTGGGAGAAAAATCAATCAATTGAAAAAGACATAAATGAGATGATGGATTTAGTAGACAGGGCTTTTAAGATAGCTATTATAAACTGGATATAAAGAAAAACATGAACATATGAAGGGAGAAAGAGAATACATCAATAAGGCCCACATAGGATCTTCAGAGATGAAAAATATGATATACGAAATGAAAAAATATACCGAATGGAATTAACAGATTAGACACTATAGAAGAATTAGCAGAGAACTATTAAGATAGCAACAGAAATTATTCAAATAAAGCATAGAAAGAAAAAGAGCAGGAAACAGAATCAACAGAGAGTGGGCTGTGGCGCCATATCAAGCAGGATCACATCTGTGCAGCTGGAGTCCCAAGTGGGGAGGGAGAAAAATATCTAAAACAAATAATGACTGAAATGTCTCCAAATTTCACAAAAACAATAAACCACCAAACCCACAAAGCTCAAAATCAAGCATAATAAACATGGACCATGCAAAAGGACTATCATCATCAAAATGCCAAAAAACAATGATAAAGAAAACATCTTAAAAGCAGTCAGACAAAAAGAGATTTGTTCTTAGAGAGCAGGGTTCAGCAAACCACAGCACATGGGCCAGTCATGTGATTTATATAAATAAGTTTTACTGGAATACAACCACACTCATTTACTTTCATATTATCTATTGCTGCTTTTATACTAAACCAAAGTTGAGTAGTTGCAACAAAGGCCAGATGACCTATAAGCCTAAAATATGACGTGACCTACAAGCCTAACACATTTACTATCTGGCCCTTTAAGAAAAAGGTACAGAGGAACAAAGAATGATGGAAGGAGGCCAGAAGACAGTGGAAAGACATCTTAAAGCACTAAAAGAAAAGAGCAGTTAACCTAGAATTCTAGGGAAAATGTACCAAGTGAAAAAAATCTTTCAAGGATGAAGGTGAAATAAAGCATTTTTCAGTAAAACGAAAGCTTTGAGAATTCAACAGACCTATACTATACGGCAGTATATACCAAATACCTATACTCTATACGGTATATCTATCATAGGTTTAGGAGGAATGTTAAGAGAAAGCTCTTCAAGCAGAAGGAAAATTATATCAGACAAAAACGCACTCTTACACAAGTGAATGAGGAGAGAGAGAACTGACAAAGAGGTGGATAAATATAAAAATATTTTTCCTCATTTTCATGTTTCTTTAAAAGGTAATTGACTAAAGCAATAATGATAATAATGTATTACAAGGATCATCATATATGTAGAATCAAAACAAACAACAGCAGCAGCACAAAGGATAGAAGAGAGGGATTAAGAATATATCATTATAAAGTTCTTATGTTATACATGCAATAGTATAATATTTAAAGAAACTGTAATAAAGATGTATATATTATACATCCTAGAGCAACAACGGCAACAAAGTAGATTCACTAACAAACCAGAAGTGGAAATAAAATGGGATCATACAAAATACTCAGTCCAAAAGAAGGCAGAAAATGCAGGGAAAAGGAACTAAAAACAGATGGCCCAAACAGAAAACAAATAGCAATATGGTAGATTTAAATCCAACCAGATTTAAATGCAATTTAAATACTAATAATTACATTAAGTGGAAGGATCTTAACACTCCAATTAAAAGGAAAAGATTGCAGGTTGACTAAAAATATAAAAATGATATTCTACCTGTAAGAAACTAAATTTAAGACACAGATTAAAAGTAAACAAATGGAAAAAGACATACCATGGAAAAGAAAGCTGGGCAGGCTGTTTAATGTTAGAACAGAGTAGACTTTAGAACAACGGATATTATAGGGATAAAAAGGACCTTCTCATACTGGTAAGTTGATTCATCAAAAAGACACATGAATTCTAAATGTGTATGTTCTTCAACAGAACTTCAAATACACAAAGCAAAAACTGACAGGAAAGGAAAAATTATAATTGTACATTTCAGCACAATCTCAGAATTAACAAGTATTGATTGATTGATTGATTGATTGATTGGCAGAGGGAGAGGGACAGAGATTCCTACGCAGGCTCCATGCCCAGTGTGGAGCCTGACATGGGGCTCCATCTCATGACTCTAAGATCATGCATGAACTGAGCTGAAATCAAGAGTTGGATGCTGAACTGACTGAGCCACCCAGGTGCCCCAGAATTAATAAGTTTAAAAAATCAGTAAGAATATAGAAAACTTGAATGTTATCAACCAATCTGATACAGTTGATATTATTTCACTCCACCCAATAACAATAGAATACAACGTCTTTACAAGTACACATGGAACATTCACCATGACAGACCAAATTGTGACCTATAACAGAAGTCTCAATAAATTTTAAAGGACTAAAATCATACAAAGTATTCTACATGGTGGAATTAAACTAGAAATCATTAATAGAAAAGATATTTGGAAAATCCCCCAAATACTTGGAAGTTAAATACATTTCTAAATAACCCAAAAAGAAATCACAAGGGAAATTAGAAATTATTCTGAACTCAATGAAAATGAAAATACATTTCAAAATGTGTGGGAGGCACATAAAATATGCTTACAGAGATACGTATAGTTTTAAATGTTTGTATTAAAAAAGAAGAAATTTCTAAACTCAGTAATCTACGATTCTACCCAAAGAAACTAGAAAAAGAGCAAATGAAACCATGATAAGCAGAAAAAAGAAAAAAAGTGGAGTTCAATAAAAGTGAAACAAAAAAATACAGAAAAATATCACTAACCAAAAAAGTGCTTCTTTGAAAGTTCAGTAAAATGGATAAAACTTCTGGCAAAACTGATTAAAAGAAAAAAAGAGAGAAGAATCAAAGAGGGGATATGATTATAGATTATGCAGACATTAAAAAGATAGATGATACAAAAATAACTTTATGGCAATAAATTTGACAGTGGGTGCCTTGAAAGATACATCAGCTTATCTAGTTTTAAGCCAGAGAGTAAAAAAGATATGTATATCTGTAAAGTCTACACAGATTTCCATATTCCTAATGGATTTGGAAAGGAGAAGAGCCTCAGTCTAGAACGAGGAAAGGGATTTTCAGTCACAGTGTAAAACAAAAGGGATCTGTACCACTAAGAATGCCTAGGGAAGAACCCAAGAGAGTCAAGTAGAAATTGCAGGTAATAAAACCTAACACTTCTTAAATGTTTATCATATGTCATGCATTATTTTAAGAATTTTAAAAGCATAGCTTTTAAGATAGATAATATTATTACCCTGTTTTACAGATGAAGAAAAGGTTTTGGAGCAGGGTTCTTTCTTCCTTTCTCTGCAAAGGGCCAGATAGTAAATATTTTAGGTTTTTCCAGCCATATAATCTATTGCAAAGTACTCAACTCTGCCTCATCAACTCTGCCTCATAGTACAAAATTAGCTGTAGACAATAGTGAGCAAAAAGATTTAGGTATGTTCCAATAAAACATTATTTATAAAAACAGGTGGCAGGCTAGATTTTATCTGTGGGCCATGGTTTGCCAACCATGCTCTAGAGAATGGTTGTTAATGGTCCGGAACATACCACCCCCAAATGAGCCACTTTGGCATAGTGATTATTTTGAACTGAAGGCACTTGAGAAACAGCAGGTGCAGGAAGGGCTCTCTGATCTCCACCTTTCTACCTGAAAGCCGATCAAAAAATTTCCCATGGAAAGGTGCTTTCTCTGTTCCAGGAAGACAACATTCTTATCACTGGATACTGGCAGTCAACACCAAAATCAGTCTATACAAACTAACCTACTAAAATAGCCCTTACCTTCCATTAGTTTCCCTCCTATATTTCCTAGTCATTTCCCCCTCAATTTACTGCCCCTATTCCAAGCCCCTTTGTCTCATCACTTCTCCACAAAAGCATTGTTTCTTTATTAAAATATACAAGCTCCTAGTCCTAACTGCTTCTTTGGGTATTCATTCTCCTTACGAATACCCTCACATGCACATAAAAATACTAAATAAAATTTGTACGTTTTTCTCCTGTTTATCTGTCTTATTTCTGTTTAATTCTCAGGCCCAGCCACAGAACTTAAGAGAGTAGAAGAAAGATTGCCCTTCCCTAACTGTATAGTGATTTTCTTTTAGAGTTATCTGAATCTGTCCTTTACTTGATAATCTTTTGGAGAGATGTCATCTAAGAGATGCAAGTATTGGATGGATTTTTAAAAATCTACATTCTACGAAAGCAGTGGGAAATCAGTATACTCTTACATTACTTTATGATTTCAAACCACTAGGAAAATTTTCTCTGATGTGAAAACTGTCAGTGATTAATTATTACAACTTATTTTATCTGAAAATCCAAAAAGTACATTTAATTACATTTTATGCTGTACCAAAAAAAAAAAAAAAAACAACCCTAATACACCAATAACGAATAATGCTTGCCTCCAGTTGTACAACTATTTCTAAATGGGTAAACAGTTAAGAAAAAAATTACTATAATGGGCTGTTATTTTACTGTTTAAGAAAAAATTAAATTCCAAATCTTTGTTTTTAGACAGAATTTTCCTAACTTCTTCAATGTGAGTCTCCCAAGCGAATCATCAAAATGCTTTTAAGTGTTAGACTGGCATCTTCTCTTTTGAAATACACAGTCTAAAGAACAAATCAGGAAGCCTCCTCTGTGCTTAAGTGAAGTCATTCTTCAGGGACAAAAATTAATTTCAGTTAATTTTTCTGCAATATCATCTGCTCATTCCTAAAAAGATTATAAACTAAATTTCTTTTAAAATAAATTATCTAAAGTTTGAGAAAGTATTTTTAACAAAAGTAGTCACTTTTAGTCATGGTATTCATTATAAGATTGTTTAACATATTTGTACAACAAAAACAAATCTTAAAATTGTTTTTCCCATACTCTACTAGTAATGATCTTGCCTATGAAAAAGGGCCTGTATATGGTTTAATCAATGACAATACTCTTAAACAGCCCTTTTCTACTTCTATACTAGTTGAAAACAGCAGGCTAAGGTTTATAGTCTATTACAATTACTAATTTATTTTATTTTTGGCAGAACAGCCAACTGAGATGTGCCAAGGAAAGAAGTAAAATAAGAAGTCTGAAAACTCTTAAAAATGAGTTGTTAATATGTCAGTGAGATCTACTTTATCACAGACTAACAATTTTAGGTATAGTAAACAGAGCTATTTACCAGAATAAAAATTTTAATTAGTGTCTAACGTATCCATTTATAATTACTACATCTCTCTCTAGCAATGTTACAGATTTAATAACACTACCTAAAAGTAAACATGTTTATTCCACAAGATTAAGATGTCTATTGGCACATTTTATTTTATTTATTTTTATTTTTTTATTTTTTATTAACATATAATGTATTATTTGTTTCAGGGGTACAGGTCTGTGATTCATCAGTCTTACACAATACACAGCGCAAACCATAGCACATACCCTCCCCAATGTCCATCACCCAGCCACCCCACCCCTCCCACCCCCTCCACTCCAGCAACCCTCAGTTTGTTTCCTGAGATTAAGAGTCTCTTATGGTTTGTCTCCCTCTCTGGTTTGGTAGAAATCTCTTAATCAAAATTAGGTAACATGGATATTATTTTCACAAAGTATTAATAACCTTGGAGATAGAACTGGTAAAAAAGATACACAAGCAAAATCAAACAATTAAATACCCTGATGTACTGATAAATACATCTGAAAGTAGATCAAAGTAAAAAAATCTTTTAAAGAAATCTATGCTTATCTAGAAGTTATCAGAAATTAAAATTGAAATATACTACACGAGTTACCCACCAAACATGACTGGTACAATGAAACCAAAGTTAATACTGAATGCTAAAAATCTGTAACTAAAGATATTGATTCCTTTAATATAAAAAATGACTTTTCTGACATGCATAGATCAGTTTTAAAGTGAACGATAATCTAAACTCCTATCGGGGGGCGCCTGGGTGGCTCAGTTGGTTAAGTGACTGCCTTCGGCTCAGGTCATGATCCTGGAGTCCCTGGATCGAGTGCCGCATCGGGCTCCCTGCTCGGCAGGGAGCCTGCTTCTCCCTCTGACCCTCCCCCCTCTCATGTGCTCTCTCTCTCTCTCATTCTGTCTCAAATAAATAAATAAAATCTTTAAAAAATATATATTAAAAAAAAATAAAATAAAATAAACTCCTATCGGGAAGCACATTAAGGTGATTTCAGGTCAATTTGGATGACAGATTAAATAACTCCTACTTACACTATTTTGATCTGTTGCTAGTCAGTATCTAACTACTCTAACTACCGCCAAGTATGTAGCATGAAGCTGAAGGGTACTGTATCTCAGCATGTCTATATCCAAACAGCCAGTTTCCTGATCTATATGGGCAGAGATTCTTTTGGGTTTCATTTTCTTTTTATTCCATGTTACTTCTGCTTTTGGCGGACCCCTGGGTTTAACTGCTGTCGAGTTCATTAGGCTAGTCATCTAACAATGACAGCCAACTGATACAAGCAACAATGTATTTCCCTCACTTTTTTAAAGATTAAAATGTTAACTTACCTTATTACACTGTAAATTAAAACCTTCCTATTAGAAGCACAGGATGCACAGGGCATGAGTGATCTGGTTCTACTTTCCTCACTGTGTATTTTTTTCTTCCTTGTACAGATTCTCTATCTTAAAATTTGGTACAAATATATAGCTAAGGAACTGGCCAAGGAGCATATTACTTTTCCATTTCCTGGAGCTGGAAAAGGGTACATCTCCTCACTTTTCATACTGTTTGTCTCAATCCCCAGAAAGTCAGCATTTATTCATTCACTAATAATCCTCTACCAAAGCACACTTATGCCCCTAATATTATGGACTACACTTAATCCTTAAGACAAATAGAAAAAGCTAAGAGGACATCAGAAGCTATGTGATACATTTTGATATAAAGGAATATAGAAAATGAAAATATTCTTTATATTTGGCATATTTGCAAAATTACAATGAATTTTAAAAGACAAAAACTCAATTTAGAACCGCCATTACAATTCTATCATGGTATCCTAATAAAATGAAAATTCATTATAAGACATATTTTAACAAGTCTTCACTATGTATATAAAATATCTTAAAAGAAGAATTAAAATTTTATATTTTCTAAGAAGAGACACCAAAAAGTTTTCTGAAAGGCTTTTGTCTTAGTAACTAAGATGATGAAGCTATACTGCAAAGGGAGTAAAGTTAATTATCAAATTCTTAATATTTAAAGCAATACAAAGGGTCAAATGTCTAATATTCATTAGGGATATCTGCTTTCTGAATGTGAAAAACTCTAAATTACTTCAATTTATGAAAGAAATGTATATTTGTTTTTAATCACTGGTTGTTTATTTTAGTTGTGTACAGAAAATTCTCAAGTACTCAAGGTCCAGTCATAGAAGTCAGAGATCGTCAGGGCTCTGTGACACTCATTTTTCTTACAACTGTGGACAAACCACTATCTGTTAGGCCTCTCTCAGTGGTGGGGAACAGATAAAGCATTAGCACAGGCTAACAGGGAATGAATTATATTCCAAACGTCCTTTTTATCATCAGTTTTATGGAAACTAGAAAAGATGTTTTTAAAAATCATCTTATAAATGGTTGTTAGATGATTAGGACAGGTCACAGAAGGCTATCAAATTCTTACTGTTGCTGAACTAGGAGAACTAAACATGGACCCTCAGATCAGGTGGCTACATAGGAGAGACTTTTCTCGATTCAAGCAAGTCAACTACAGGTAAATTTTAAATTAATCAAGCTACCTTTAGCACCTTCTCCTATCACTTCTTGTACCCACATCCTTTCACATTTCTATTTTGTTTCAAGCCCTCACCAGGGAGCCAAGGACAACTGGGGTGGAGAAGGAAATCAGGAACAAAATTGTGAAGGTAACGGATTCTCTTTAGGCCAGTTTCTAAATAAATGGATATTCATGTACTGAATATTGAACTAACTGTTGATATTTATGCCTTCCAAAATATGGTTTCAACTAACCATAACATGCATTACATCTGTTGACACCTCATTCATCACATTTCCTGGGGACAAAGTTCCTTTGTAAGAACTTCGCAACGTTCATAGGAAGTACTAGAGCATAGTAGTTAAGAGGAAGGGTGTGAAGTCAAACAGACCTACATCCAAATTCTGGCTCTGTCACTTACAACATGGACGACCTTAGGCAAGTTACTTAACTATTCTGTACCTCAGTTCATCCATGCACAAAATGGGAGTGATAACTTTTTTAATGGTACTAATTATTTTCTGATGATAATTATGATTAACCAAAAAATATGTTTTGCACCTACTTGCAGATGCACAACAAATATGAAAAGAAGCAGATGAATTTAAGAGACATTTAAGGGACAGAATAAATGGGAGGGATGAATATTGTGAGAGGGAGAAGAGATAAGCAGAGAGAAAGAGAGGATGGAGGGAGGAAGGGAGAGAAGGAGGAGGGAGAGACAGAGGGAAAAAAAAAACAACCCAAGATTCTAAAGCAACATTACTGAGAATACAGTAGCATTGAGATACCAAACATAGTAGAAGAACCCTTTAGGAAAGGGGTGAATTCTGTTAGACAGTATCTAGGTGGAGCTATCATACAGACAATAAAATACTGTTCTGCAACTCAAGAAGGAGATGAGAATGTGTGGCGGATCACTGGCATATAAATGATACTTGAAAACCATTATGGTAGATCAAACAGTAGGGAGTACATGTCTAGTAGGAATTTGTAAAAGGGACAGATAGGCCTACAGATAGGCCTAGGAAGATATCAACATAAGATTTTTGAAGGATGTGATCAGACATTGGAGGAAAACCAGCATACAGTGATGGTTCAGGAGGAAAGAATAAAGGTTTCAGAGAGATTAACAGAAGCAAATACCACAAAGAAGTCAAAGATTAGGATGATGTGAAAATTAAGGAATTGTAGTAAACTTTGCAAGAATAGTTACAGAGCAGCTGCTGAAGTACAAGCTCATTGAATAAAGTAAATTGAAAAAGAAATAGGAATGAAGAAATGAAGAGAGCTAGTTTATTTTTTTTATTGTGGCAAACTATACATAAAATTTACCAATTTATCCATTTTTAGGTG
The DNA here is from genome assembly GCF_004348235.1 of Phoca vitulina. Classification (NCBI taxonomy): domain Eukaryota; kingdom Metazoa; phylum Chordata; class Mammalia; order Carnivora; family Phocidae; genus Phoca; species Phoca vitulina. Next base: position 38,304,698 of record NW_022589705.1, on the reverse strand, counting down.
TACAGTGGCAGTAAGTACATTCACACTATTGTATAATCATCACCACCATCCATCTCCAGAACTTTTCATCTTCTCAAACTGAAACTCTCTACCCGTTAAACATTAACTCCCCCATCCTTCCTCCCTCAGCTCCTAGCAACCAGCATTCTAGCTTCTTTCTCTGAATGTGACTATTCTAGGTACTTCATATAAATGGAATCATACAACATTTGTACTTTTGTGTCTGGTTTTTTCTACTTAGCATAACATGTTCAAAGTTCAAGCATGTGTCAGAATTTACGTCCTTTTTAAAGTTAAATAGTATTCCATTGTATGTATATGCCACATTTTGTTTATCTGTTTATTCACTGATAGACATTTGGGGTGCTCCAACCTTTTGGCTATTATGAGTAATGCTGCTATAAATCTTGGGGTTCAAATATCTGTTCATCTCCTGCTTTTAATTCTTTTTGTTATGTACTCAGAAGGAGAACTGCCGGCTCATATGGTAATTCTGTTTAAGTTTTTTGAGAAACCACCATACTGTTTTCCATAGCAGCTGCACCATTTCACATTTCTACTAGCAGTGCACAAGGGTTCCAATTTCTCCACATCCTCACCAATGCTCATTATTTTCTGTATTTTATTTTATTTTACTTCGTAACAGCTATCCTAATGGGTATGAAGAGGTATCTCATTGTGGTTCTGATTTGCATTTTCCCATTGATTAGTGATGCTGAGCACCTTTTCACGTGCACATTGGCCATCTGTATATCTTCTTTGGACAAATGCCTGTTGAAGTCCTTTATTTTTTAACTGGATCGATTATTTTTCTGTTGTTGAGAGCTAGTTTATTTTTAAAACATCAACAAGAGAGAACAGAGAAAAAAGTAAAGCCTTAAGGGAAAGCAGAACTGAGGAAGACTGTGTTAAGGACTAAAGACACCGAAGTCAACAGTGGAGAGTGTAAAGACAAGAGAGAGAGGCATTACCTAATGGAACAAGGCTCCTGACTGTGTACGCAAGGTATCCCTGAACAATTCACACGCTTCTTCCTTTGAAATGGACAGAAAACGTAAAGACTCATGAAGACACAAATGAGTCTGAAGATACAGGAAAGGAATAATGACAGTGTTTTTACCTAATGACCTCATTTTTCTCCAGACTTAGGAGACTAAGTCATAAGCTGAGCATTAAAGGGGATAGAAGTGAAGTAGAGGCATAAAGACTGTAGCAAACATTTGTAACACATGCTATGGAAAACTGGACAGGGACCTAACTAGATACATTCAGCAGCATTTTATCCATATGAAGCAGTCTGCTGTCTTGTCATCATCAAGACATTGTCAAGACATTATTGTTCTCACTGTCATCATTATCATCGTATTTCCAAAGGATGAGCTGCAAAAGAATGATTAAAAGAGGGCGCCTGGGTGGCTCAGTAGGTTAAGCGTCTGCCTTCGGCCCAGGCCATGATCCCAGGGTACTGGGATCGAGTCCCGCATAGGGCTCCCTGCTCAGCGGGGAGCCTCCTTCTCTCTCTCCCTCTGTCATTCCCCCCAGCTTGTGCTCTCTGGCTCTATGTCTCTGTCAAATAAATAAATAAAATCTTAAAAAAAAAAAAAAAGAATGATTAAAAGACTTGCCCAAGGGGTGCCTGGGTGGCTCAGTTGTTTAAGTGTCTGACTCTTGATTTTAGCTCAGGTCATGATCTCAGAGTCTTGAGATCCAGCCCCTTGTCAGGCTCCACGCTGGAGCATGGAGCCTGCTTAAGCTTCTCTCCTATCCTTTCTCTCTGCCCCTCCCCCCCCAAATCGCATGTGCTCACACGCACTCTCTCCCTCTCTCTCAAAAAAAAAAAAAAAAAAAAAAAAAACAGAGAGAGAAACTTGCCCAAGATGGGACAGTTATTAAATGGTGAAACTTGGATTCAATTCCAGTTCACTCTATTACATTATGTTGTTTCCTAAGAAATGCTACAACAAACTTAACAGTTTTAAACATAAATCTTTCTGCCCTAATCTAATTCCTTCTTCTGGAATAAAATCCTAGAGGTAGAATTATTATTATTATTTACAAATACACACACACTAACAAACTATTTTTCAGAAAGGCTGTATTAACTTACAATCCCATCAGCAATTTATGAGCATGCCCATCACCCATCGCACTGCCTCTTCACCAATATCAACAATTCTCATTTCAAAAATCTTTACAAATTTGGTGAAAACTGGTATCTGTTTGTTTGTTTTTTATTTTGGAATACTTACTGACTAGTGAGGATCACATTTTTCTTTTTTTTAAAAATATTTATTTATTGCCCGGCTAGCTCAGTCGGTAGAGCATGAGACTCTTAAAAAATATTTATTTATTTAAGTAATCCCTACACCCAATGTGGGGCTTGAACTCATGATCCTGAGATCAAGAGTTGCATGCTCCTCCAACCGAGCCAACCAGGTGCCCCTCACGTTTTTCATTTCTAATACAGAAATTTAATATATCAGAAACTATGGTGACAAATTTATAGATGAATGAAATTTTTCAAACTTACATAAAGTTGATAAAATATCAGTATTGAAATATTGATCACTATTTTCAAACAGCTTTACCATTTCATTTCTCCCTTGAAAAGTGACATTTTGGAAGTGACTATCATTAAGTTATAATATAAAAGCAGAGGTTAATTTATATAAATTTAAAATCATATCCCAGTTGATATTAAAAGAACAGCACATGACCTTCAAGTAGTTTAATTTTTATTACTTGCCTTATAATTTGAATGAAAATAAATGAACAGTATATTATTTTCCATTAGACTTCCATTTTAAATTTGCAATCGTTAGGGAAAGCTCTATAAGATTTGAAAGCAATCTTAGTCAGTCCTTAGGCAGGGAGAGTGATATGGATTCAGCAACCTTTTGATGAGTTTCCAGATATCGATAATTCAATAGGCACATTACTAAAAAGGTGTCGGATTTTCTACTTGATAGACATTTCAGTCACCTTTGGTAAAGTTTAGCTATAATGAGGCAGGTATTACTGGAATAGAAAAACATTAAAATGCCAAAATTGCTACAGTAAAACAAGATGAAGAGTAATCATAAACAAGGACAAAAGAACAGAAAAATGATCTGAATCCATTTCATATAGCGGCTAGAATTGTAGAGTCTAAGACAACACCTCAGAATTTAGACAAGCGAGCAGAGATTCTGATTACATATATATTTAAATATCATAAGATCAAGAAACTGGATTAGACAAATAAAAGTTTCTTTGGGCATACATTGCAAATCATTACCTGCAGTGGTCCTCAAGCTGAGGTCTTGCCCTCCATGAGGGGAGGAGTTCAGAAAAGGTGAGAGCATTGTTTGATATCATGACTGAGAAGTGCTAATGGTACCAGGAATGCCAAATATTCTGTGATGCCCAGACCCGTCCTGCACAGTGAAAGAACTGTTCCACTCAGATGCCAAGAGTACTCCCAAAGAGAAACACTGCATATACCAGGGCACTATACAGACTGGTTATACTGGAAAAAAAACTTACCCAGGATTAAAAAGGAATTAAGAAAGCACAGAGGAAACAACATTTGCAAGATAACCTTCTATGTTTTAAACCAGGGCCTGACAGGCCTCTCTCTAGTAAACTTCATCTTTAATGGATACAGAGCTCTATAGTAATTTTTTGAGCAGCTTGTCTGAATGAAAGAGAACAGTAAGGTTAAACTGCATCATCATCTGCATATCCATTTTGTGCAGAGATGCATTAAAAAATAGAGATCTTGCAATCCACTAATCTTTAAAAATATTAAAGGACTGTAAGGAGCCTTATAATTGAAATAGAGGGATTCAGAGAAAGCTTGGAATACAGGTAAGAACACAGTGGGGGGTAAAAGTGGATAATATATCTCTGTTAAGGCAAAGTATTCACTGATACATAACATTTGAGTTAAGTTGAAGTTTCTTAAAGCATATATGGGTTTGTGCCTTTGTTTACACAGAGTCTTTGCCTTAGTGGAGGGTCTGGAATTAATGAAAAAGATAAAATTGTTTCATGCTATAGCGTCACAGATTTGAATTTCTCCCAGATCTTAAATCCCAGGAAAGCATCTATCTACTGAAAGGTCTCTAATCAAAATGTTTAAATCATGCATATATATGCTTGTCTAATATAGAAACAGGCTGAGATAGTAAGATAAATTTAATTTCACAAATGGGGACAATAATCATCAGGACCAAGAACAGACAGACTCATTGGAGGTTTAAATTCAGTCAGTATTTACTGAATTCACAGCATATCTTTGTTGCTTTCATAGCACAATGTAGTCAAGTGTATAAGAATACAAGCTCCGGTGCTAGAATGTCCATGTTCAACTCTTGGCTTTACCACAGTTGTCTCTTGTTCCTGTAGCTAATACTTTGTTATGGTTTTGTGTCTATGTTCATGAGGGATATTGATCCATGGTTTTCTTCTCTTGTGATGTCTTTGGTATCATGGTATACTGGCCTCATAAAATAAGTTGGGAAGCGTTCCCTCCTCCTCACTTTCTGAGATTATGTATGGTGTTTTACTTAAATGTTTCATAGAATTCACCACTGATGCCATGACTGTCTAGACTTTTCTTTGTGGTACGATTTTAATTTACAAATTCATTGCTTGACTTGATAAAGGTCTATTCAGCTTTTCTGTTTCTTTTTGAGTCACTTTTAATATTTGTATTTTTCTAGGGGCGCCTGGGTGGCTCAGTCGTTAAGTGTCTGCCTTCGGCTCAGGTCATGGTCCCAGGGTCCTGGGATCGAGCCCCGCATCGGGCTCCCTGCTTGGCGGGAAGCCTGCTTCTCCCTCTCCCACTCCCCCTGCTTGTGTTCCCTCTCTCGCTGTCTCTCTGTCAAATAAATAAATAAAATCTTAAAAAAAAAAATTTGTATTTTTCTAGGAATTTATCCATTTCACCTAAGTCATCTAATTTGTTGGGATAAAGGTCTTCATAAAATTTACTTAGAATCCTTTTGATTTCTAAAGGGGCTGTAGAGATGCTCCCTCTTTAATTCTTGATTTTGGTAGTTTTTTTCTATTTTCTTATTCAGTCTAGGTAAGCGTGTTATCAATTTTATCTTTTCAAAGAAACAACAAAGGGTTTCATTGACTTTTCTTTATCGTTTTTCACTTAATTTTTATTTTTAGTAAATTTTTATATTTAGTAAAGTATTGCCTGAACACTGTTCTAGAAGCTAACTAGTGACATGAACTTCATAACAAAAAATAATAGTTCCATTACTACTTCATTTCCAATTCTCCTGCCTCAGAGTTACCTATTTCTTCTGGTATTTACCTCCAATATTTCTAGATAATATACTTATACCATTATTTGACTTGTTTTGCAATCTTAGATACTGTATCTACTGATCTCCAATGCACGATAAATTTGTTCCTTGACATCATCATGCTCCCCTCCCCGGACCAGTTCTCCTCTTCTTATCTTCCTTATATATTTATGTTAAAATTTCTGGTAAAACAATCTATTGTTTCATTATTATAACTATATAACTATTGTTTGAGTTGAGCCACAAAATTCACTCTGATTTTACATCTTTTTTTACACAACTTTTTTCTTTCCTGAAATTAATAGTTACTTCAAACTCCCTGTCGGCTTTTCTCTGTAGCTATTACTAAATCTACTCTTAAGATATTACTAAACCTTCTCTTAGTATGGTTAAACACATCAGATAATTTGTCATCACTCCACTGATCCCACAGACAATCATCCTGGAGCACTCCATCATCCTGCTCCAGTTCATACTCTCCCCTCCACACACACAAGTTTTACTGACATATAATTGAATAGTCTATCTTTAAGGAATACAGCTTCTATTCTATATGGCTGTCACCTGAAACTTCCTTCACCATCAACCTGGGAGTTTCACTAGCACCTCATGGTGATGGATCAATCTCTTGTGTCCTGGATGGTATGTTTTCAGGTTTTTGGTTTATTCGTTCATTCAGTAAGTCATCCAGTAACTTCTTGAGAAAGGAGGGGAAAAAAAAGCTTTGAAACTTTGAATATCTTTCTATACCATATTTGAAGTATAATTTAGCAATGAATAGAATCTTAAATTGGAAATATTTTCTCACATAATTTGAAGACATCACTCCAGTGCTTTCTTGTTTTAAGTGTTGCTACTGAGAAGTGTGATGACACTCTAATTTTTTTTTTTTTTTTATTGTGGCCTTTTTTTTCTCTCTCTCTCTCCCATTCTGGAAGTTTTTAGAGTCTCCTTTTTATTTTTTACTGTTTTAAAATTTCAAAATGATGTTCCTTGGTATGAGGTCTATTTCTTTCATAGTACTGATCACTTAGTAAGCCACTGAGTTCTGGAAGTTTTCTTGTATTATTTCTTTAATATATCTTCCCCTCCATTTTTTCTGTCCTCTTTTTCTAGTACTTGTATTAGTCAGATGTTGGACTTCACCAGTTATTGTCTAAAACTGTAAAAGGTGTGAAATTTTACCCTGCTTCCAGGATAACAGGTTAGCCTGGAACAGTTTTATGGATACTAGCAGAAGACATGAGACTCCTGGATCAGAGACGAGGGACTTTATTACTCACGGCAGCATGAGCTTCTTCATGGCTGGGCCAGTTCTCCTTGCCTCCCAAGTCCGATAGGGACAATGCAGTATCTAGGCAGATACTATGCACGTAATAAATTTATGTAACAGATTAGGAAATCCCCAGATCAGAAAATCCTAAGCTTTTTTAAAAGATGCTGCAACAAATCTGTCCAATCTTTGCCCTACAGGGAAATATTATCTTTATCATACTGCATAGCAAACAAATCTGCCCTTTGCTCCTGAGGGAGTCACTATCTCTGTTTCCCAACTCTGTTCATTATACAAACACCTTTGACAAGAGAATACAGAACAAAAGCCTATCAGTGTCTCTGCTCACAAGATGTAGAGAAATATGAGAGACTCATATAGAACTGTCTACCAACAGTTATTCCTCCAATTTTCTTACCCTTTTTCTTTAATTTTCCTTTTGTCTTTTTGTCCTACCTTTTGAGACAGTTCCTTAATTTTGCCCTCAAAACTTTCTACTGAAATTATTTTTACTCTCATAGTTTTAATTTCCAAGAGCTCTTCCTTATTTTCTGAATATTCCTTTTCTTTATAGCATCCTGTTTCATAAATAAAATATCTTCTCATTTCCTTCTAAGGTGGTGGTAGCGTTACTAAATTTTCTTCTGTTCTATTTGCTTATTTTGATCTTTGTCTTTCAAAATAAGGACATTCTTCAACAGTCTGGTAATTCTTAGTTGTATATTCAAAGTTAGAGTGAAAACATAAAACAGCAATCATGCATTAGCAACACTTACCAACCACTGGGCTTACCAGTGGGATAAACCAGTGTGACTTGGGTATTAAACTGGGGTCCTATAAATATTAAAAGGTATATTATTTTTCTATTAGACTAGTGTATATTCAGGAAGTAATTCTCCAACCTTCTATCTGATAGCATATAAGCCTAGATGCCAGTGTTCTGAGAACTAAATAGGAGGTCGTCACTGGGAGTTCCTCTTTGCACCCAACCTGGTGCCTGCCTTTCCAGGGTTCTACAGTACAGATCGGCTTGCTTTTACAGGTCTCCCCCATGATGGAAGTTAGGGCTCAGCTTTTCCACTCTGCTAAGTTGGTTGGTTACCATTTGTTCAACTACATTTCTTCTTCCAATTTTTATTGCCTCTCATCTGCTCTTCTCTCCTCTTACATTTTCTTTGTCTTTTGGAGTTTATATATTTTTATGTCTTTACTGTCATTTTAGTAGAGTTTTTCAGGAAGGAAAATAAACATGTGTATTCAACTGGCCATGTTATATAAACATAGCTCATAAACATATTTACAAATGTTGGTACAAATTACTATGTTGTGCCAATGTAGACTCCTCTACAGTAGTGTGTGTGCTTTGTCATTACTGAGTATTACTACTATTCATGTCTTTGCTAACCTAAGAGATTCTTTTAAAGTGGTACTTTATGGTTGAAATGAACAATTCTTAGATTATTAATGAATAGTAACATGTTTTCATCAGTTTACTAGCCATTTTGATTTCAACTTCTGAGGCATATTTGTAGAAGTTCTTTGCTCCTTTTCTACTGGAGTGTTAGGTTTTTTTCATTATCACTTTGTAAAAGTGATATTTAAAGATGTTAATTCTCTGAGGAAAGTATTTTTCCACCTTGATATTTGCCTTTTCATTTTGATGTACATAAACTTTTATATTTTAGAAAGTTATATATGTCAATTTTCCTTCGTACTTCTTCCATGCTTAGAAAATCCTTACCTACAAATATTTACCAATATACTTTCTCATTAATTTGATATTTTCCATTTTTTGTATTGATCTATAAACCAATTAGAATTTACATTTTCCATGTGTTATAAAGCAAGAATCTAGTCCTCCCCCCAAAATACTTAATCAATTGTCCTAGCATCATTTATTAAATAGTTCTTTAATTTCCCACTGATCTGTGATATGACCTTCATCATTTGTATAATCTATACACATACTGAGGTTTCTAGGACAGTGAGATGATCTATGAATTCTGCACATAAAACTTACTTACATTTTTGTATTAGTGTCATTTTGTATATGTAAACAGTACAGGCCTAGATATTTTATTCATTCATTTATTCATTCATTCATTTAGTGCAAGGGGCGGGACAGAGAGACAGAGAGAACCTCAAGAGGCTCCAGACCCAGTGTGGAGCCCAACACAGGGCTCAATCTCAGGACCCCGAGCTGATGACCTGAGCCAAAATCAAGAGTCGGACACTTAACCAACAGAGCTACCCAGGCGCTCCCAGGCCTAGATATTTTAATATCTGCCAGGGCTAAGCAAAATTGATTCTTGACACAAAACTTTAAAAAATAAAACACACACCTAACTAGATGAGACTAAAAAAAAATTTGTAAGTTAAATTATACATATTCATTTATTACTGAACTTTTCATTTCTCAGTACATTTCTAAAATATTTTACTTCAAAGAAAGCTTAAGTAACATCTGTATTTGAGACCATTCTAATATACATTCCTAACTATAAACAAATTTCTCCTTTGAAAAGACTTTTGTGTCTATTTTTAAATCTTTATTTGTCATTATTTTATCACTCAATAAACTCCACATGATGCTAATCAACTTATGTTTACAAGTTAAAGTGAAATGAACCTACTTTTAATTCTCAAAGAAAATGTTCTCTGACACCTCTGCATGCAATTCTTTTTACAAAAAAAAAAATACCAACTTTCCATAAAAGTACCATAGTAGAGTCACGTATTTCAAACCTTAATCTTAAATTTAAGCTATTTTTAAAAGTGGCTTAATTTTAAAATTAACATCTGTGATGTAAATATAAAATCATTTATATGGGAAAATAATCCATTTCCTTCTATATCTGTCTCAGTAACAGTTTTATACCGGCTTTCCTAATAAGCAGATTAAGAGAAAAAATAATCACCTTTATTTATTTAATTTTTTTAGATTTTATTTATTTATTTGAAAGAGAGAGACAGCACAAGCAGGGGGGAAAGGAAAAGGGAGAGGGAGAAACAGACTCCCCGCTGAACAGAGAGCGCAATGCAGAACTCCATTCCAGGACGCTGAGATCATGACCTGAGCCAAAGGCAGATGCTTAACTGACTGAGCCACCCAGGCACCCCAAATAATCACCTTTAAAGAGAAATTATCAATATGAGCATGCAAGGTTAACCAACCTACTTTCTTTGTATGGTTTTTCTATTTCTTCATAATATTTTAAGTCCTAACAAACTTCATAAATCCTTAAAAAGATTAGTTGTAGTTTCCTATATAGTAACATCCCTTGTATCAGTAAAGGAAATTTATACTTTTCTATGATTTGTAGTTTTTAAATTAGTAGATTGCCTAAATTGTTAATATAATGAATCCTACAATTTGCATACGTACTCAAAAATGCTTAATTAATACTACCATTGTTGGCTATGAAAGAAACCTGAAAATCATAAATAGGTTTGTCAACAAGCTCTTAGTGACCTTAGGAGATCCCTTAACTCTCTTAGCTTCTTAGCATGTCAAAGATCCTTAAGTTCAACCATCAATAGTTATCTACTTGTCCGGTGTCTACTATGTATCAGACACTGCATTTAAATGCACTTTCCAATGAAAATACTAACAAAATTCACCAACGTTTGGGAAGAATTTATATAACTTTAGCTTACAGGACTCAAATAGAAAGAAATAGGGGGGAAAGGGGCAAGAAAGAAAAGTGAGAAAGTCAGCAAGGATAAAAAAAGATAGAGGAGGAATGACAACAAATAAGGAGCTGGTCTTTGCAGTGTCAACCCTGATTTCTTCCTCTAACATTGCTAGAGCTCTGCAACCATGTGCAGAGGTGGTATGTTAAGTATTAACAAATGTGCTCTGCACACCAACCATCTCCATGAGTACCAGAAGAGACTGATGCCGATCCCAAACAGCACAATATAACAGTATATCTCAGTACGTATGAATCTCTCAGTGCTGTGAAGCTATATCAACTACCCCCTATCACCTAAACTGTGATTCCATCATCCCAGGAAGGAGTGGAAGAGGGAGAAAATCCAGGGTGTGAGTGCCTATATTAAACTTTCTATCATGAGTCAAGAGGAAAGGAAAGAAAGGGAAAAGATTAGTTGATAAGAAAGTCAATCCAATTATAAGAAAATATAGGAAAAAATATATTTGCTCTACCAAATTGTGGCTTCTAAAAATCATATACAACTGTATCAACGATGCTGAGGAACATTCACATTGTTTCCAATATGTGGTGGCCACAAATATTGTATTGAGATGTATTGAGATTCTTGTATATTAGTACTTTTATTCATATATTAGCAGTACAGACTAGATTCTCATGAGTGGAACCATTAGGTTGAAGGGTGTACTGAATATATTAAATGTGAAGAGATGTTACAAGATGACTTTCTAAAAAGGTAGAAATGATTCAGATACCTAGCAACAAGGTATACATGTACCTTTTTCCTAGCATCTCTGCCAGAAATGGGTAATTTTAATTTTTAAAATATCGTTGAGCTATAATTCAGATATTATAAAATTCATCCTTTTAAAGTGTATAATTCAATAGTTTTAGTATATTCACAGAGCTATGCAATGATCACCAGTAAGTTTAGAACATCTTTATCACTCCAAGAAAAGAAACCTTGTACCCATTCAGAAGTCAGTCCCCATTTCTCCACCTCATTCCAGTCCAAGGAAACCACTAATCTACCTTCTCTTTGTATAGACTTGCCTATTCTTGATATTTTGTATAAATGTAACCATACAATATGTGGTCTTCTGGGACTGGCTTCATTTATTTAACATACTGTTTTCAAGGTTCATCCATGTTGTAGCATGTATCAGTACTTCATTCCCTTTCATCATTGAATAATATTCCACTGTATGGGTACACTGTGTTTTACATTCCCTTTCATCATTGAATAATATTCCACTGTATGGGTACACTGTTTTATTTATCCATTTATCAGCTGATGAACATTTGGGTTGTTTCCAATTATTGGCCATTATGAATAATGCTGCTATGATCATTCATGTACAAGTTTTTGTGTGGATGCATGTTTTTATATACCTAGGTTGGAATCATTAGGTCACATGGTAACTCTATGTTTAAACCCTTTAAGGAACTGCCAAACTGTTTTCCAAAGTGTGATTTTAATTATTGCCAGTTTGATGGGCATAAAATAGTTCCACCAACTTTATAATGTGCACTTCCTTACTGAGTTTGAGACTCTTCTCTTTCATTCATTGGTAATTTAGGTTTGTTTTTCTTGAGCTGCTTTTCATCTCTCTTGTCTTTTTTCTCTGAGTTACTTTTTTTGCTTCTTATAAACTTCCAAGAGTTTGGGGTGCCTGGGTGGCTCAGATTAAGCGTCTGCCTTCGGCTCAGGTCATGATCCCAGGGTCCTGGGATCGAGCCCCACATCGGGCTCCTGGCTCAGCAGGGAGCCTGCTTCTCCCTCTCCCTCTGCCTCTCCCCCTGCTCATGCTCCCTCTCTCTCTCTCTGTATCTCTGTGTCTCAAATGAATAAATAAAAAAACTTAAAAAAAAAAAAAACTTCCAAGAGTTCTGTGTATATTTTAGATATTAACTAATTTACTATTGTCTTCTCTGTAAACATTTTGTCTTGATTTTTACATTAGTCTTTAAATGTTGTGGTATCTTGTGTTGTATAAAATATTCCATTTTTTGGAAGTGAACATATCTTCTGGGTTTCTGTGTTTATTAAAAAGTTCTACCTTACTTCCAGATTATAAATGCAGTTGCCTAAATTTTCTTCTAAAATTTTTATTTATTTTACTTTAAGTCTTTATAGAAAATCTACATCATATACAGTACGAAATAGAAACTTAACCATTTTTCTACTGAAATATGCATCATCTTAATCATATATTAAATGATCAAATATAATGAATTTTTTTTCTGGATTCTCTATTCTAGTGTTTTTCAAGCCACAGGTTAGGACTACTTGTTGCTTTTAAAATCAATTTAGTAGGCTTTATTGGCATTTTAAAAAATACAAAATAAAGAAAATATCAGTATATATCATATATAACAAGGGTAAGTGCTTCATGAAACTTTTATTTCTATTTTTTTTAAGATTTCATTTATTTATTTAGAGAGAGAGAGAGCACGCATGCGTGGGGAGAGGGCCTGTGGGAAGGGGGGTAAGGAAAGAATCTCAAGTAGACTCCACGCAGAGTGCAGAGCCAGACGCAGGGTGATCTCATGACCCTGAGATCATGACCTGAGCCAAAACCAAGACTTGGACACTGAGTCACTGACTGAGCCACCCAGGCGCCCCTCTATTTCTGTTTTTTAACACAAACATATAAACACATCAAGGGTCATGATGCATGTAAAATGTATTTCTTATTGTGAGTTATAATAAATAAAATTTGAAATCTTCATTTCTTCCATTATATTCCATTAATCCATTTGTTTATTCCTTTGTCCCAATAGACAAATATGTCTATTCCTTTGCTCTTATGTATCTAATTCTAGTGGCTATGTTCTGATATCTGGTAAGGCAGGTGCATCTCCCTTTTTAGCTACTACTGGATATTTGTTCTTCCACATGAACTATGTGGTCAACTCTTTCCTACCATTAAAAACATTTTGTTTCCATTCTAATTAGAATTGCTAATTCAGAAGAAATTATACTTTTATGATATTAAGTCCCCTGCAGCCCATGAAGTATTTGGTATGTCTGCTTATGAAACATGGTATGTTTCTATAATTCTTATTACATAGGTCCTGTGGTTTACTTGTTAAATTTACTCCTAAGTATTTTATAGTTCTTTTCATTGTTGTGAAAGAAAAATTTTCCCATTTCCATTCTGTGTGCTTATTGCAAATACAGAGAAGCTATCAGTTTTATTTATCTTATATCTAGCTATCTTACCAGATTCTTTTATTAATTCTATTGTTTATAATTTGAGTTTCTTGTGTTACCCTAATCATATTGCTAGGACCCCTAAAAATGGTAAATAATTTGACAGTATAAAATGGCAACACTGAGAATCTTGCTTAGCTCCTGATTGTAAAATGCTATTTAAGTAACATACACAAGAAATTAATTACACAGAGGGACACCTGGGTGGCTCAGTCGGTTAAGCGGCTGCCTTCGGCTCAGGTCATGATCCCAGAGTCCTGGGATCGAGCCCCGCATTGGGCTCTCTGCTCAGCGGGGAGCCTGCTTCTCCCTCTCCCTCTGCCACTCCCCCCTGCTTGTGCTCTCTCTCTCTCTCTCTGATAAATAAATAAAATCTTCAAAAAAAAAAAGAAAAAAGAAATGAATTACACAGAAAACTGGGACCCATTCCTCTCTCTTCCATTTCTCAAGTTATTCCTCATGTTAGAGACCCTGTCCCTGCTCCTCCTCTCCTACAGCTTCTAAACTGTGCTACAAGTGAGAGGCTCTGGCTTCTGATGTCTGGGTAGTAGGGAAAAGAGGTGCTGCTGGCTCTCAGTGTACCATTAAAAATACATATCCATACATTCAGATATATGCATATATCGCACAAGGTAAGATGCTGAAAAGAATATCAAGAAATTAAGAATGTCCAGAAAGACAATCAAGTACGAAATGAAAGACATATGAATAAATAATGTTATTTCAAATAGAAATGATACATGCTTCAAAATAGGCATGAATCAAGAGCAGAGGAAAATAGTGGCTTATAGTATAGAAACAGTAACAGGTGGAGGTTACATATATATGACAATTATGCTATAATTTGGATATATTATACATTAAAAAGCTTTTGAGGGATTGGATGAACCTAATTGGCATATGTATTACTATCTTCTTAGAGGAAAAAACTGCTTTCAAATAATTCACTTACAAGTGAACTTCTAGCAACATAACTCCTATATTTCTTAAAGACCACTTGGACAGGTGATAGTAACAGTCCCAAAGTTGTAGTACTGTCAGTAAAAGGAAATAACAAGAAGAATAAATAAGAGCCTGGTTTAACAATGCCCTTTCCTGTTTACCCCTTGAGAACAGAATTAATTTTATTCAATAAAAATAAAAGAAAATGAATCTTTTATCCTGCAAATTTCTTAAAAATTGAAATTTTGTAATTGCAGGTACTATATAATTTTTATTATAATGTTATAATTCACTGTTAAAATTAATATAGCTTCTCATATTGCCAAATATACCATAATGCAAATTTTTACCAGAGTCAAAAATTTTCATCTTTGAATTCATACAGTGTATAATAGCAAAATGCAGCTGTTACATAAAGCATAGTTTACTGGTTCATTCATGCTATAAAAATATGACTGACATTTCATCTGGTCAACCATCCTAAAGGTTAATTCTTGTTTCCTGTTTCAGATTTTATTCCAGGTGAACTGCTCTGGGCAGATTCTATTTACCTATTCTGAACAAACCACAAACTGTTTCATTGCTCACTCTTACTGTTAAGAACATATTGACTTGCTGCCTGCTCTGCTGTTTAATTCATTTATGCTGAGAGTCAGGCATGAAGACAGAATTTTAAATGTGACATTTGCAGGCTGTTAGGTCATTTAAGCTCTGACAACACTAGGGAATTCCTGACATATAAACTGGACCTGATTACCAAACACAGATAGGCTTCCCAAAGCAGCAAATTTCTGGTCATATTTTTTTTTTGTAATTTCTCATAGAATTTAATATTAAATTTCAATGCCAACGAAAAGATCTATATAGCCAACATTTTAAAGTAAAAGCCTGTTTCTTTTAATTAGCTCAAACCAGAACTTCTTCTAACCAAATCTGCTAAATGAAAATCGTTTTGGTTGACAAAGACATATGAAAAGACTCATAATAATAATTAACAGTCACCTCAGATTCTGATATATTCTGATATTTAAGAGCTTTTATATTTTCTATAATCTATAGATTCTGAAAAATCTGGTAGTTCTGAAGGCCATGACTCTTGTCAACAGACCACTTAAAATTCTTCGATTCTGGCCAGGGCAGAGCCAGACTTTATATGCTGTCAAAGTCACACCATAAAATCTTAGTTTAAATACCTACCACACTGCCTTCTCTAAGATTACAGTTATGCAGAACGGATGATAGAGTCATTATAATTGGAAATGAAAAAAAACCTGCCCACATGACATTTAGAATTACACTTTACAAGAGTTGATAATGGGGTAGGGTGAAGGAAGTAAGGAAAGACTGTTTTCTTATTTTAGCTACTCAAAAAAATCACACCAAATGACAATTTTTCAGCTCTTTTTCCTTGTCACTAACAAGTGCTACAGTGGTTCAAATGAAAGTTTTCTGAAATTAAGTCTTGATGTTAAGTAATGAACAAAAGATAATTCTGATTTTACCCTGTATTTTATATAAGTAAGAGTTCCACTATGCACAGCAAGTAGCCTTTTAATACTGCATTTTGAGTGAGACTCCCAACTGTATTAAGTGGGGTCTAAATAGTGATAGATGGCCTGGAATGCCTTTCAGCTATTCCACATTGATTTTGAAAAACCTAACAAAGGCAATTACTTTTCAAAGATTAAAACTCTTGTTTCTCTCCAAAGAATAAAACGGGGGAAGCAAACCTGGTGTATTATCTGAGCTACAGGAAGTTGTTCAGCATATTTCAGTGGTTCCATGAGTTCCTCATCCATCCAGTCTTTCTTATATCTGAAAAAAAGGAATTAAAAAACACACGCCTCAGGTAAATACTCTTTAAATACGGCAAATATTTAAATATGCCAAATATGAAAACTATTAAAAATCTATATTTAATGTTTCTGAGATAATCAGTATTTATTAAAATCTATGAAAAACCACCTAGTGATAATTTTTCAGTGACGTAACTATAAGTACATTCAGAACACATTTAATTACTACACAGTAAGATTAGCTAACATCATCTAATATTCTCAGATCCTGTCTTTTACTCTGGGACTTAAAAATATTTAAGAATTCCCTGTTTATAGGGCGTACTTTTTAATACAGTATTTAAAGTCTTCAAAACCTGGCTCCAACCACGTTCAACCTCCATCTCTAGCAACTCCTTCTCTATGTACCAGTCTATTGTTTCAGCCACATCCAACTACTGCTACCTGTCAGTGGGCCTTGCAGCTCTATGCCTCTTGGATGTTCCCCATTCTGTTTCCTGTTGGGACCAACCACCAATTCCTTCTTTATTTACTCTTCTTTCAAATATAATTATTTAAACCTGTCTAGATATATTTTTCATCTCCCTGAAGACAAAAACCATGTCTTATTCTTTCTTATCTATCCAATGTTTACTATATAATACTCAACAAATGTTTGCTGAATGAATGTATGAATAAAATGAAGAAAACAATAACTATCTGAGAGATTATTTTATATGAAAAAATATTTTCTTTACTATCTACATTTACAATGAGAGGCAGAGTTGACATAATACAGACTTAAGATAGTATAAAATAGTACACAGTAAGAATAAAATCTCCCCAAATGAAGAGAATTAGAAAAAATGCTCTTTTAAAAATTATTGACCCTTTTTTGAAATAGGAAATAATCATTAGATTTCGAAACAGTAAGACTTAAACATATTTAAGCCTCCTTTACCCATTTTTTCTGTAAATTACACAGCAACTTATCAACTTAAAAATTAAATTTTAAAAATTGAAACCTTCATTTGTCTTGAAAAATAACCAAACAAGACTGGTCTAAGTTTCTAGGGCTGCAGTTAAGGAATGTGATGATGAGAAATGTGGAATCTCTCCAGAAAAAAAGGCAGATAAACAAGGACAAAATTTTGCCTATGATTTAAGAGCTTAAAGAACCTCTTAACTAGGTAAAAGCTTGTGTATGCCTTGCAGAATTAGTATAAATATAATTAATTTGGGGGAATTTTGAAGGCCCACTCATGATGAAAAAAAATTGTCCTAAAACATTGCTTTATATAAAGGGACAGAAAGCAGAATGGTGGTTGCCAGGGGTAAAGGTGGGGAGAACAGGGAGTTATTGTTCAAAGGGTAGTTTCAGTATTGAAAGATGAAAAAAGCTCTGGAGATAGACAGTGATGACGGTTCATGATAATTGCACTGGATATTAAAAATGGTTAGAATAGTAAATTTTATGTTACATATACGTTATGGGCTGAACTGTGTCCCCCCACAATTCATATGTTGAATGAGTACCTCAGAATATGAGTCAGAATAGAGTCTGTAAAGCGGTAATTAAGGTTAAGTGAGGTCATTGGCGTAGGCCTTAATCCAATGTGATAATGTCCTTATAAGAAGAGAAGATCAATCAGGGCACAGAGGCAGACTGAGTAACGACCAAATGAAGACACCAAGGGAAGAAGTGGCCATCTATAAGGAAAGGAGAAAGGCCAACCCCTTGATCTTGGCCTTCTAGCCTCTAGAACTGTGAGAAAATAAATTTCTGTTGTTTAAGCCACCCAGTCTGTAGTACTCCATGATGGCAGCCCTAGCAGACTGATACATTGCATTTTACCACAATTAAAAATAAAATAAATGTTCATTACCAAAAAAAACCATTTTTTAAAATGTACAATTTCACAGTGTACATTTAAGAAGTCTATCTACCTTTTTAGGTATATAAAATACATATCAAGCAACAAAAGAAATATAGATACATTGAATATCATCAAAATTTAAAACTTCTGGGGCCCCTGGGTGGCTCAGTCAGTTGGGTGTCCAACTGGAGATTCTTTTTCTCCCTCTGCCCCTCCCCCTGCTCACATCACCCACTCTCTCTTTCCGTAAAATAAATAAATAAGTCTTTAAAAAAAGTTTAAAACTTCTGTGCTTCAAAAGACACTATCAAGAAAGTGAAGAAACAACCTAAAGAATGGGAGAAATTTTTTGCAAATCATATATCTGAAAAAGGATTTGTATCAAGGATATATAAATAGCTCTCACAATTCAATCATTTAAAAAAATCATTCAACAAAGAATTTTTCCTTAATCAACAAAGAGATTTGTAAGTGAAATTGGCATATATTTGTGTGTATTTATTTCTTTTTTACTGTGCGTCTATGGAGGGGAAGAATACAATGACCACCCAATACAGTTCAGTACCACTGCCTTGAGTCCTGCTAAGGCACCAGCAATTTCAATAAATATCTGCTGAAACAAATTAATAAAGATTAAATCACTGTAGTAATTTTAAAAATATAAAGAAATATGAAAAAGACACTCTTTCCTTGCTTATTCCAAAAATGTAAAGTAACAATGTATAAGATGGAATACATTTAATTCACAAAATGTTTCTCAATAACTGTAAAAGATACAAAAATATTGGAAATCTAGCAATTTGCTTTGAGTGACTTTTTTTTTTTTAATTAAGTAGGCTCCACGCCCAGTGTGGTGCCTGACGTGGGGCTTGATCTCACGACTCTGAGATCAAGACCTGAGCTGAAACCAAGAGTTGAATGCTTAACTGACCAAGCCACCCAGGTGCCCCTCGAGTGACTTTTTAAAAATGCCAAATAGTTAGTATGAAAAATTCCAGACACATTTCTGTATTTTCTTTTTGTTGTATTTTTTTTCTGAAACATGTGAAAGTAAGTTGCAGATGTCATGACAGTTCACATCTAAACATATGCATCAACCAAAGGTAGGTTTAAAAATTTTCTTAATAACTGCAGGACAGGGGCACCTGGGTGGCTCAGTCATTAAGCGTCTGCCTTCGGCTCAGGTCACGATCCCAGGGTCCTGGGATCGAGCCCTGCATCAGGCTCCCTGCTCCGTGGGAAGCCTGCTTCTCCCTCTCCCACTCCCCCTGCTTGTGTTCCTGCTCTCGCTGTCTCTCTGTCAAATAAATAAATAAAATCTTAAAAAAAAAAAAATAACTGCAGGACATTTTAAAAAAGTCATTCTAAGTACAATTCACAAGTAATCTTTGTATCACTTATCACTATGGACTTAGAAGTTTTTTTACTTATTCAGTGTTTTCACAATAAATTACAATTATTTCTCATTTTGAATTCCTTAAAAATGTCTGTCCATCATTGGACCCCTTTCAATATGGAGATGAAGATCTCTTTTTATTTCGGGAAAGTTTTTTTTATTATTTTAAATGTTACGTCTGTTCATTTTCCATTTGTTTTTCTAGTTTGAGTTCTTGAACTAAATATATTGGATTTTCTCTATCACTCTCTCTCTGATCCTTTCAGCACTCTTATTTCAGTTTCATTTTCTTGACTCTTTTTCATTTCTCTTCTTTATATCTCTTACTGAACTTTTGGTAATATCTATCTTCCCTTGGGTACCTTGTAATTTAGTTTTCATTTCTGAAATGATTTTTGTCTTTTTCTGTCGATTTCCTTCCAGAGTTCAATCAGCTCCTGTTTCATACATCTTCCTGTTGTTTGTCCATTTCAATTGTGAGTTTTGGAACTCTGATTCATACTGTCCTTTCATAATGCAATTGCTTGTTTAATATAGGTTATTCATGTTCAAGTGTTGTGTTTCAAGTTCCTTGCTTTGTGGCTTTTCTTTTCTGTTTTTATTTTTCCTTTCATTCTCTCTCTCCCCCTAACCCCTCTGTGTATGTGTGTGTATATATGTGTGTGGAGAAGGTGTTATTTAAATTTTATTTTCTTATAGCAATTTTATGTAGATCCTGGCTTCTTTTTCTGTTGAAGATTATTTGTATTGGTTTTCTCCAGAATCAGCAATAGCAAGTTACCTTGTGATGAGAAGAGAGGTAAGTTGGCTTATTAGGTTTCTCAGTTCAAGAGCACCCTCCACTGTGGCTTCAGTGAAGTGTAGATTCTTTAAAAAATGGTACTTTTGTGGTGGTGGTGGTGGGAATAATTTGTCTTTTTAAAAAATTTATCTTATTTCCTTTGGACCCTTATCTTCAGCTGCTTCTTTCTTTCCTTTCACCACCAAGCCTCCAAAGGAAACCCTCCCCACCACCCCTTGTAAGGTATCTTCCATTCTCTCAGAATGAGTGCTTTCCCCAAATTGTCACCTAAGGAGAGCCACACTTTCTAAGCCCCATCTCCCAAATCCAGAGGCCAGGCCTCTGATCAAGTAGTTCATGCTTATAGTATAATTCAGAAAAGGAGAAGACTACAAATGTTAATCTCAATGTATATATGGCTGCCAACCTAAGGAAACTGGGAATTTTCTGTTGCAATATGATAAGGTTCTCTTTCTTAAAGCCATCCTGTATTCCTTTTATTTAATATTTGAGCCCCTCCTAAAAGAATGCAATTCTTCTTTTACCTTTTTCCAGATCCTTCACTAAGATCTACCTAAATAACTTAACAAGGGAGTAATTTCTATGTGGAAAAAGCTGTGCATTCCTTTTTTTACTTGACTATTTTTTTTAAACTGTGTTTTTGTAGAAAACTACAGTAAGTGGAATTTGCTTATACTATAAAAGGGTTTTGGATCCAATATAGTGATGCTACCATCTCAAATTGAAATATTATCCAAATCTTCTGCATAACTAAATAAAATACTGCAGGCAAAATCCTGACACCTATAAAGTCAGTCTTTACACACCCTCATCTCTTGTGTTCTTTTATTCTGTCACTGATGCCCTCAAAAATCTTTCTGTGCTATCCAAGCAGTTTTGAAATAATACTGTAAAATTCCTTACTGTGTCCATATATGAGACCATCCTGATTCAGAAACAGGCAAGATTTTTATTCTTTATTGCCATATTGAAATTAGATTATTTGCGTATAAAATGACAAAGCTTACTGTGAGCAGAACACCAAGTTACCTCTTCAAACACAGGAAATAGGCCCAACAAAAAAGAAGAAGAAAGTAGACACTGTGCTATGCCAAGTACAAACTAAAAATTAAGAAGATCAATAAATAATTCAAGACACATCACCTACAGTAATCCAAAATCACTAAGAAGAAATTCTCAAAACATATCAAAAACAGGAAGTTAGCCAAAGTTCGTGTAGCCTCTTGAACATAACTCAAACTCATTACTTGAAACTAAAAGTATATAAAGAAACCAAAATAATTTCTTAATACAATCTTGTTTTAAAAAAAAACATGGAAAAATTTCCACTCCTAAACTATATTTTAAAAAACGCCCAAGCATTCATACAATTGGCAACATATATTGTTGTACAAGATACATTTGACAAACCTGGGCCCTATGACATTTCTGAAAGTTTAAAGAAGGGAGAAAAGAAACTCAAATGTATTGGTTAATAGAGACAAACACAAAATGCAATTACAACTCCAGAAAGTTCCCAAGAGTCACTGAAGATTATTTTTGTGAATATTGGTTATACCACGAGATGACAATCTAATGCATCATTTTCCTTGAAATGAGATCCCTTCCCAAACTTGCAGCATCATCATTCTTGTAATTATCAAACTAAAAACTTGTGAAAGAAGATATTAAAACATAACCTTGACTATTACTTACTTTGAAAAAGCACAAGGAAGAAGATGAACCAGGGGAAAGAGACATAATTTGAGGTAGAAAACAAAGAGTTAACTCCCAAGAAAACTAAATTACATTAACTTATGGCCCAACTGTTGAAATGCATCTTATTTTCTGTCAGCTTGCAGTATGGTATAAAAATGCACACACCAGTTAAAAAAGAATACCTCCTGAGCAACTCAGTCAAGCAGTTTTAACAAAATCCCTGAAAACCAAGCTCTAGTTTTTACTGAGTGACTTCAGAAGTAACCTCTTACTGGTAGAAGTTGTAGGCAGGCTTTCTAAAAGTTCACAAAACCAGCTAACTTGTATACATAAGAAATTACCTTTGTAGAGTCAAAAGCAATTAGAAAATAGCAGTGTGGGGGTGGTCAGTGGGAACCTGTTAAAATTACTGAGCACTTTACCCTGCAGTTGGCACTCTATTAGGTACATATAACTACAGTTTTATGTGTATTATTCTAGCCATTTTATTTTGCTATAACATACATATCTGTGATACATGAAAAGTATGCAGAATATCTATAGTTTCATTAATAAATTGTATTCTATGTCTAACTGAGCCACTTGCTTTTTTCATTTAATATTATGCTTTTGAAATCCAAGCACGTCATTGTGATTATCAACCTAGTTTGTTCCTGTTAATAGCTATATGGTATAATATGAAAATGCTCCATTTTACTTAGATATTCCAATATTAATGGACATCTACTTTCAATTATATATTATTAGAAATAATGTTGCAATAAATATCCTTCCAGGCTACTTTGTCTACATGTGCAAGAGATGTTCTACAACAGGGGCAAACTATAGCCCACAGGCCAAATCTGGCATGTCACCTGTTTCTGTATGTCCTATGAGCTAAGAACGGTTTGTACATATTTTAGTGGTTGAAAAAATAAGTTAAAAAAGAATACTATTTCATGAGAAATGAAACATATAAAATCCAGACTTTAGCATCTATAAATAAATTTTTATCAGAACACAGACATTCATCTGTTATTGTATTATCTGTGACTGCTTTTGCATTATAACAGCAGAGCATTTGCAACCAAGACTGTATGACCTACAAAGGTTAAGATATTTACTATCTGGTCCTTTACAAGAAAAGTCGGCCAACCCCTATTCTGCAGTAATTATTTAGAAGATGGATTTGCTAGGTCATAACTTATACACATTTTAAATTTTGTTAGAAACAACCAGATTATTATCCAAAGGGACTGTATCAATTAATGCTGCCATGAGAAATGTGTAAGTTCCCACTTCCCTCCATCATTACCTCTGAATTTTCTACAATAGTTTCTCATTGTTTTAATTTGTACTTACTTTTTAAAAACATATCTAAATGGTCACCGAACAAGTCTTGCCTCTTTTCCAAATATATTTCCTTTGGTCATTTTTCTATTGACTTGTCTTTTTTTTTTAATCATTGTGCATCTTTATTTATATAATTTGGACAGAATTCTTTGACATACATGTTGCAAATAATTTCATCACACTTTCTCTTAACTTTACTTTTTTTAATATATATATTTTAATTTTGTTGCAGTCAACTTTATCAATCTTTTTAAATTTGCTATGCTTTGAGTAGCATGACATCTTTCCCTACTCCTACTTCTCTACTCTAAGTTTAATAATTATGAAATGGTAGACTCTCTTAGATTTTCTATTATATGGCCTGTAAAAAAAAAAAAAAAAACCCACAAAGTTTGTCTCTTCCTGATTCTTATACCTCCTATCTTTTCCCTTGCCCCCTTGTCTTCTTTGCATTAGTGTGGACTTCTTGTACAAATGATTAATTGATGAAATTATAGCATGCATGCTTGTCTTGTCTGAATATCACTGAGATGCTTCTAAAGATTCAATCTTGGGGTGCTTGGGTGGCTCAGTTGGTTAAGCGTCTGCCTTCTGCTCAGGTCATGGTCCCAGAGTCCTGGGACTGAGCCATTTATACATCTGTGATCATAAGTGAGGCTGGCTCTATACTTTTTTCATACTCTTCTTATCTAGTTTTGGTTTTAAAATTAACTAGTTCCACTAAATGAGTTAAGTAGAATGCTTCTTTTTTTTATGCTGTTCATAAATGTCAGCTCAACATGTGTTTGGTAGATGTCAGAGATAAAAACCATTTAAGCCTACTGTTTGTTGGCAGTTTGTTGGGAGAGGGTATATATGTTTTACAATTGGAAAAAAAAAAAGCAAGGTTTTTTGTTTTGTTTTGTTTTTTACTTGGAGGGTTAGCTTATTTTTTTACTTACTTTTTTCCTAAATCCCCTCTAAATATTACTTTAGCCACATTCCAAGTGACTTTTCTGCCCTTATACTGAAAATTTCACATTTGGGGATTTTGTTTTTAGTTTAGTATGACCACCTATTCTTTCAAATGGAGTATTTGGTCTAATTATATTTAATTTCATAACTGATATAGCTGGATTTATAACCACTATCTATTTTCTATTTCCCATCTACTTGATGTTCTTTTTCCTTCTTCTTTTGATTTAACCAAATATCTTATTAATCCTTTTTTCCTCTTTTAACATGGTAATGATACATATATTTGCCCTTATATAGTGGTTACCTTGTACATTAGAACACCCAACTTTGACTTGTTAGTCTAATCAAACTGATTACATTTAACATTTCTCCAATAAGAATATTATTTTACACTTCCATTTATCCATTTTTTGCATTATTGTTCTTTCATATTTTAACTCTACAAATATTTTTTTAACTCAATGAGATCTCTTTTTTTGTCTCTTCAATATGTGATTATATTAAATGATATACTTACCTATTCTATTTCTCTTCACCCCTTACTGAATTTCTGTGTTTCCCTTTAAGATCATTTTATTTCTGGCTGAAGAACTCCATTTATTTTTATTTTAGTTCAGGTGCACTGGCAACTAATCCTGTTTTATCTGTCTGAAAACATCTTATTTCACCTTCATTTTTGGAAGATATTTTTGTTGTGTATGGAATTATAGATTGAAGTGTTCTTCCTTTCAGCACTTTAAACATATTATCCTATTGTTTTTGGTTTCCACTGTTTATGTCAGTATTAAAGGTAACATGTCTTTTCTTCTCTGGTGGACTTTAAAGATTTTTCTCTATGATTTTTTCAGCATTCTATGATGTGCCAAGTTGTGGTTCATCTAGCTCAGGGTGAGCAGAGTTAGCTGAATGTGTTTTTGCTAATTATCTCTTTAACTATTGATTCTTCCCTATTTTCAACCTGTCCTCTAGTTTAAGACACTATTTATACACGTTACACTGTTTTACTGAATCTACTGTTTCTTACTCTCTTTTCTGTTTGTTTCTTTCTCTGCTTCAGTTTGGATATTTTCTATTGAATTGTCTTCAAGCACACTAATCCTGTTTTCTGATGCATCCAATTTGATATTAAGCCATTCACTGAGTTTTTTAGTTCAGATACTACATTTTTCAATTCTACAATGTTCATTTCATTATTTTAGATATATTCATATTCTCTGGTGTTTCCCTATCCTTTCATCTGTTTTCAAGAATTTTTTCCCTTTTTTTCTTGAACATATTAAAACCATGTGTTTAATATGAACTTCTAAGGTTCTTATCTACTAACTCGAAGTTTTGGATCACTTCTTGGTCTGCTTCTATATTATGTTTTGTTTTTGTTTTTACTCTTGGTATATGGTCATAGTGTCCTATCTTGTAGGTACCCAGTAATTTTTGATTGATCATATATAGGACACTGCATATTGATAAATAAAAATAAAAAACCTACTGACAATGCTACTTCCCATCTGTAAAGATCCACACTTTCCTCTGCTAGGCAGCTGAGGGTGGGGGTCTGATCACTTCCATTCAACCAGAGACTGAACTGAACTAAGACTGCCTTACAATTTTAATAAGACTCATTCTACCTTTAATTTGCCCCTATTCTTACGGTAAGGACCTTTAAGGTTTAAGCTGAAGCCTGGCAGGTCTTTATCTCCTCAATACAAGATAGACTACAGAAAATTCCACTATGCTTTCAAAGGTGTCTGCTGTAGATTTTTGTCCTGTTGTCCTGTGTAGCTTCAGAATTAGGCACTCTAGGCCCACTAAACTGCCAAAAGTCTGTCCCCATTAGTGACCCTTATCAGAGGCCAAACCCAAAAAAGTGAACAACTTTTTTCTGTAAAGGGCCAGAGAGTATTTTATGCTTTGGGCCATATAATCTCTGCCACAACTACCCAACTTTGCCATTTATAGCATGAAAGCAGCTAAAGACAATATATAAATGAATGATGGAACAAATATGGCTATTTGCCAATGAAACTTTATTTACAAAAATAGGCAGCAGGCCAGATTTGGCAAAAGGGCTGTAGTTTGCCAATTTCTATTCTTGCTGCACCCAGAATCAGTAAGTATATCCAACAGGAAAAGTAACTATAAATTGTGTATAAATTCACTGTCCCCATAACTGTCAACCCTCAGCTGGTATGTTCTTAGGGAACTCTCACCCTTAAGACCTTTACCTCCTCAGAATTACAAGAATAGTAAATTCAGCTCCGGTTTTCAGAGGTTTCTTGCTTAGCAGTTAGCTTTCCTTTAGTTTCAGAATTTGGCAAATATCTTAAAAGGGAAAGTGATTTTGTGATTGAGTGACAACTGTGTTACTCTAGCCTCATACAATCACCAGAAATTCTGTTGGTTTCTCTAACCACAAGCAATAACCCACTTCCTGGACCAAACTCAGATTCTCAACTTTTGGCCTTCTCCCAGAATCTGTAAATTAACCCAGTGGAAAATGGCTACAGATTTTTCAGCTCACCTCTGAGAAGTATTCCCAAATCTGGATTTTTAGCTTCTCGGTCCTCATTGCTTCTGTATTTCTCTGATATCGTGCTTGCTTCGGCAGCACATATACTAAAATTGTATTTCTCTGATATCTTTAAAAATATTTTTGTCTGTTTTTTCTAGTTGTTCTTGGTGGGGGATCACATAAGCCTGTTGTAAATTATTTCATCTTATCCAGAATCAGAAACTGTATCCTGCTACTTTTGATGTTTAATATTTTCATTATTACTCATTTCTGTTTTTAAAATTTCCATTGATATTTTATTTATTCTAAAAATTACTCAAAGTGTGTTTTAGAATTTCCACAGAAATAAATTTTAAACAATTCTTTTTTTGCTATTGATTGTAACAATGATATGGTGAACAGAAAAAAAAGTTTCATAAGATTCTAACACTTTACAGTTATTAAGATGTGCTTGTTTGGCCAACTATGGGTCAATTTTTTAAAAATATTACATTTGGGCTTGAGAAGAATGTTTACTCTCTAATTGTTGAATCTACCAGATCAAGCTTATTAATCATGTTGCTCATACTTGAATTTAAAAACATTTGGGGAAATCTTTTATCAATTTCTGAAAAAAGGTTTCTGATAATGTGATGTTGAAATCTTCTTCTACAATGGTGAATTTATCAAACTTTTAAGTACGTAAAACAAAAAAATATATTATAGTTATGTTATTAGGTAACTGAAAGTTAACATGTTCTTCCTAATGAGTTAAGACTTTGAACCATTAGTTACCCTCTTTATGCTTGCTAATGCCTTTTCCTTAAGTCTATTTGTCTGATATTTATATAGCCATATAAGCTTTTTATAGTTAGCAGGTGCCTGGTAATCCTTTTATTTTCAGCTCTTTAATGTCATTATGTTTTCTGTCTGTAGTTAGATTTCTTTTTATCCTAATATGATGATATCTGTTTTTAACTAAAATTAATTTATTTAAATGTATTGTTATAAGCAACATAATTATAATTATTTCTCTTCTTACTTCATAATTTCTATTTTTCCAGTCTTTTCTTGTTTCACCTTCATTTCTTTGCAGGAATTGTTTAACTCCATTTTTTGTCCTGTACTCTTTCTATCTTATTTCCTATATTTCTATTAATTTAGTGGTCATTCTCAAATGTAAAATGCATACATACCTTACTGTCTAAAGCTATTAAAACTTACTACCTTCTCCCCCTCAAAAAAACCTCAGAATACTTTAAAACCAATCACTTCCCCCTCTCCTTCTTATGTATTATTGTTATTAAATACATTAGTGCTTTGATTTATCTTATTTTCCCAATTATCATCATTATCATCATAATGATAAAACATACTCAATTTTGTTAAATTTCCTACCATTTTTACTAATTAATAAGCTCAGCATTCTTCCTTCCACTCAGACTTTTCCGGCTCCTTTGCCTTCTTCAAGAAGTACATCTGCTTTAGATGTTGTTTAAGTAAGGTGTATTGATTCAAAATACTCTCAGCCTTTGTATGTTTGAAAATGTTCTTATTCTTTGTTCATTCTTTCACCATAGTTTAGCTGGGTAATCAATTTAGCTGAGTTATTTTCTTGACCCTAACTACCCACAAATGGACCTACCGCTTTTTGTCCTGACCCTCACAGAAAGCCATTCTAACTCAAAACTCTAGATTTCTATAACAGGAATCATCATTTAGGGGAGCCTCGCCTTCCACGTTTACTTACCCCTTGGATTTTAGCTCCTTATATGTATCGCTCCAACAGATTTTCCTATCACTGAGGAAAGTGGAGCTGCCTACTGGGAGCCACTATTCAGTAATGGGCTCTTATAAACACTTTCTGCCTCAGAGATAAAAGGGCCTGCAGCAAGATAAAAGCATGGTTCTTTTAAAGGCACGTATGTATTAAGGTGTACCTGGACACATCATGGGTTGGCTACAGGAGAGGGACCCAACGCACTGGTACGTTTTATATTAAGTCTAAGTAGGCCTAGAAAAGGGAGACAAAGAATCTGAGCTTGTTGCCAAATGCCTAGGGAAGCTGCATGTTTGGAACTCCAACTGCAACTACCTAGAAACATTATATACAAAATTGAACCCGGGCAGCACTTCCACTGAATAAGGGGATGCCACCAGTTCTAGTTCAATCTGGAAAAAGCCAGAAACGCCATCCATCAAACTGTGTTGTTTCCATGCAACTGCTTTCTTTGTAGCTCAGCTATGTATTTAAAAGTGTACTTTTTTTTTTTTGCAATTTACTGAGCATCTTGGTATTTTATAACATCAGAGTTTTCTCAGAAAAATGCAGTCAGCAACAATTCTGAAACTGAAGTCAATTGATTGTTCTTTATTATTAACTTCAAACCACATCTCTAACTCATTTATATTCATTTTTTATTCTGGGGAAAGTGAAATGTATCTAATTCTAAATACTACAGGTTTTTCTTTTATTGAGAAATGTTTCTTTCTGATGAAATTTCAAACTATGAATGCCGAAGGCCATTAAAGTCAAGTTGTGTTTTTACATCTAAGGTAAAAATGGGATTTCTCATATTCAGAGCCAACTCTGGCAACTTTCATGTACTCTTTATTACTAGAAGTTACCTAATTTCTAGATATTCAAGGTTTTATTATGCCTAATTTTCAACAAATTAGAAAGGAAAAAAAAAAAAAACTACCCGTAATACTGAAGTCAAACAAGATATATTTTAATCGTTTTCTATGACTCAGAAGACATACTACAGGGTTTTAGCATACTAAAAAGAAATCACTATGAACATTAGTTATTTTGTAAAACATAAGTTAGACTCTCCCTATCATTTGATACAAGATTTAAATGTCTACATAATATTTATGCAAACCCCAATTAGAACAACTCCTTGTCTTGCAAGCAACAGAAACTGAGGGAAGTAGTTCCAGGCCTTAGATTGCTAATACTCATAATTTATGTCTCACCATAGGGCTCATTATTACCTGTCTCAATATCTTATAGTAAAAGTGCAAAAGATTGTCCTACAGCATGCAGTCCTTAAATCACCTAATAGAAATGTAAAATACTATGTTCTTACTCCATCTCTCAACATACATATGCTTAATATACATATATTTGGTGTAAGAATAAACATTTAAAAAATTAGATATACTAATTTTAATACAACCCAGTTTAAACTGCTTACCAAGTATCTGAATCTCTGACTGGCAGTGTTGTTCATACCCATTAAACTAGGTCCACTACTACTCAGTGTGAAGCAAAGTAATTCTCAGCCATCATCCATACTTACTATCATGTGACAAACTGACATATTCTGAGATCATATCCTTTGAACTCTCCTATTTCATTAATTTTAATTTGTTCTTCACTTTTGAGAAATCATACTAGAAAACATCAATTAACATTAGAAGCTGATCCCATGAGATGAAGAACAAAGAAAGACTCTTAATATCGAAGTTAAAATGAGGTTGACCAATCTTACTGAAAAAAGAAATTCCATAACAATATGCGTGCTTTCTTTAGCATAAGTACTTTCAGAATAATATGTGACAATTTCATAGAATTAAAGAAAGGACAAAGACCGGAATATTATTGAGTATGACAAGAAGTTTATATACCTGAATCTCAAACAAAGATGGAGAAATAACAGAACTAGTCAGTGTTAGATAGATTAATGTTGTCTGCAGCTCAAATGAAAATTATTAATCTTTGTTTCACGAAGAAACATAGTATGTTCCCTTTCTCATATAAATATTTAATTACTATTTATACTACCAAGACACAGCCAAAATCAAATGTTTTCCATTTCCTGTTTTTTATTTTATGAGAAAATTAATTTTGAAATAAGCATTTTTAATTACCTGCTACCTTGTAGGAATTTACTACATATATAGAAAATACATATATATATGTGTACACACACACACACACACACACACACACACACTTTAGGGGCGGCTGGGAGGCTCAGTCGGTTAAGCATCTGACTCTTGATTTCGGCTCAGGTCATGATCTCAGAGTCAAGCCCTGCATCAGGCTCCTTGCTCAATGGGGAACCTGTTTCTCCTCCCTCTGCCTGCCGCTCCCCGTGCTTGTGTGCTCTCTCTCTCTCTCCCTCTGTGTCAAATAAATAAATAAAATCTTTAAAAAAAAATAAATTACATAAATATGGGAAGGCCAAGCTAACAATAATTCCCATCAATGAGTAATATGTAGCATGGCTGATAAAAATGTAAACCAGGCTATACAAACAGTGCTATATAGTACACCAAATAAAGAAGGTAACATTCCCACTGTACCTTTTGCATTGAAGGAGAGACATCAGTATGGCTGCCATGAGTTTTACATGCTGTGCTCTTAAAAAAGGCATTGACAAAGTATGCTCATTTTTATATACATTATCCCCAATCCTCACAATAACTCTGGAGGGAGAGAGTAGTTCAGCCTTTTAGAGATAAAATACCTGAGTTTCAGAGAGATTAAATAATGTGCCTGAAGACAAAAGCAGAAAACTAAACCAGAATTTGAATGCAAGTCCATTCATCTCCATACTCTTTCTACTACATCAGATTGCCTTAAAGGTTCCTTCTAGCACTAGAAGGTACAACTGGCAATACCTCACCTGTTGAATACTTGAAGATCAGGTAGACAAGGTGTACCATGATTTCAATAAAAATGGCAATTTCTGAAATGGGGATTACAGATTTATATTATTAATAGGTCTTCTGCTTCTTGCTTTACCTAATAGCTACAACCCTAAAGTTTTATATATAAATCAATTTTAAAAATATTGAATCCAGTTTTCCCCACTGATAAATTATAAATGAAAACTGCTCTATCTTTATTACTAATTAATCATAAATGATCTTCAAACACACCTTAAAATTTTTTATGACTCTTCAATTTCTTGATAAAGTATAATATGCTAAAAATATGCCAGAAGAGTAGCAATTCAAAAAGATCTTGTATTTACCTATTTTTTTAAAATTCCATATTATTAAAGCAAGACAACTTACATATAGAGAAAATTTTTATCATCCTTTTTTTAACCTGAAATTCACTATCAAGAGTCTTTTTCTCCTGTCACTGGTATGAAGAAACAAATATCATAATTTATTTGAAGATACAAACTACCTCAATCTTCGGCATTAAAAAAATATGACTGTTCCATATGTACAAACATGTAATTCTACTGCCATCTTCTGGTTAAACACAACTTCCCAATTCTTTGTAGTACTCCAAATAAGAAACCTCCAGATACAAAATGAGTACTTTCTAGTACTAGATTAATAAAAGTAGAATAGATAATTTTTGCAAATGGCCAAAAATACATTAAAAATAGAATTCCAGCAATAATTCTTATCAGTATATGTGATATGTCCTCTCACTAATGTTGAACACTTATTAAGCACTTTATTATATTTGAGCACAGAACTAAGACCTTTATAAGGAAAATAAAAATTAACTCTTTTACTAACTTTATAAGGTGGAGTTATTATTCCCATTAACAGATAAGGAAACTGAGAATCAAAGCAATCATGTGGTTTGTCCACAGTACACAGCTAGTAAAGGACAAACGTTCTAAATTCAGGAGCTGATTCCAATGAATTGACTGGAATTTGGTTATTATGCTATAATATCCTCTATTCAGATAACAGACATTAAGTTGATTTAACTCATTTAAGACACTAAAGCTTAATTTAGTGGAACAGAGCAACAATATTACAATTTGTAAGAGAGTCACAGAACATAGCATCAAAGAGCTAAACCTTAAAGGTCCCACAATCTACTTTCCCATGTAATTCAAACCTTATTCCCTAAACAGCCTGATAGATTATTTTATTTTTATTTTTTAGATTATTTATTTATTTATTTGAGAGAGAGAGCGCAGAGTGAGTGAGAACATGAGTACGGGAAGAAGCAGGCTCCCCGCTGAGCAGGAGCCCAATGCAGGGCTCGATCCCAGAGCCCTGGGATCATGACCCGAGCCAAAGGCAGACACTTAACAGACTGAGCCACCCAGGTGCCCCTAATGTTCTATTTTATAAATAACACCATATCATTTTTAGATTTTTTTGCAGTTTACATTTTTTAGGTCCTATATGTTTAGTGTTTAAAAGTAACTTTGCTTTGATCAGTTTTAAACATTAATAAACATTAGTTGGAAATTAGTATCCCTAGGAAACATAATATTTGCTAATTTCTATTCAGAGAAGTTTTACTTACACAAAGGGATACAATACTATATTCTGCTATATACCATTCACATACACTGATTTCTTAAAAGTCATAAACCAACTCAATGGATTTTTTTGTTTAATTGTAGGTAGTGAAATAAATTGCTTTAAAAAATCTGTCCAGGGCGCCTGGGTGGCTCAGTTGGTTAAGTGACTGCCTTCGGCTCAGGTCATGATCCTGGAGTCCCGGGATCGAGTCCCGCATAGGGCTCCCTGCTCGGCAGGGAGTCTGCTCCTCCCTCTGACCCTCCCGACCCTCCCCCCTCTCATGTGCTCTCTCTGTCTCTCTCTCTCAAATAAATAAATAAATAAAATCTTTAAAAAAAAAAAAGACAAAACATTATTATAAATAAATAAATTAATTAAATAAATAAAAAATCTGTCCATGAAATGATCAACACATTATTTGAAACTATAACAATAAAAACTTTAATGTATGCAAACTGATAAGAAGGATAATTAAATTATCAGTTTTCTCTTTATAAATCAAATAATCACATCTAACTTATGCTCTCAAATTCTAATTTAATGAGTTCTTGAATGAGTGTAGTGACTAACAATTATAACTAACAATATAAAATGAATGGGCAAATAAGATGCTTAAGATAATATGGAATCATACTAATGACTAAGTTAATCACTTTGAAAAAACATACTAGTATGCAGAATAGTGGGGATAAACCCTGTCACCTACTGCTTGAACCATTTTGATGAATTTCTGGTTCATTAGGTTTCATAATCATTTTATAATTTCTATGAGCAATAGTCAGTGAATTGTTGATCACAACGTTTCATATTCCTCAGTCTATCTTGCCCAGCTCCAAAACAGATGACTCTACTAAATATGTATATTTAAATTTTGATTTGATTTCCTAGTAAACATTATAAATAGAGGCTAAAATTCATGTAATATAGAAAATACTAAAATAGGTCCTTTACATTTCCATATAATTTTTGGAATCATTTTGTCAATCTCTACAAAAAAGCCTGCTGGGATTTTGACTGGGTTTGATTTGATCAACACCCAAATTCAATGAGATCCCAGAACACAGTCAATATAAAAATTAATTAGGACGCCTGGGTGGCTCGTCGGTTAAGCGTCTGCCTTCAGCTCAGGTGATGATTCCGGGGTCCTGGGATTGAATCCCGCATCAGGCTCCCTGCTCAGCGGGGAGTCTGCTTCTCTCTCTACCCCTCTCCCCCACTCATGCTCTCTCTCTCTCTCAAAAATAAATAAATAAAATTTTTTTAAATATAAAAACTGTACTTCTGTAGTTGAACAACAAATGAAAAATAAATTTTTAAAATATCACTTAAAACAGCATCAAAAACAAAGACAGCTAGGAAAAAAATTAATGAAAAGTGTAGAAAACATCTACACAGAAAACTGTTAAACAATACAGAGAGAAATTATAGGAATTCTAAATAAATGTAGAGGTATGTTCATGGATCAGAGGATTCAATATTGTTAAGGTATCCACACTCATCAAATTAATACAGAGTCAATCCAATCCCAAACAAAATCTCAGCAGGCTTTTTTTTTTTTAAGAAATTGACAAACTGGGTGGCTTCAGTAGGTTAAACATCCAACTCTTGATTTTGGCTCAGGTCATGATCTCAGGTTGTGAGATTGAGCCCTGCATTGGGCTCTGCACTGGGCATGGCCTGCTTAAAATTCTCTCTCCCTCTCCTTCTGTCCCTACCCCCCCGCAAAAGAAAAGAAATTGACAAACTGGTTCTAAAATTTACATGGAAACACAAAGGATCTAGAATAGTCAAAAGAACCTTGAGAAACCGGTTTGTATGGTATATATAAACTGACGTCAAAACTTAGTATGAAGCTAAGATAATCAAGATAGTATAATGCTGGTGTAAAGATATGTAGTTCAATACAACAGAATAGAGCCTAGAAACAGACTCACATATATGGTAGTCAGGTGACTTTTTACAAGGTGCCAATATAATCCAATAAGGAATTCAATCTTTTCAGTACATGGTGCTGGAATAACTAGATATACATATGGAAAAAATGAACTTCAACCCCTACTTAACACTGCACTCGAAGCTTAAAGTAAAGCATAGCCTAAACATAAAAGCTAAAACTATAAAACTGCTAGAAGAAAATAAAGTCTTTGTGACCTTGAATTAGTTTAAGCATCTTTGCATGAAGGACATTAAGCATAAAGAAAATATTGATAAATGAACTTCATCAACATTACATCTCCTACTCTTCAACAGATATTAAGGATAGAAAAGGAAAGCCAAAAACTAAGAAAAACATTTGAAATACATATATCTGACAAAGAACTTGTGTATAAAGAAATCTCACAATTAAGAAGAAACAACCCAATTTTTCAAAACTGAGCAGAAGACTTGAATAGATACTTCATGAAAAATGAATTACTAATAAGCACATGGAATGATGCTCAACATCCTGTTATCAGGGCCATGAAAATTAAAATCATAATGATATTTCTACATATCTACTAGAAGAGCTAAAATTAAAAAGACAATACCAAGTATAATTAAGAATGTTGAACAACTATTTGTGGGAATGCAAAACGGTACAGTGACGAATGGAAAATAGTTTGAAAATTGCTTATAAAGTTAATGCGCTACCATATGACCCAGCAAACCTACTGATGGGTATTTCATTCAAGTAAAATGAAAACTTATGCTTGTATGCAATTGTTTATAGTGGCTTTATTTACAGTTGTCAAAAACTGGTGGGCAAAAACAAATGTCTTTCAATTGGTGAATGGCTAACCTGCATCCCATGTATCTGTAGTTTGTGTCCCTCTTTACTGCTGGATAGTAGTTTGCTGAACATAAACTACTGATACATGTGGCAATAGGGATGAACCTGAAATCCATTATGCCAATACAAGAAGCCAGGCTCAAAGGGTACAGAATATGATTCCATCTATAGGACATTTTGGAAAAGGTAAAACCATGGGAATGGAAAACAGATCAGTGGTTTCTAGGGATATGGGTAAGGGCAGAAAGGGGCATAAGGAAATTTCTTGTGGTGATGGATGAGCATGGTGATTATCCAGCTGTATACATTTGCCAAAACTCAGAACTGTATACTAAAAAGGGTGATTTTACTGTAAATAAATTATACTGCAATTTTTAAAAACTCAAAACAATGGAACAGGGGCACCTGGATGGCTCGGTTGTTAAGCGTCTGCCTTCGGCTCAGGTCATGATCCCAGGGTCCTGGGATTGAGCCCTGCATCGGGCTCCCTGCTCGGCGGGAAGCCTGCTTCTCCCTCTCCCACTCCCCCTGCTTGTGTCCCCTCTCTTGCTCTCTCTCTCTCTCTCTCTGCCAAATAAATAAATAAAATATTAAAAAAAAATTGAACAAACTACAATTGCACACAACATAAATGAATTCTAAAAATGTAATATTAGGAAAAGAATCAAAACATAATGTTTAGGGATATATGCTTAGGTGATATAAAATGAAAAGCAAGAAAGTAAATTCCATAAAAGTTAGGATAGTGGTTAACTTTGATAGGGAGTGAGAGGACAGAGATTGGGAAGGACACAGGGGTTAGGGAGCTTCCAACATTATTCTATTTCTTTTTCTGGTGGTTACATGAGCAGTTGTTTTGTGAAAATTCATCAATGAAATATCATTTATATTTTATATCCTTTAAAAAGCAAGCAAGCCAAGTAGCTCAAGGTAAATTATAAGAGACTAAAATAAGAATATATTTCTTAGAAGCATGAGGCATTCCCAGATTCATATCTTGGCTCCACCATTTGTTAGATGTGTGACTTCAGGCAGGTTTCTTAACCTTTCTCAGCCTCAGTTTACTCATCTACAAAATGAGGAAATTATATCTGCCTCATCAGTTATCATGTGAATTAAAAGGAGATTAATATAAACACCTTGGCAGGATATCTGCCTAGCTCTCAAGACCTTGTTTGGGGTCTTACACACCTGGGGTGGGCTCCCCAGCAGCCCTTATTTTGTGTGATACGACCCCACTACTGCCCAGCTGGACCAAAGGTAGCTACCTGACCCAAGCTGGGCTAATTTACGATGCCCTCCAGGGAGCTTGGAATCAGGAATGAGCAAGTTCATTGCCAATCTGGGCTTTATCATCAACAGAAGAGATATAAATCTCCAGAGCAGTGGTGTGTACACATTCTACTCCCTACATGGCCAGAGCAGCAGAGAAAGAAAAGAGAGTGCTGCCTCTGCTTCTGACATCTGGTTCCTGTTTCCAGTCCCTTCCTAGGGTCACTCCTTGGGTTCCATAAAACACAGAATTACCTGTGTAACAAATGTCCCTAAGGAAATAATGTAGCTCAGGTTGGATCCCATTATTTACAACTCAACAGTCCTGGCTAATGTGTCATATAAAGCATGAAGCAAGTAGAAAGGGCTCAAAATATAATGACTGTGGCAGCAACTGTCTGATCTTTGATGTACATGAGGTGGGGACTCCCTTAACAAGCCCTTGAAAGAGGCCTACACTGGTGTTCAAAACAGACTGACCTTGAGGAGGCCATATTCTACCCTTCTGTTGGAGGTCTGTAAGAAATCTGTAAGAAAACAGTCCAGTCTCAAATTTCCTGCTAGACTCAAAAAATTTCAATTGCTAAAGATTGTCTCAAAAGAGAAAGAAATTCTAGTATAACAATAAAATTATAGCAACAAAACATTCATAAACAGAATCAAGTGCCCAAATTTAGAGCCTAAAGCAAAAGTCAGACTAGGTAAGTTTTCATCTAACCAACTACGATAAAAGTTCAATCTTTACAGTTAATTCTGTCCTGGCTTCCCCTTTTTTCTTGGGCAATGCGTACTGAATTTAGACTTCTACATTTTGTAACATTAAAATGTGCCTATCTTTTGACATCCACAAGCCAGAGGCTATTTTCCCCATACAGTAAGGACACAAAACTGGTAATCTGAGTAATGCTAACATGGACTTATCACTAGATTCTAAAAAGCCCAACTCCTTCAGGAGGGCAGGCTGTTGTCCACATACTTATAAAAAGCCAACCTATGTATACTCAATTGAAGCAATATAGAATCAAGTTATATAAGCCAAACTTACTTCAATCAATCCTTATTTTATGTCATCTGTTCTTGCAAACAAATTAATCACACAACTACTAAGACACATGCAGAAACAAAGTGTTGTTACTAACTTCATGACTGTACCTTATTCAATATCTGCTTCAGAAGACGCATAACAATATCATACCATAACATCAGTCAATTTTATGTACTAAGGTTCTCCATCATCTGAGTTTGGTCTAGTACACTCTTGTATGCAAAATATGAAATATGAATAGTCTAAATGAATTAATTCCATTGTTTTCCTAACATATGTAAACAGTAATATTTTTAAAAGCATAACTGCCACTTTTATTAACAGTGACTATATTGACATTTTTAACCTAAGATCTGAAAAAATACATACACATCCTAACCCATAATTTTCTTAATAAAATATTTTTTGTGATATCTGATCTCTCATGAATATAATTTTCTCTAAACAAATATCCGATTGCCATTCTTACTTGCATATAAATACCACCTACGTACAATGAGATAATTTTTGTAGCATCCATTTAAAAATTCCTGAGGCGTGCTGGAAACTTAATCTCCTAAATTAATTGGATAACATATACCTGTGATCATGAAACCATCTGTACACAATATTCTAAATAAAATTTATTTATAAACACTAGAGGGTGCTATAATTCAACAGTGCCTGGTGTATGGCTTTAATGCTCAAAATTTTCTCCTCAATTAAAGATAAATTAAGATAATTTTCAGCACCAACAATTTTTGCTCTTGAACTAATACACGGAGATAACTTATGAGACAAAATTCCATTCTTCCAGAATATATAATGAAACTCAGATTCCATTGAAATAACTTTTTAATGTATACTTATTGCATTATTTTATATTGTGTTAAGTTGAGAGAATAGAAAATAAGTTCAGAAGAAGTATAAAGAGGGTCCTAGCCTTTAAAGTAAATTAATACAATGTTCAGATGGTTAAGAGAAGGTGTAT
Source organism: Phoca vitulina (assembly GCF_004348235.1). NCBI lineage: Eukaryota > Metazoa > Chordata > Mammalia > Carnivora > Phocidae > Phoca > Phoca vitulina. The sequence goes on along the minus strand of NW_022589705.1, from coordinate 38,265,667 downwards.
CTTATAATCTCATAGGCTTAAATTCAAGGAAAATTACAAAATAAATTTGGTAAAAGACATTTCAATTTTAGTTGCTAAGTATTAACATATGGTTTAGCTATTTCACAAGGGTAATCTGAAATTCAGTATTTAAAATAACAAATAAGGGGCGCCTGGGTGGCTCACTCGGTTAAGTATCTGCCTTCAGCTCAGGTCATGATCGCAGGGTCCTGGGATGGAGCTCAGCAGCAGGGAGTCTGCTTCTCCCTCTCCCTCTGCCTCCTCCCCCCTGCTCATGCTGTTCTGTCTCTGTCTCTCTCTCTCAAATAAATAAATAAAATCTTAAAAAATATAACAAAATAACAAATAAAAGTGATATTGCTGTAGAGTATCATCTGATGTCTTAAAAAATATTTTTAAGCCAATAGCTATAGGAAATTGGAAAAGAAAAGATCCAAGGCTTTGAATATCCAGAATAGGAAATGATTAATAATATCAATTTTAAATCTTCAAAAAAGATGCATTTTGTGCTAATTTTTAAATTTATTCCTAAAACATGTGTAAGCTTAATTACAAGTCTTTGAAATTTTCAAAATTGAGAGTAATTTATGTTGCCAGTTAGCAGTCCAGAAAAGTTCCTAGGAGTATGAGTTTCCAATAGATAGCATTAGATAATCACAAATAACAAAGTTTAATGCTAGTAAAATATATCATCTATATATTTCAAGAAAGAGGCTATTAACTGAGACACTATTTAATCCTAACAAAGTATTTTGCCTTTAAAAATGTTTACAGGGAAATAAACAAATGAAACATTATAAATATTTCTAAAATTCACATACTCCAAATCCCCCACCAATTTTTCTCAATCTCCTTCTCTCCTGCTTGTGCGTTCTCACCCACATAAACACACACATCTACAAGTGTGCATGCACGCACACTCACTGCACACTCACACAGCATCTACTCCCCAAGAAAGGAGAACCTGGTGTATACCTCCCATCCTTTCCCTAATCAATTACCAAGAGCCCCTAAATAAAGCAGAAACAGTGGCACCTGTTGATGAGAGGGTCACTCCAAATTTACAATAGCTCCAGATAAATTGTTCCAGATTAATAGAATACAACACTAGAGAAAAGCCCGAGATACCACTGAACCCCAGCTCACAAACCACCAGACAGCTCACAAACAAACCAGACTCTAGGAACCAAAATATATGGCAGTCAGAGAAGTAACCAGATTGCTGGAACCCACAGAAATTCTGAACATGGAAGCACTGTGTTATAGTCTAAAATATGTATTTGGCACCTACATAGTTTTGGCACTCGCTTCCCCTTTTTATGTTTATCTGCCTTACATCTGCCAGATTCCTAGGGCCCTTATTACACTCTAAATGCCCAGCTGCCAACTTCCCTATTCAATGTCACTTCAGGTAACACCTTCTACTGCAATAGGTGAAAGCATACACGCTCATTAGAGTATTAATGTTCGAAACATTTGCACACCTGCCCTTTCATGAAGGTCTTATGAACCATTATACATACCTCCACTAATGAAAAGTATGGATCTCAGCCACTTACAAGGAAAGTTTTGGTTCCTTTTGAGCAGGCCTCAAATCACTACTATGTACACTGTATTTTGGAGCTACAACATAATCTTAATCATGATCGTAGCTTCCCCTTAATATTTACAGCTTTTGCCCATAAACCTGAAAAGTGTAGGGCCTACATAAAGTGAAGATTGGGTAGAAATGTGTAGTTTTATTAACAAACAACAACTTTCATCTCTTAATATTATGTAACAGCATGTTACATAAAAATTTACAAATTATGAGACTAGAATATTCTAATAAAATAATAATTCAAGATGAATACCTGCTTTCCATGATTTCTAAATCTGGTTGCAAACTAATAGTCTCTGTTGTAATTTCCACTTTCCGTACGCTTCCAAAAAAATCAGTTATCAGGACATTTTTAGGATCCCTCTGAAAAAGATCAGTGCGATGTCCAGGGGTAGACACACAGAGACTTCTAGGACATACCTGAAACTGAAAAACATATATATATCAATAATAAATACACACATACACATACAACTTTTATCAATTCAATAATACAGTATAGTAGACTGTAGTGTATTTTTTTAATGATTTATTTACCTATGAGAGAGAGTGAGTGAGTAGGGGAAGGGGCAGAGGGAGAGGGAGAGAATCCCAAGCAGACTCCCCGCCAAGCATGGAGCCCAACATGGTGCTCGATCCCATGACCCAAAGATCATGACCTAAGCCAAAACCAGGAGTTAGACGCTCAACTGACTGACCCACCTAGCACCCTGACTGTAGTGTATTCTCAAAGCTTTCCCAACCTAAAGAAGCTGATTCTAAAGATTAAAGTTTCATTGCTATAGTAGTACTTGATCTTCTAAGAAAGCTATACAGACATTAGAGCAGGTGAGAAAAAGGGAAGCTGGCCAGGGAGGGGAAAAAAAACATTCACTTTTTTGCATCATATGCTACAAAATATATTTTGAACTTTAAATTTACCGAGAACTTACATGTAACACTATGAAAAGAATTGCTTTTTTTCTGCATCTACATTCATCTCAGCGAGCAGTAACTTTCTTAGTTTAGCCATAATGAGAATAAATCCAAGGCACCTCCAGATACTCTAGTGCTCAAAGAATACAGCCTGAAAACCATGACTTCATCTCACACAGATCTCATGATGATGTCTGTGTTAATCATATCCCCGGTATTCCACATTAGTGAATTACCAAGGACAGACGTGTACTCATTCATTCAGCAAAGCAGAAAAATTATCTACTACATATATTTCATACTGTTATCTTCCACAGAGGATACAAAAGTTGACAGAACATGGTCCTATCCTCAGGCTTTAAGTCAAGTCAGAGATGAATAAACATAACAAGGTAGAAAAAGAAGGTGACAGGTTCTACTTCAGAAAAGGATAAACTTTTCATAGCCTGAGGATAAGAAAAAAGGAGTGGGATTTAAGCTACATTCTGAAGGAAAAGGGAGATTACAGATGAAAAGTAACATTCTTAAGGAGCAGCTGCAAAGATGTGTAAGGCAAATAACCTAGTTTGGCAGAACCACAGGATGTATGAAGAAAACCATGACAGGACTGCTCGTAAGGGCCTACAGCCCACAGCACTTGCCCACCCCTATGGAGACAAGACAATATGCATAGATAATCACCAATATGATGGGAGATGGGTGGGGAAGGGCAGAGCAGCTAGAATTTATGAAGCATAGTGATCCAAGCACTGTGCAAAGCAATTTGTAGATACTCTGATTTAAACTACCAATAACTCTGAGGTATATAAAGATTATTATCTCTCCTTCAAACTAAAGCTCAAAAAGATTAAGTAATTGGCCTAATATCACACAATACCTTCCTGGTTCAGGAAAACAATAAAAGGAAATACAAAGAAGAGATCGAATATAAATTAAGAAGCACTGAAGGCAAAAAGGATGGGGAAAGTAAAATGCCAAACTTACATTACAAGAAAGTAAAAAGCCAAACTTACTTTACAAGAAAGTAAAATGCCAAACAGGAAGGACATACAGACTGAAGGTTGAAGAAACATAGTAAAAGATAAAACAAAACACACAAAGATTGAAGTCCTATGAATACTGAAGGCATTCCTATATGAGCAAGCAACTTGGTGGGCTTTCTTAGGCACCAGCAGAAGAAACCAGGAAAAGCATAGGTGAATGAGCTTGGGAACAAGATAAAAAGTATTATCTTCCTGCTGCTAAAATGATCATACTTCCACTTTCTATGAAGTTATTCCTTCCTTCAAGATATTTTATCCTATCAATCTGATTTCCTTAGCCTCAGCAACATTAATTTTTAATAATCTCCTTCACTTACGGAATCTTCATACTCTAGCCAGATTATATGCTTACTACTGAAGACAAGGATTTCAGCTTCTGTGCTCTGCAGGTATTCCACTTTCCTAGAGTATGCTATACTTCTCTTCTTCCAAACCTGAAAATCTACCTCTTTCAAGAAAAATTTTAAACACCAAACCCACTGTATTTAAAGGAACCATACAAATGTGCATGGCTGTCATGTCCTTTCATTCATTCCAAATATTCACTGAGAATCTACAAATACACATGGTCCTTTTACTTCTTATTTAAGAACCTCAAAGCCTCGAGGGAACGTCACAAATATAAACAAGTACAGAGCAATATTAAAAGCATCTTAAAGGTACATAGCAAAATTTACATGTTCACAGAAGAAAGAACATTACCTGGAGGATACAAAGACTTCATTTAATAGGTGATACTCTGTAAATGTGCTTTTCAGCTGTTACCAATGACACTATAAATTGTTAAGGGGCCAAGGACCATGTCTTCTAATTTTGCTGCTCCTAAAGCTCCTAATATTGTACTCTGAATACAGCTGATACCCAACAAATTTTCCTATACACATATAATAAACAGAATAGGCATTATTCCATAACATCTTAAGATATATCAAATCACTAGAATATTTAACTTCAAAGAAATGGGTCATCCTTACTGAACAAGATTAAAATAATCATCATTCAATTAAAAAAACAGAACTAGGGCACAAGATATTAGTGAGGACTGTTTATTAAAAACTATACAGCAATTGTGGGGAAAAAAACACATAAACAAATAAAACATAAGTTTCCTCAGTCTTTCCTGTATGATTTCAAAGGAATAAGTTCTTTTTTAAAAAAATCCATTAGACATTTGAAGTGTGAAGTGCATATGCTGTAAACTTTTGACACAGTGTATCACATATTAAATAAAATATACAATATATAATTTAAAATGGGAATAAATTTAAAAACTAAAGTAACCGGAACGTAGGTGACTATAGTTTTCTTATAAAGTAGCATTATAACAAGTTCACATTAAGATTTAACAGGCATCAAATTATGTATCTTCAAAATGTAGCAAGTAGTTCTATGTTATCAAATATGATAGCTCATAACAGTGGTTTTAGAATTTTGCAGAACTTCTTTAATTAAAAAGAAAATTACCAAAATGTTTCTATCTGATAAAAGACATCAATGCAAAGCAGTTTGGCTGATGTGCAAGAGTCCCAAGCCCCGTCTACTCGGCCTTCCTTTCACGTTGAAGCTCCATGAAGGTAGAGACAGTGTCTGCCTCTTTCACTAGGACACAGCCAGCGGCTGGCACTTAGCCAAAGCTCAAAAAATGTTTATGAATAAAAGAACAGAGTATAAACTAATGAAAAAAAAGAGTGAAAGTCATAGATGCACAGTAATTATCCAATCCAGAATTGCTGTTTCAAGCTTATTTATTATGCCTACTTTCAATAGCAACTTCAAAGTAGATTTATTTAAGGATACAATCAGCATAGAAAAGTCAGGAAAAAAGACTGAACTAAATTCAAGAAGCCACATTAAAACACTGTACTAGGGCGCCTGGGTGGCTCAGCCGGTTAAGCGTCTGCCTTCAGCTCAGGTCATGATCCCGGGATCCTGGAATCGAGCCTGAATCGGGCTCCCTGATCAGTGAGGAGCTTGCTTCTTCCTCTGCCTCTGCTCCCCCTGCTTGTGCTTCTCTCTCACTCACTCTCTCTCTCTAATAAATAAATAAAATCTAAAAAAAAAAAAACAAAACACTGTACTAGAAGTTGAAAGGTGGACAAAAATAGGTAAGAGAAAGTCCTTTTCCTCCAAAAATGTCCTATTACTCACACTCAATAAGTTCAAAAAAAGGCAGACTATGATAAATGGTAGAAGAGAGAAATAAAGCTCTGAAAAACTTTATTTATCTTACTTAAATTCCAACAGGGAAGAACTATGCGGCTATTCCTAGAGGAGGTAGGATCTGATCTGACACCCAAAGAATAGGTAGAATTTCAGTAGGTGAATCTAAAAAAAGCACACTTCTGGTAGAGAAAAGAGCATGAGCAAATGAATGAAAGTAACAAGTTAACTGGGCTAAACTTTAGGCTTCCTGTAGTAAAGAGAGAGAGATTACTGTAAAGGGAGACTCAAAAACAGTTTAATTTATTTTATTTTAAGATATTATTTATTCATTCGAGACACAGAGATACAGAGAGAGAGAGCAGGAGCAGGGGGAGAGGCAAAGGGAGAAGCAGGCTCCCCGCTGAGCCAGGAGCCAGATGTGGGGCTCGATCCCAGGACCCTGGGATCATGACCCGAGCCGAAGGCAGATGCTTAACCATCTTCAAAAACAGTTTAAAAGGTTACCATTCAACATAAGAAACAGTACCCTGGCAGTACAGGGAGTAAAGGACTTCACTTATCACATTAAGCATACCTATGTGCTATAATCAAATCAAGCAAATACTTACAAGGTCATTCATATTAGTTTGGCTAGCTGGATTAATTTCTTCCAAAAATTCCAAGACATAAAATGTGTATCTATCCATAAGGTGGACTCCAATTGCAGGATCAGGTTGATGCTATGAAAAAACAAAGCATATACAATGGCATATTATTCAGCGCTAAAAAAAAAAAAAGAGAGAGAGATAGAGAGAGAGAAAGAAAGAAAAGAGAGAAAGAAAGAAAAAGAAAGAAAGAAAGAAAGAAGAAAGGAAGGAAGGAAGGAAGGAAGGAAGGAAGGAAGGAAGGAAGGAAGGAAGGAAGGAAG